>NW_026571515.1:35250419-35418419 GCF_026225935.1 Boleophthalmus pectinirostris | reverse complement strand
CTCTCCTCTCCTCTCCACCAGTTACAGCAGTCAGGAGGTAAATACAAGTGCGCAACATCTTTACGCAGTACCAGCCAGACTCTGTACTCTGCTCACACAAACCCACATCTACTACATCTACTACGCTCACCGCAAAACAGTAAAGTAACAGTGGCTTTTAAACAATCTGATGAAGATTATTGGATCACGTTGGAGCAAAGAAAGTTATATGAGCATTCCCAAGTGGATTACAAAAGCAGGGTGAGACATAAAGGGGAGTCGCGTTAGAGTGAATGAGAGACCCACCCATAGCAATGTATAGAGTCCATACATACACACAGAATGGTTGCTTATCATCACAGTGGGAAGAAGTAGCACAACGAGACGCAGTTTGTGACCAGACTGTAGTAAACACTCACCTTATTTGCGCCACTTTAGCCCCAGTCTGTTGCGCAGTCAGCCGTCTCCATCTCCGCCGTCAGCAAGTGCGGTCTTACATTATTTAATTCACTAGAGTCCCCTGCCCATATTGAAAAAACCCAGTCCATCGACATTTTCACAGCAACACAACGCTGCCCTGCCCACCGCGCACACACCCCCGCCGCCGGATTGGACGCGACTGACAAGTGCGTCGGTCTGGTCACGTGACTCTGACGCATGTTTACAAAAAAGAAAGTCCCTTTACAGCAGAGAACACGGCGTTCATGTCATGTGTGCGCCACATTCTCGGCACTTCCGCTTTGCTGTGAACTAGTTTTTATTGAGCACTTGTTGTTGCGGTTTAATTATTAGAATTTACGATAGGACAGTGCTTTTCGTCTGTTGTTTTGACCCATTTAAGTTTTACAGCTCCAGTTATTGTTCGCATTCTTTTGCTGATATCTAAGGGTTTTATAATGATGAAATATAATGTTGCCGTAGTGATTAATAACAATTAAAAACAAAGCAAACTATCAAAGTAAATCTTCTGAATAGAAAAAAAGCCTCATAATTTTGCATATAACAGAAGCTGAAACTCTTATAGGTTTATTTATTCAATTTTGTATGATTTTAGGATAGTTTGTTTTTCAAAGTAGGTTACATTTTTTTTCCAGCATGTTCCTATATTTTTTCTATTTGCTCTGTCAGCTCCTATCTTGCACTTGCTCAAAGCGCACAACAGGGGGCAGTCAAACACAAGGCATTTATACTAACCACTTACGTTATTGTTTGGAATAAAGCTCGTCTTTTCTCAGCACGCCCAGCTAACTGTGGATAACGTTGTAAAAATAAAGAACAGTGCGTAATTTAGAGGTGCTTTCCAGTTTCTACATTGTAATGATGTGTTGATATCCACATTGGGGCAAGAGACTGTTTAAATTTTGATTTGAAGCACTGAATTTTAAGATAAATAGTTTTGTGTTAGTGGATAGGTCCTTACATTTGCTATATTATCACAAAAATACCCACCTTTCCCATGTATCTTTATTAAATTGGCTATTACAGACCTATAGAATTTCATCTTAAACCCAGCCATCTTACATCTTTAAAGGTGCACTATGTAACTTTTCAGGTGGAGGATCTGCCACCTGCTTGTCTCTATGGACATTTTATCCATAAAATGTTCCTTACACTTAAACATCAAACTTAACATTAAACTTGCATTTATTCATACACAAGCATTTTAATTTATACAAAAATACCTCAAAATATGCATTCTTACTGTGAGCAGGCTTGTCTCTCCGCAGATCTGACGTATAACAACCCTATAAGTCCATAGCGCCATCTCCAAAAGGATCTACAGAAGGCCTGGTGGTGTCACCTTCTGGTCTCCATGGAGATATTCAACAGATATTTTGTATTATTATTAAGGGTGTAAGGATATCCAAGTCTCACGATATCGTCACGGTATGAACCTCATGATATAATATTTACTGCGATATTGTGGGAAAGCTCACGATATGGTGATTAGAGATGTAACAATATCCAAATCTCTCGGTACGATATTTTCACGATATGCATCTCACGGTACGATATTTATTGCGATATTTTGCGGAGGCTAACAAAACTGTTAATATGCCACTTTTTCCTGTTAAAATGCCTTGACAAGACTTAACCCAAATAACTAGACTTAAAAGTGTTATTAAGTTATTTCTTCATGTAGTCTACACTGAAATGGAGCAAAGGATTATGGTCTATGTAGTTCCCTCTGTCTTTTTTTGAGCTATTGCTGCACCATAAGTCTTCATTTACACAAAGAGACCTGTAATTCGATATATTGTGATGGTCCATGATATTATTGTGAGACTTTTGACGATACAATATCGCAATATTTTGATTATTGTTACATCCCTCATTACTATATTTCTATATTTTATTTTTACTTGTATACATTTTTACAATTATGCATTATTTGCCACCAATCTCTTGCTATTTTTGGTACTTATTTTGAATTTATAACCATTTATGTTCTTGCTCTATGTTGTTATATATTGTGATGTGTGAGCTACTTTGTCCAAATAATTTCCCTTGTGGATCAATACAATTTGTTAAGTCAAAGTCTAAGTATAATGCTATATACTATGGAACACTCCAGGCAAAGCAATCATCTCCATGGAGACAAGTAGGACCAGATGGCGGAAACTGAACCACCAAAACCATGTCAGGATATGATATAAGAGTTTATATGAAAGTATTTACATCTGAAGTGAATTGTTGATAGCTGTAAACTGATGAGAGCAAGACCCTAAGATCATTTAAAACTGGGATATTGTTTGGAATACTCGGTCAGTGCTTTTATTTTGTTTTTCTTTTCTATTTGAGCAAAACTCCAGCTCATAAAATCAGATTTATCTCATGAAGCCAGTGTTATTGCTGTGATCTGTCTTGTGTACAGAGACAGGATGTGGAGTTTCATCGCAGGCAGAGACAATGTCTTCCAGATTTTTTTCTCTGACACAAGTTTGGAAAGACAGCTACAGTGCCCAGGAAAGCATTTTATGTCTATTCAGGTTTGCATTTTCATAAACCTGTAAATGTATGGTTTCTTACTGTAAAATAATGCTTTTATTTCTGTAGCACATTTCCAAAAAAGTATCCAGTTAAGTACTCCACGTGGATAGAAGAAATATATAGATAAACAGAAAAACAAGCAAAAACATGTTAAAATGCAGTTTGATTTTAAGGTGTAATCTGTAACTTTTTTCTGTTGGAGGGTTCACCTGCTCAACTCCATGGAGATGTCACTGATTTGCCTGGAATGTTCCACAGTGTGGTATTATACTTCTCTTTCTTGCATTAATTTGGTTACAGATGTTTCTGCGTATTGAAAAACACACATTACTATGAGTGGGATTGCCAGTGTACTGACCTGTTATGTAACTGTTTGGTAATGTCACCTGCTTGTCTCCTTGGAGTTAAAAAATGCCAAATTTTGAAACATTCAGTTAATACAGTGTTGAAGCTGCTTGGTCTGAAACACAAACACTTAAGCTTTGCCTGAAATGTTAGATATTTAATGGCAAACTGTGGAACATTCTAGCCAGGCTGGCGCCACCTAGTGCCTCTGCTCAATTTCATTTCTCTCTAGCAACTAGGTCAGGAATCAGAATATACTAGACAGTTTGCAAGAACCCCAGAAGTAGTAGACCGTGAACCGGCCAATTAGGAAAAAGCTGTGAAGCTATGACATCAAACTTGTCGCGCCTGTCTGGGTCCCTTTTGTGGTACAGCACAACAGTAAACAAAGTGTCGAGATGAATGTGGATGAAGACATACATTCTGTGTTGGCAAGAATTCCTGACATCAAGAATTTAAAGCAGGAACAAAGAGAATGTTTGGTGAATTTTATCAAGGGGAAAGATGTTCTTGCCCTTCTTCCTACGGGATTTGGGAAAAGCTTATTATATCAGTTCGCCCCGTTAGTGGTGCATTACATATGTCATGACCAAATAGCAGCGATTGGTTAAACAGAAAAAGTACTCGCCTACCATCAAGTGAACGAATCCTAATGCTGCGAGGTCAAATGGTTTCCACGAAGTGAAACCGGCTGATGAATCAGGCTAGGAACATTCAGGCAAAACAGACAAATATCTCCATGGAGACAAACAGGTGGCAAACAGAGAAAAAGTTACACAGTGCACCTTTAATTTTTAAATCTTAAATGGAGTGCTGAAGCTCCCTGGTCCAACACACAATTTTGCCTAAAATGTTAGATACCAACATCTCCATGCAGACAAGCAGGTTGCAAACCCTCCAGAATATGAAATACAATGAAATGAAAATGAAATGTGTCTTAATATAAAGTAGTGTTGAACCTTATCAAACTGCTTAGTCCAAAATGTTACATATATTTAACGCCAAACTGTGTAACATTCAAGGCAACTTAAGACAAAGACCAAAAGACCAGCAGGTGGCAGGCCAAGGAAAAGTTACACAGAGCACCTTTAATGCATTGAAAATTATGTTAATACCATGTCAAAGCTGCCCCACAAATGTTAATGTTAAGCAGGTGTAATGTGGAGGCGTTACAGCAACATCTCCATGGAAACAAGCAGAGAAAAGTTACAAAGTGGCCCTTTAAATCATTGAAAAGTGTCTTAATACAGTCCTGAAGCTGCCTGCTCTGACACAGCTGATGGACTGTAACATCCACACTGTCTGCTCACTCCCGCCTGGACATCACTCAAAGGGGCCCCAAAAAAGGCCCCTCCCTTAATGTGGATCCCAGCTTTGAAACGCATTCTACATTTCCCCTGATACACGCTTTTTTTTTTTTTTTTTTATAAGTGAAATATATTGTGTTTCTTCACGTCCTGTAGATTGGAGGCACATGTGTGAGCAGATGTGAAAGCCCCTCTCTCTGCTGCCAGTGTGAGGAGATGATGGGCTTTAGAAAGGAAGTTTCAGCTGCTGGTGGTTCTGTGTTGTGGCAGGCTTTTGATCGAAGTCACTGATAAAATGTTTAATCTCTGTTGAGTTATGTCATAATACAAAACTTTTAATTCAGTTATGAGATTTGTTGAAGAACATTAAAAACCGCATTTAAAACCACATGCCACAGTTACTTTTTGTTTGTTGATAGTTCTTGTTGTTAAGGCTTAGAGACTCAAACATATTTTTTCATGCATTAGATGTCACTTGTGTGCAGTGTTCACTTGTGTATTTAGCTGCATAATATTAAACACCTACATTATTATTATTATTTGTAACACATTCTGCTAAATGGTCTAATTAGTATGCTGTATTTTGAATACTCAGAAAACTTTACATTAAGTTGCATTTTATTTTATAAAAAAATGCAACTAAATATTTATGACATGATTTAAAGACAGTTTTATGTCTCATCTCACCTTTCATTTCAGATTATTTATCACTAAAAAAGGAAAAAAGTCACAATAAGAGCAGCATTTGCTATTTTCTTCACATAGGCTTACCATGCAGCTCAAAGCTTGCATGATCAAGTACCACAATGTATTCCTTTAATTTTTAATGGAATACTGTAACTATGTTCTGAATGCCACCAAATGAAAGTAAACTTTACAGTTACTCAAAACTGACTAATCCCATACATTGTCTTCCACTTTATCCAGAGCCGGGTGGTGGAGGCAGATGTCCAAGCCATCTCACCTGGCTCCTTTGGACGTGGAGGAGCAGCGGCTCTACTCTGAGCTCCCGTGTGACTGAGCATTTCATCCTAAGGGAACGCCCAGCCAGCCTGATTCATCAGCCGGTTTCACTTTGTGGAAACTGTCTGACCTCGCAGCATTAGAACTCGTTCACTTGACGTTAGGTGGGTATTTTTTTTATTCAAGCACTCACTGCTATTTGGTCGTGATGTATGTGATGCGCCAAGTCCAGTAAGAAGAAGGGCAATAACGTCTTTCCCCTTGATAAAATTCACCAAACATTTTCTTTTTTCACTTTAAATCCTCAATCTCAGGAATCGTTGCCAACACAGAATGTCTGGCTTCGTCTACATCCATCTCGACCGCTTTGTTTACTGTTGTGCTGTAACACAAAAAGGACCCAGACAGGAGCTTGAGTTTGACGTCATGGCTTAACAGCTCTTTGCTGACTGGCCAGTACGTGGTCTACAACTTCTGGGATTCCAGGATTCAAACCGTCTAGTGTATTCCAATTCCTGACTGAATCGTGAAATGAAATTGAGTGGAGGCACTAGATGGCACCAGCCTGGCAAGCACCTAGCCACCCTGTAGGGGAAACTCATTTATACTGCTTGTACCTATGATCTTGTCCTTTTGGTCATTACCCAAAGCTCATGACCATCATGTAAGAATAGGACCAGAGATCTAAAACAAGACTAAACCAGGATTAAACCAGGACTAAACCAAGACTAAACCTGGACTAAAATCAGAGACCATAGAGTAGGAACATAGACTGAGTGATAAATCAAGAGTTTTGCCTTTGGACTCAGCTCCTTCTTAACCACAATGGTTCGATACAGCCACCACATCTCTGCAGACGCTGCACTGATCCACCTGTCAATCCCACGCTCCATCCTCCCCTCACTTGTGAACAAGACCCCGTCATACTTGAACACCTCCGCTTGAGGCAGGGACTCTCCACACACCTGGGGAGGGCACACCACCTTTTTTCAGTCAGTTGCTAATCCCTGATTGGCTAATCCACCTGTCAATCATGCTCATCTGAACTCAGGGAGGTGCACCAGTGACCAGACATCCTTGTAAAGTAGTGGGAAAGTGTGTAGTCTGAATCCCAGGGAACTAGTTAATATTCCTTTTGAATGCAGTCATATTACGCACCAAATAACACGTGTTTTTAATTTATTAACCACTAATGCACTGTTGAACTTATCACCTTCTATCTCCATCATCTCCAACAGCTCTGACCACACCCATGACCTGTAGATCCTTCTAAATCCCAAGAGTCCCCCTCTCCTTCCCCTTTCTCCCCTCTCTCCGCCTCTCCTCTTCTCCGCCCCTCCTTCTCGCCCCATATTATCTTACCCTCGCTGAGTTGTGAGGGCCGTGCTCTGGCGTGAGCAGCGAAAAACATGACGTATTTGGCAGCTGCATGTGCGCTAAAGGGAGAGACACCCCACAATAAAAACAAGCCAGAAGAGAGTGAGAGCTATAGGATTCCTGAGAAAGGGGGAGAGAGGGGGAGTTGTGAGGACAAAAAAAGGGGGTTCGCGGGGAGATTTGGGTGGGGCGCAGTGGGAATAAGGGACCTGTTAATGGAGAGATGGCTAGGTCGATGGGTGTACTGTAGTCATCATGCTAGAATGTTTTTGGGTTATGTAATTTTCTTTGGTAATATTACTATCGATGGGAATAGATTATTGCATGAAAGAGAATACATACTTCAAACACTCACAAAGCAAAGACCTCCACCAAGGAGTTGTACCCAGGCCTGAAATCCAAAGGTACCATATTTTTAGTATAAGTCGCACCAGCCAAAAAATGCGTAATGAAGAAAAAGCATACCATATTTTCCGGGCTATTAGGCGCTCTGGATTATAAGACATACTGTCATTTAATCGTCTATTGTTGACATTTTTTCACAAATAAACCACACCGGACTTTAAACGAAACACAACAGTTGGATGGGTCAGTGGGACTTTGTTTGGCGTGTTCACGGTGACTCTCAGCTTTGTTCAATTGTGGCGTGTAGGGAGGGTGCTGTCTGGGACCGCTGGATTGTCGGCGTGTTCGCAGTGACACAGTTGTTCAGATGTGGCTCAGAGTGGCACATTGCACTCTCTTTTTCGGTTCGTTCCTCAGTTCCATTCCTCGTCCACGTGGAGTGATGAGTGTGGCTGCGAGTGTGTTTTGCTGAGCAGTCGCTGTCTGCTCCGTGTGTGTTTACGTGCGCTGTGGGTGGTGCGGCTTTGTAATTTCCTGAAGTCGTGCTGGGACACACGAGTGAATTTGTGTACTATAGGGCGCTCTTGCTTTTGGGGCGCAGGGTTGTTTTTTGATGGGGTTGGAGGCTTAAGAGTGCATCTAATAGCCCGGAAAATATGGTATATAAGTCACACTGGACTCTAAGTCACACTTTTTGGGGGAAATTTATTTTATATAATCAGGGACCTGGAACCGACATTTCGTCTTGAAAGGCAAAGTTATAGTAATAACAATAGAATAAAGAACAGCGTTAATATGTTAACGTGACATATTAACAATTATATTAACAATATTCAGATGATTATAGCATGAACAACAAAACATAAGTTTACCAAACTCTCGATCTCACTCCAAATCACTACATCCGTTGAATCCATTGAATTCTTCAGCCTTGGTGTCACTTCTGAGCAACTTTGGTTGTCACTGGAGTCCATGCTTTTTCCAATGACTTCCAGGAAAGTTGCATGGTGCACCCGCCCGGTTGCCGTGAAGCTATGTTCTCCATTCCCGCTTTCTGCCAGTCCCTCACAAGTTTCTCTCTCAGTCCAAACTTTCTTTCTGCTGCTCGATTACTGTTTTCTGCTGCATATTTCACTACTTGAAGCAGGACAGTGGCTTTTTCTGCAGGAGACATGTGCAGAAAACTGATACACAAGCCTAGAGTGCCCTCTTGTGGCTGTCAGTCTGAAAATTTTAATATATAAGTCGCACAGGAGTATAAGTCACAGGACCATTCAAACCATGAAAAAAAGTGCGACTTATAGTCCGAACAATATGGTAGTCTGATTCATTTACACATGCACTTTAACTGATCATTTGTGACTGGAAGAATTAAAATGTGAACTTTTCAAACCTAGTTCTCACCTGTTTCTTTTCTGACTCATCCTTCAATCTTTGAGCAACCCCTGGAGACCCATTTACAGATCTTGACTAAAGCTTGGTCAGGATTACGTGGAAGAAGAGCCTATTGTACCACCAATACACATGTACCACCTGTAACTGGGTGGTCACAGGGACTAGATTCTTCCTACCGTGATGTGTCCGCGAACGCATCCATCTGTGCTCCCGGCATCACTGATAAGTGAATAGAAATAGGTGTACACGCCTTAGTGCCATTGACAGGGCTTTCTGCTTGTAGATGTACATGGCGCATGTAAGTAGCAAAGCTGTTTTCCTGAGAATGGCCGCTGTTAAAAACTTGCCCTAATGTGTTAATTGTGGAATCTGAATTCAAGATGCTGTGTGGAGTTGGTGGTGACTGCGGCCGCTCCAAACGTGCTCTGAGCCCCAATCTAAATTCTCGGTAAATGCCTTTTTTGTTGTGTAGCTGGGGTGGTGGTCACTAATGGCCTACCTGAAGTTAATTTATTGTTCCCTGTGTAACAGATTGCCACTACTGCTTTATTCTTGCTTATTTTTGCTGCTTTATAAAGCATTTGCCGGACCCTCCACCAGTGTTGATGAATTTTTCCATGAGCTAAACTTGGATAAACCATCTCGATTGGCTGCCGGTCAACGTAGGCTCTAGTCTAGGAAGTCCTAAAAAGCAATGACATGAACGCATTTCACATAGACTCAGATCTTATGTCACTTTCACCTGATTTAACCTGACTTTTCTGCACAGTTTACATCTGCGATCACAAACACAGAGAACGGTGAGAACACACAATCTGCAGCTGGTGTGTGCTGAAAGGCCAGATGAGGTTGCAAAGTACCTCTGACTACTGCAAAGATATTAAAATAGCTTTGTCTTTTTTTTTTTTTTTTTTTTTTTACGCTTTTAAAACAAAACTAAAAACTAAAAAACTGATTCTTGACCACACTAAAAGTGACAAAACTTTACACATATCTATCTATCTATCTATCTATCTATCTATCTATCTATCTATCTATCTATCTATCTATCTATCTATCTATCTATCTATCTATCTATCTATCTATCTATCTATCTATCTATCTATCTATCTATCTATCTATCTATCTATCTATCTATCTATCTATATCTATCTATCTATCTATATCTATATATCTATCTATATATCTATCTATCTATCTATCTATCTATCTATCTATCTATCTATCTATATATATATGGAACAAACAATCACAGAGTACTGTACAGTTAAAAATGCACTGTGTAACTTGTGTGGTGGAAGGTCTGTTCACAAAACCTTTGTCCACAAAAAAGACCTCATAATCGCTTCACACTATTTTCTCTCCGTTCATATCACTGCGCGCTGCCGCCAGGTGACAGACGCGCTTGTTTCACTTTGTTTACTGCTCGGAATGTTAGCGACAACATGTCTGATTATGACACCGATGATGAAGACATTGCCTTTAGCACAGAGCCAAAGGGATATCTTTGTGAACCCGAATATATTGATGCTGAAATTTGCCAGATGGAGTTAGAAAGGGCAGAGAGAGAGCGCGGCAGTGTGCAGTAATATGAACGGAGAGAAAATAGTGCCAAGAGATTATGCGGTCTGACTTTTTTGTGGACAAAGGTTTTGTGATGCAAATTTATCACTCTTTTGAACACATATTGTTTTGAGAAGAAAAAACTGGTTATTTTCGTGACCCCAGCCAACTTGCCAGACTACTTTCGTCAGCACCAAAACCGGCCAGGATCTCGGTTCACCGGATGCTGTCGGGGGTAAGTCAGTGTGGATGCATACAGATTCCATACAGATTCATGTCAAAAAACCCAAACTATCCCTTTAATACCATACTGTAAATTGTGAAACATTTTTGACAAAGCAATAACCATGGAAACAACTATTTGATGGACCCTCCACCAAAAAAGATACACAGTGCACCTTTAACCATAACTTTGAACATGACCCTGACCTTTAACATAACTTTAAGTCTTTAACAAAAAATGGAACATAGGTCTACTGCTACTGCCCCTTGAGAAACAGGGAGACTCCTTCATTCCCATCCATACAGTGATGTGTACATCCTCTGGGATTTGCACCATTTAAATCTGTGCACCAGTTGGCAGCGTCACATTCAGATCTACATATTTCTATCTTCGCCGTGTGCTTGTTGTAGTCCACAGCGGTGTACAGTGACAACAGCAGTGTTTAACAGCTCTGCTACAAGGCCTTGACTAAATATTTTCCTTGTAGGGTGTGGAGGGAGCCGGGGAGCAGAGGATTCCACAGGGACGTGAGCTGATGAAAAGCAGGAGTGAGGAGATGAGAACTCATCTTGCTGTCTCATAGGCTGAAGTTATAGTGAAGGAACTGCAGGGTTTTAAATGACATCACATTTAATAGGCCTGACATTCACATGACATCAAAATGTTGTACTTTAAAATACGATGTAGGACAAGTTAGAATGCTGCGATAATATTTGCTGTTAAAAGTCTCTGTACTAAATTTTTTCCCCAGGTATTTGAATAAAATACTAAAATGTCTTGCCCCAGTACAGATGCATTGTAAGTAAGTCTGCTGTGCGCTGTCTCCATCTTATTGTCTGATACTTAGGAAGTGCACGTTAGCATGCTAGTTACTGTTAGCTTTACCGGTCATGGCAAAATTTCGCTCTGGTCACTGAGAGTTGTGAAAAGCACTTATAAATTTGTCACAGTGCATAAAGAGGATGCTAAGAATGCATTAGGTAAGTAAGGAATCAATTTGTTGACGTGGTTATGGTTAATAACAAAAACATATATATATATATCTGTAAATGTCTCTATCAGCATAAAATAAATAAAAGTTAAATTATATGTTCATAGTAGCCTCAGAAAGTGGCACCATGTTTCAGTCTCAAAGACCTGATCATTATCCGCTGAAAGACCTCGAAGCAGTCGTATTAATATGGCGTGTTTGTGAGTGAGTAATGATGGGGTTCCATATTGGTGTATTAAAGTATTGTATAGTAGTAGTAGTATTAGGACAATGGATCCTGACATTTATTTACAGGTACACAGGTATTTTTAAAAACTAAAACATTTCCCTTCATTTGTACCGATCTTTTACACACAAACGGAGAATTTGCCTCTGAAAATGAATATTTCTAAAAACTCCGGCTAGAGTGGAGATTCTGGAAAACTACGGTTTCGCATTTGCGTGTAAAGTGAGATAAACAGAGATTTAGGAGCTGACGCGATCAGTGTTTACCTTTTTCTCTGATCATGATGATGGAGCATTCAGAGCAGCAGTCGCATTTCTTCTGGTGCAAACACTTTTCATGTGTTTGCATTTACACACATTTTTGATGTATCATATCCATGACCAGAGACCAATGAGGCTCGGAGTTCAGCAATTTTGCCACTTCTTTAACAGATCTGTGGAGAGGCGAGCCTGCTCAGTAATGCACATTTTTCAAGGTACTTTGAACTGTAATGAAATAAATGCTACAAGTTTGAATCTAATCCAGGTGCCAGTGAGAGGCTGGGAGTATAATAGTAGTTATAACAGCGCTCGATGGCTTATTTATGCAGGTTCATGTAAATGATGCTATGTGCACGATGTTATTTTGGAAACGTGAAATATTTTGTTTCTCAATGTACCTGGCTATGTGTAATTGTAGCCTTAAGCACTTTTTAATATTTGTGAATATTTGTGAACTTTGGCACCCTTAAAAGCTTTCAGAATGTTGCCTTGTTGTTTTATAATGGATCATTTGCTCAATCAACAAAAGCCTCACTGGGAATAGTGGAAGTGTAAACACATCACAATTAGTTTTATTGCAAACTAATTACAAAAATGCATTCATTTTAATTCATTATGTCAAACATTTACTAAATTAGGTTGCGATAGAACTAACGGTAATAGTCTACATTTCTTTTTCCTTCTTTTTTTTTTTTAAGTTTATTTACATTCATTTCCACAGGTTTAATCAGGGATACCAGTATTGTCATTAGCTCTGGTAGTTAGTATGTGTAATAACATATGTGTGGTAAATCCAGTGAACATGCCTGTGTGTTTTGTGCAGACAGCTGTCGGACATGACTGCACGACCACACCTACGCTCTGAAAGACAAAACCATGTGGGTGATGTCATTACTACTGCTCATGTAAACCAGCTGTGATCCATATGGCACACAGGGACTGGCATTCCAACTGTGTTAAAGCAAAGGCGTGTGTGTTAAGTATGGGTGTGTGCTGTACATGTATGTGGTCACTGGGCTGTCTGACGCAAACAAAGTTCATGGTACAGCCAAGATTTCAGAGTTGCTAAAAAAACACTTCCTTTTGCTTCTTTTCTCGCACAAAAACACGTTAGTGACATAATGTGAATATATGAAACAACAACAAAGTCATTTAAAGGTGCTTTGTGTAATGTTCCTGGTTGAGCGTCCGTTACCTGCTTTCCCTGCAATGTTCCAAGGTACGCCATTAAACTTACCAATCTCAAGACAAGCAGGAGACGCCACCACGCCAGTTTACAGGTGAGATCTATAAAGCGTGATCCCACTCTCAGTAAGAATAAATGTTTTTAATGACAATAAAACACACACATAATTGAATAAATGCACCTCATATATGTTTAATACCAAATCAAGGAGCATTACAAGCAAAGCAATAGCATGTCCATGTTGGCAGAACCCCAGTCTGAAAAGTCACGCAGTGCACTTTTAAAGCTACCATCTGCAAGTTGTCCCCCCCCTCTCTTCACCTGGCCTTTGTTTAGACTCACCTGTGCTCTCTGGTCTTCTTCTGTCAGACCAACGCTGGCACATTATCAGACAGCTATAACACAGAAAGTATCTAGGGGTTGTTCGTGAGAATACAAGAGGGGTGGGTCAGCCATTCTAATTACAGATGGTAGCTTTAAAGTTAAAATAAGTTAAGTCCTATATAATGCAAAATTGACTTGTTGTTGCCTCCTCAAAAACATTGTTGTGGTTTGTTTCATTCATACATATTTGAGTAACCCTTTGTTATTATTAGTCTGTCTACATCTCCAAAGCTCAGAATGCTCTGTTCCAACTTGTGACAGTGATTTTGGTGGTGAGTGTTTTCTGTTTGAGAAAAGAACTCTGCCTAAATATGCAGGGTTTGTGAGTTAAACACATGTGAGTGAAACAAAACACAACTCCACATCTGTTTGTGATAAGGAAACATTATCGCATAGATCAGAAAATAGCATAATATGGGCCCTTTGAGGTAACAAAAATGTATTGTTTATGAACTATGAATTAATATTTTCCCTTTCCTTTGAGCAAATGACCAGTTCAGTCCAGTAAATAGTCACATTTTTCTATATTTTCCACCTTCAAGACACTGAAAGCGCTTTACAACAGGTACCACTCACCCATTCACACACAGGTGGGTTAAGTGTCTTGCCCAAGGACACAACAACATCATTCATCTGTGGGAGCTGGAACCACAAAAGCCAACCTGTGGGTCTGTGGATCTGACCGCTCAGCCCATAATGTTTATGTCGAGAGTGGGATTTGGAAACTGTTCATTACTGTTGATAGAAGGAAAAATAATACATTGACATTGAATTTCTAAGTGAGTCAGTTAACAATACTGGTACTGAGGTAAAAAAAAAAAAAAAAGAGTCCTTGAACTATCACTGTAACAGTCTGGATTAAGATGCTACCTGCTTGTCTCCATGGAGAGTCATTGCGTTGCCTGGAATGTTCCACAGTTTGGCATTAAACTTAATCTATCTTGCATTTATTCAATTCCAGGTATTTTAATTGCTCTAAACTATATTAAAAAGGAAAGAAACTGTGAGATTTGACATGACTTGACGTGCTGTCACCGGCTTGTCTCCATGAAGTTTAATGCCGTACTATGGAACTTTCCAGGCAAAGTAAAAAATATCCACAGAGACAAGCGATATAAATACAGAATACATACATTTTTATACAGCACTTTTCTACCTGCAAGGCACTCAAAACGCTTCACATCAAGAAACCACTCACCCATTCACACACATACTCATACACCAGTGTACTCAGACACCAGGGGCGAGGTGGGTTAAGGGTCTTGACCAAGGATACAAGGACAGCATTCATCTGTGGGGCGCTGAAATTGCACGGCCAAACTGTGGGTCAGTGGATCTAACTGCTCTCCCAGTGATGTTTCATGTTGAGAGTTGGATTTGAACCACCAACTTTCGGATCAAACACCAATTGAGCTACTGACAATTTGTACTTATACTTATGCTTATACTATTATACTTATACTTGCATAACACACAAATATGAATTCTAAAATAAAAGCACATTGGTTTAAAAAAAAGTCCTTTATTTTGACAGTTTATTCATCCAATTGATGTCAGGGTTTTTGTAACAGTTGCATAGGAATGTTAGCAATACAAAAGTGATACAAAAGCTTCAGATGAGAAACACATTGGACAAAGATCTCTTCTGCTTTTATTTACAAGTCATATTTGGAAGATAGCATGGTTAATTTGGTATGCAAAGATTGTAAAGCAGTACAAGTTTCTTTGGTACAACTCACACAGTAACAAGTGGTATAGAGTTAAAACAACATACAAAACTGTCCACCACTGCAAACACATACAAAGAATATACATTATATTTAAAGTCATATTAACACTGATAGGAGGCAGAGCTGGTAAGATGGAGATACTTATGTTGTTCGAGTTTGAATCAAGTTGTCATTGGAGAATTCGAAGCTCTTGTCTCCTCGTCACATACTTCTTTGTATCCCTTCGCAATTTTTCAAAAGATTTTATACATGATTTTTTAAAACAGTTTTCAAGGCTAATGTCACATGAACTCTCAAACAGCACACTCAATATTAGTCCAGACCACTTATAATTACACAGAAACTGGGACGCAGTGTATAATGTCAAATTATTAAAACCCATTAAAAAAAAAAACAAAAAAAAAAACCTTGATGAGCAAAAAAATAAAATGATGTATGAAATTTAATTTTAATTTAATTCCATTTAAAAAGACAGTCCAGAATTTTGGACATAGGACCTCATTTAGGTCTAGGCTAGCGCATGTCAATGGCCATAGTTAGTCTTACCCACTACACAAAGCAACCGACTCAAATCTATTATTACCCCAGACTGTTGATGTAAATGTCTGTGTTGACAGAATCATTTTAGAAATAAAACTAACCTTGCATTTGAAGGATTTATGTCTGAGCAGCAGCAGTGAGTTGTACTTCCTGATAGAAAGCTTGGCAGCTGCGGACTGATATCACCTAGCACCTACCTTACCAGCAAAGTAAGATTCCACTGCTGCTGAGAAAATAGTCCCTCAACGATTCATGTGATGCAAGGTTAGTTTTATTTCAAACTTTATCCTATCAACACAGACATTTACATCGACAGTCTGGTGTAATAATAGTTTTGCTTTGGGTGTTTTGTGCAGTAGGTAAGACAGGCTAACTATGGCCATTAACATGCACTAGCCTAGCACCAGCGACCTCTGCAAATACAAGGGCTGGATGGAATATTTTAAAAAGTGTCTCCACATGTCTCCAACACTAGGAAATGATGTCCTATGTCCAAAATTCCGGATTGTCCCTTTAATTTTAATTTTCCATTTTATTTTTTATCATTCTTTTTTAATATTATTTGAAATGAAAAATCCCATCATTATTTTGCATTTCACACAGTGTCCCAGTATTTACGTGATTGTTGTAGTCCATACAGTACAGTCAACAACAGAAGCTAGATGCATGTGTGGCTATATACAGTCCATGCATGACTTAAACAAGTTTACCATAACTCGCTCATGCACCACTCGTTAACATACTTACAGAGTCAAGCCAAATGCATGTAAACAGATTCAAGGCAGTGTGGTCTTTTCCTATATCTGTCCATCTGTCCTTTTGTGAAGGGGTTCTGTATCTTGTAAACAGGGATGTCAAGATAAAGAAATGTCCTGTGTATGCAGAAGTAATCTGAATCTACACACATAAAATGTTGCCTTTGAATTTTGAAAGTTTGTTTTGTAAAGCTAGTCAGAGTCTTCATTCACAGAAAAAAACAATGTGATGGAAGTATACTGAAGATGCAGTATGTAACTTCTCTAATGGGTCAGTCCATATGAAATCAGTCATTTTCAAGGAATCTCCCCTCTGAGCTACCTCAGATTTTGCTGAAATTCTTTTTAAAAATTTCTAAAATTACCAAATGAAAGAATCTAAAATTTTAGCTCAATACCTTCAGTCTTTCCTGAGTTTTGACCTGCTGAAATTTTGGGGTCATGCTCACTTTTTCGAGAATCTTCATTTATAAGCATTTTTGAGAGACCATAACTTCATAAAAAATAGAGCTAGGAAGCTTTTATTAGAATTATTGTAGATTCTTGGTCATAGATTCTAAATCCCTTGTCAATATTGGGTATCTTTAGGGGAGTGATGTGGACCCCCAAAGTCTCACATTTGGTTGCCACTCAATTTATTTATTTTTTTTCAATTTTTGAGGTCCAAGATCCATTTACTCCAAGCAGATAATTACAAACTAACTGTTGAACTTGAATATTTGAGAGAATGACCATTTCTGATAGCAATCTCACACTATTCTTAGCTTTTCATGTGGATGGTGTAGAGTCCCAAATATGGTCACAGACCAAATGGGATCTTTTTGGCCCCTTCTTTGGACCCTCAGTTCCCCTTGTGGATTGTGGGCACAGTTAGATGTTGATAAAATTTTTACCAGAGAAACTTTGGAAGATTCTGATTGTTTTAAATTAATAAAAACCTCTACTATTAACGTCCTTCATTCCAAACTGAATTTTTGAAAAACAAGCTCTCATGGGTAATTTTGGTAGAGCTTAGGTACTTCTCCACCTGCTAGAAAGGTTCAATTACCTTTAACAGCCTTAAACACTATTTGCTTGTTATAAAGGAAGACAATTGGAGATTATTTGTGGCTGAGATGGCTCATAGGGGAGGGCGGCTGATTTCATATGGACTGACCCTATTTCAATATATATTATATTTGCAAAATCATGACTAAACACTAGAATTTGATATGATGACATCCCTAGTTGTAATATGGCCATGCTGTGTTCTGTCCTGATGGTGTGCAGAGACAGTTTTTGGGGTAGGGCTACACTATTAATCGCCGTAGAATTTAAATTGCAGTTTGAGTTGGCACAGTTCTCAAATCACAAAGGCTGCAATAATTTAGATAATAATAAAAAAGACCTCTGCAAACTGTGCAAAGAACAAAATATCCAGTCTTTTTATAGTCTTGTACCTCTTGTTCTTGAACAGAATCCTACTTTTTAAAACATAATTGCAAGTCTAATCACAATTGCAACACTTGTCAGAAAACTCGCAATGTTATTTTAAAATATTGCAGCCCTCGTTTTGGGTGTTGACAGCGCGGGGCCCATACTGTAGACTCTAGAGGTTGCATAAGTCATTAATCATCATAATAAACTTTTCTGTCTGTCCAGCCTCCACCCTGACCCGCCCTCGTCAGCCCGTCCAACCCCTCTGCAGTCACCCACCCGAGGGACACGTCTGCTCCGTCACTGCCATAACTCACGGAGGCCCCTCACTATCTCCACTCTAATGTGTATACAGGCACTGAACCAAAAGAAGACATAAGCATCTGTACTTTAAAGGCTCATTTATAGTCCAATGGTGCTCTGGAAGAATGGCGGTGTGGTCTCAGCTTTAAAGGGACAGTTCAGAATTTTGTACATAGGACCTCATTTCCTAGTTAGTGTTGAGTGTTGGAGATGTGTGTAGACACTTTTTGAAATATTCCATCCAGTCCTTGTATTTGCAGAGGTTGCTGGTGGTGATAGGCTAGCGCATATCAATGGCCATAGTTAGCCTGTCACTAAAAACACTCCACAAAGCACCCGAAGCAAATCTGTTATTACGCCAGACTGTCCATGTAAATGTCTGTGTTGATAGAATAATTTTAGAAGTAAAACCAACCTTGCATTTGAAGGATTTATGTCTGAGCAGCAGCAGCGAGTTGTACTTCCAGACAGAAAGCTTGGCAGCGGTGGACTGATATATGAAAAAATAGTCCCTCGACATGCTACAATTCATGCGATGCAAGGTTAGTTTTATTTCAAACATTATTCTATCAACACAGACATTCACGTCGACAGTTTGGTGTAATATAAGATTTACTTCAGGTGTTTTGTGGAGTGAGTAAGACAGGATAGCTATGGCCATTGACATGTACTAGCCTAGGACCAGTGACCTCTGCAAATACAAGGACTGGATGGAATATTTAAAAAGTGTCTCCACATGTCTCCAACATTCTGGTTAAGTAGGAAATGAGGTCCTGTGTCCAAAGTTCTGAACTGTCCCTTTAACTTTTTAGGTATTTTTGCTACTATTTTTCGAATTTGTTATTACCATTTATACTTTTGCTCTTTGTTATTATATTATATTGTGATGTGTGAGCTACTGTGTCCATACAATTTTTGTTGTGGATGAACCACGTTTGTCCAAGTCTATGTCTAGGTCTAGTGTATACTGCTGTGTTACTGTTGATATGTCCATGGGCAAGGCACTGTGAAGTGAGAGATGGTTGGTGTCTGGTGGACTGGCCATTGTTGTAAATTGGCAGCCACGTTTTCATCAGTCACCTTCAATTATCTTAAAATCACTTGCTCCTTGCTGCTTGATAATTTTAGTTTTTTATGGACTTTATGGATGTTCTACGCCATATTTTGTTCATTTTGTTCAATTTTGTTTATTTATTTCGTGCCTACTCTGAACAGCACTTTAGAGACTTTTTGTTGATGAAATGTTCTATACAAATAAAGTTGGATTGGACTGACATAACCAAGATGTTTTTAGAGGAAACATTGGTAAGCGACCTTGAGATGTCCAAATAGTCCAGGACACTCAGCTCAGATATAATTATAATTTTCTTATTTCACAAACTGTACCTAACCATTTACCCGTTTATTTTCACTTATAATACCTATTGATTAAGAAAGTAAGATTCGTATGTTGAATAACTTAACAAGCTTGCCTAATATCAAACTAAAAGTGTAAATGTAGCTTTGCTGGTGGGAAAGTCACACCTGAAAGTTACAGAGTGCAGATTTAAAATTGACTATAGGCTTATATGTAGAAATCACATCAAAACCAATCATCTTTAGGCCGCTATCTGGAATGAAACTATAAATGAGCCTTTTAAGTAAACTGCAGTACTGAAGTAGTGAAATCGTGATGGTGTGGTTGTAGGTGTGTATTGTGTATTGTGTTGAATGGAGGTTTTCACAGCTCGGTATCTGCAGTATTAGCAGGAGTAGAGTGGCCGTTAGTGGGCGGGGCCGGGGTCTTGTCTCCCTCGGGCGCCTCTCCGTTGGCACTGGGCTTCTCGGGGGTCTCAGGTGGAGGGTTGAGGGGGGCATCCGATGCCAGAGTGTTGGCCTGGTTCTGCTGGTCCACCGGGGTGCCCTCCTCTGCCTGGTGGGACAGAAGAAATTCATATAAAAATTACATTACAATTATTATCTGTCTCGCATTGTTTTCAGTTTCTTTTCTATATATGATATTTTGAGGATTTTGTTGTGAATTCTTAATTGCTATGGCAACACTGATACATTTTTATCAAACCCATGGATATCAAAAACATTCTAGAGTAAGACCAGAATGCATGAACAGAAGAAAGTAATTTTATTGGTGGTGGATCTGCCACCTGCTTGGAGATGGTTTTGCTTTGAGTAGAATATTCCAAAATATGGTAGTAATATCATCTATTTCCACTGAGATGAACTGTAGATATAATTCGAAGTTCACATGCAGGCGCTTCTGGCTCCTTCTGACCCTGGCCCCCTGACCATTGACTTACTTTGGAATATTGTGACCCCCCTCTCTGTAACTGCTGCTGTGAGCCTCGTCATTTTGGTCTTAAAATGTTCGTATTAACCCTAATAACTGTACATGATCCTGGTGTTTTTATTTTGCTATTTTGTCTGAGTGTCACAAACATGTGTCAAACCGTTTGATCAAGATATAAGCCGAGATAGTGGCTGCATTCTCCCAGTACCAGTTAATGCATATGCAGGACCTTCCTAGGAACCTTTGGCAAGCACTTGTTTCTAGTTTCTCTTTATTTATTTATTTAATTTATTTTTTGCTACAGTCAAATTAATAATCTCAACTTAATTTACCATCTACTTAAAGGTAAAAGGGGTTCAAAAAAATCCTAATATGGACATGGCTTCAAATTTACTCCTGTAACCTTTAGTATCGCGAGGTTCATTTGAGTGACGCCCCACTCACTTAGTCCACTTCTTTATAAAGTCGATGTTTGAGACAAACAGGTTATGCCACTAGGTGAAGTTACAGACCGGGTCTGTGGAGAGGCGACCCCACTCACAGTTAGCCAGGCTGGTGCCACCACTCAATTTCATTTCTCTCCAGTGACTAGGTCAGGAATCGGAATAAACTAGACAGTTCACAAAAAAAAGTGCGAGTTTGGGCACCAGCCAATCAGTGAAGAGCCATACATTCTGTGTTGGCAATGATTCCTGAGATCGAGGATTTAAAGCTGGAACAAAGAGAATGTTCACTGAATTTTATCAAGGGGAAAGACGTTATTCCGTTATTAGGATTTTGGAAAAGCTTAATATATCAGTTAGCCCCGTTAGCGGCACATTACACACATCATAACCAAATAGCAGCAGTTGGTTAAATGATAAAAAGTACCTGCCTACCGTCGAGCAAATGAATTCTAACGCTACAAGGTGGTGAATCAGGCTAACTCACAGTAAGAATGCAAGGTTTTTCTATTTATTTGTAGTATTAAAAACACCCACAATTTAATAAATAAAACTTGATCATTTTGACAATTCCATGGAAACAAACAGGAGATGGATCCTTCACCAGAAAAGTTACGTTACACAGTGTACCTTTAATCTTGTTTTCACCTTGTAAAGTTGTATTTACACGGTCAAGTCAAATATTTTATCGCTATATAAATTTTCATATTTTACCATTCATAGTCAATTCTGAAAGAGGAAACACACATCAACCTGGAATAAAATATGAGTTTAATGCAAATTTGTCCTCATAGTAGAATCTGTTGCATTCTAATAATCCCCATGCTTCTTTTGTGTTCCTCCTCATGTCACAGCTACAGAAAAGCAGTGCAACTGGCAAACAGATGAAACAGTGATGTATGAGGCAGCTCTGGGGGTGGAACTCTTTGAATTGAACACATTGAATCTTTGCCTGTGTAATTCCTCTGATTAGCGTCCAGATACATTCTGTAATTAAAACAGTGCACAGTTTGAGGAGAAAAACAAGCATGGCTCTCGTTTCAAGCTGACATGGGTATGTAATGGGAGAGGATGCACTCAGCGAGATGTATTAGCTTTAAAAAGGGCTGTCAGTATCGAGTTATTTTTGTTTTTGCTGTATCAACTTGTTCAACATTTTACGGAAGTAATGCTCTTGATTTGCTAATCCTCTGCTATTTCATCTGACAAACTTTTCTATATGAAGCCAAAAAATCATTTCAGTTACATCTACTGGGTTTTAACTGCCAACACATAACATATTTAGGTCACCATGTTTCCCTTTATTGTTTTGAGAATGTTATATTTGCAGAAAACAACATATTAACATGTTTAATAAGGTTCACTTTCATTTTTGTGAGTCCATCCACTCTTTCTGAGCTCTATCACAACACAAACAACAGGTTCAACTTAACCTTGAACAGCAAAATTTATTCTCACAAAATTTGTGAGTTCACAGACTCACAAGAATCCATCATGAGGTGCTCCCGCTGTATGGTTTAAATTCGACCTGAGCCGTTGTTGTCCCAAAAGACAAGGCTTCTATGGCACAGGGACGAGTTTCTATGTACTACATGGACAAAAACCCTCCAAAAAACGTGGTGGCGCCGGCGGATGGTGATGGTGGCTTATAACATCCTTAAAGAGAAAATTTGTATTGCAAAAATGGCAAAATTGGTTAAGCGACATCTTCTCTCTCCAGCATGACACTTGTTTTGGTTTTACCTGGTGTAAGTCGAATACGTCATTTTGATATATTTGCCTTGATTGACTAAAATAAATGATATGGTATCTAAGAAATCATCATATCTCAGAAATGACCATATTACCAATAGTCCTTTTGCCTACCATTATCAAGCACTAGCATCCATAAACACAGTGACCTTCCAGCATAGAGCAGTCACTGAACAGCGTCATAAATAATACATCTGTAGCATCTGTAATAATTTGCTGAGTTAAAATGTGTGGACAGACTTACCAGACGTTCTCCTTTGGGGCTGGGTCTGCGCTGACACTTGAAGTAGCCCACAGTGAGAGCCAGAGCAGCCAGCAGACCAGTGACCAGGATCCCCACGAACACAGAGGAGCCAGAGGACGAAGAGTATTTCACATCTCTAGCACCAAGCTACAAAGACAGGAGGAGCTTTTAGAACTGCTTGTAATAATAAAAAAAATATACAAAAGTCTCATATAAAACTTTTTTCAGTTGATTTACATTTTGATGCATTCATTCACAGCTTATAGTGGCTGTAAGTTATTCATGGATTTCAGCTTTCAGTTATATGTATCATTTCGGGAACTTTTTGATTTTATATGTTTTAAATTGGTAATCTCTATGGAATCAGTCCTAATTTGCTATCATTCTAAAACCCATGCATATGTTAATCCTTTTAAAGAATCACCTACTTTTTGAGTTTCTGTCACAGCAAAATATGAAACTACATTTCTGATTAAGATTATAAAATCAATGTGCAACTGTTATTGTCCTATTCCAAAAGATTAATTTAGGTTATGGCCAGTTTAAGTGAAATTCTGATGCAACTCTATGAAGATGTAAAAGAAATATTGGACAAATACGTGAGATTTGACATACCGGTTTCATCTCTTCACTTTGGAGAGCTGAGGCCAGAGTGCCCAAATTGGCTGCAGGAGAAAGAGAGAAGAGTTAGTACAGTGATTTCGTCTGACTTTCAGTGATAAATATTTGTTATTTAGCTACTCTACACTTCATGTGTGATTGCACAAACACAAACATGTTCCCTTCAGTGATATATTTAAAGCAGTGCAAATGGGCTCTATTCACTCTTACATCACAAAACCAGAAGACGTTTGGAAATGATGAGGATGATGCTGACTTCCTTTGGGCTCTGTTGGTGATAGTAACTCTGAAAACTGAGAAAATGGTGTGGTTTTCTTCATGTAGAGGTCTGTATTCTTTCTTTTTTCCTTTAATAAACTGTATTTGTGTATTATAATTTAATCTAACTTTTGTCTAAAAAAAAAAGAAAAAAATATGTCATTGTAGCGTTCCATTGCGTTTGACAGATCAACAGTCACAACCGGTTGCCTGTAAGTGACATGGAAGATGTGATTAGAGTCCCATTGCCCATGGAAAGCTTTGGCAGGTTGTGAGTGAAGACTGCTGCTGCTGAATCCACGGTTTAATCACATGCCCAGTGTCTGTAACTACACTGGAAGTCATCACCTGCATGTTTCCAAACGTCTTCTGGTAAGCATGAATAGAGCTTATTGTGCAGTTGCTGTGGACTCTACCTGGACATCTGAGGTACTACACAGACAGATCATTTAAAATATTCAAAATGAATAGGAAGAAGTTTTTTAAACATATTGCACAGTATGATAAAAATGTGTTGTATAGCATTTGAAAATATATAATATATAATATTCTTTGTCCTGCATGTTAAATAAAAAAAAGATGCTTGTAGCACCGGTGCATTGTTTTCAGTATTGAATCATGAGCCTAAATCCAAATGAAAGTAGAATCAGATCCTCACCGCCCTCACTCTCCAGGAGCACAGTGTTGGCGTCTTGATGCAGGTTGAGTGTACAGGCCTGTTGTTTACTGCACCAGTATGCAGGGACAGCTTCAATGATCCTCTTAGTTGTTGCCTGCAAAAATAATTATAATGTAGTTATATTATGCTGTACCTTCTGGTACCATTTGATATTTTGTGCATTGTAAACTATTATATGGATCTAAAATGACTAAGAAATGTGAATATTGCATTCTTGTTCAAAACTGAAGAACTGAGAAGCCAGCCTCTTCATTTCAGCCCAAGAGAAGCTCTGGATTTTTTAAATGTATGTTTTTATTTTTGATGAATGTCTACTGAACTGAACAATTTTGACTCAGAGTAGTCACCTATCACCTATCTCCACCCACATGGTGGACATATGTGAGAGGTGAAATTTGAAAATTTCTAAGCACTCAAGCCTCAAATGCAGCACGAGATCACTCAAAGAAACAAGAACCTATCAAAAAATACAACTTTGGGTAAGCTAATGATGAGGGAACGCTGCTGTAACATCTTTGAGTTGATTTTTTCATAATAAGTCATAAGTCCCCTTTAAAGGCGCACTGTGCACTAAAGGTGTGTCCTGTGACACCTCTAGGCCAAGTTACAGGTCAGATCTGTGGAATGAGAATGTGTGTTTTTCAAGGTATTTTCAAGCAGAAAAAAAACAAAAACCAAAAACGTGACTGAATAAATGCAAGATAAAACTATGTAACTCTCTGGAGGTGAAAAGTCATCTGCATGATTCCATGGAAATACAAAATTAAAACACACTTGGGGAACATTGTCCATGGAAACTGATAAGTTCTATGCAGTACTCATAGTAGTTATAGCCAAAGTAACAACATTTCCATGGAATCAAACAAATAAGAGTCAGGTTTGTGGAGATGTTAACCCATCCAGTAAGAACAGGTGTTTCTCATGTTTTTCAGTGCAATAAACACACACACACATGGACACACACAAACATCAACTTTAATGGCTTTAATTAGCAATTCCATTTCTCATTCCAATGTTTTTTTTTTTATTTTAATTACATTTTTAAAAATTTTTTATAGTATATCTGGGCTTTAGGCGTGCAGGCAGATGACAGCTGATGCACAGTGAGCCAATGGGACACTTAACGCAGCTGGATGGAACTTATTTGAGTGACCACACCTCTGCTCCCTGCTTCACCCTCAGCCATGACATCACCCTTTGCACAACATTACGCTCTGAGACTCTGAGAGAATCTTGATTTTGTGAAACGTGAGCCAAACTCCCTCTCTCCGCTCCCTCGAGACTGGTGAGCAAACCCTTAAACCCTCTGCTCGTTGGGAGTGGGCCCACATCTGGATTGAAACGCTGCATTCATTTGTCCGGAGGAGGAAAATCACTGAGGATATAATGTGGTAAAAGTTAGACTAATAGCGATAATAATCTTTAATGGTGCTCTCACATTTGCACCGCTTTCGTACTGGATTGAGTTAGATCCTGCTGTAGATTTGATTTGATCCTGTTCTAGTCCTGGTTTAGGTTCAGGTTTAGTCCTAAAAAGTCCTCTCTGCATCATGAAATAACTAGTTCAAATCTTTATGTCTCTGCAAAGTTGGGAAGTTAGATATAAGATTAAAAGTCTTGTATTATGCACAATTGTGAACTTTAAGCCATGTTATGCTGTTGTTACCTCCTCATAGAAATCCTACATTTATATCTTCAAAGCTCTGATCCACCTTATGCTGTCAAGAAGCAGTAGTTTTCAAGTTAACAGCTTATGACTGTCGTGATAACTGTAAAAATGAATTAACTAAGAGGCCCATCGCAGTGAATGTTGGGCCACTGCGATCACCGCACGTGACCAACGTGACCCGAACCAGAGTCCTGCACAGATCCATTTTTGGAGACCCAAACCCGCCCGGACCCGCGATAAATCACATACAAACTAAAAGCATTCTTACTGAAGCATCCATGATAGGCCTACAAATTGAAAAGTCAAGATTTCAAGAATTACAATCACGAAATGAAATGGTTATGCTTTCTTCATTACGAATACAAATTCACAGATGCGTCTCTACTGTCAAAAATACATCATCACTTTACAGGCATTATTTACTGAGCAGAAGAAACATTGACTGAGATGCTGTACACGGCACGGACTGAACCAGGACTAAACCAGGACTAAACCAGGACTAACCCAGGACTAACCTAGAACTGATTCCAGGACAGAACCAGGAGGCTTAAACCATGACTGAACCAGGACTAGATCAGAACTGAACCAGGACTCACTGTAGGGGCCTGTGTAGACCGTTCGGTGACTGCAGGCGAAAGGACCAGCGTTGGTATGTGTATCACCTCATGCCGCGCTGTTGAGCTGCTATACCGCACCGCAGGAGAAATTCTCTAACCACGACAGCCCTATAACAGCTACTTTTTAACTTTTGTTCAGTAGACAATGGTAGGTAATTCCATAGCTGAAATCATCCAAATGATTCTAGTGAAGATGTATGGAGTTTAAAAACACAGTGGAGCACCTCCTGTTTTACCACATGACATCACAAGGTGGAACGGAGTATTGTCTGTGAACTCACTAAAACTAAATCTGCAGGGTTTGTGCGTTAAACATGTGAGAATGAAACAAAACACAGCTCCAGGTCTGTTTAGATCAGAAAAATAACGTAATATAGGCTGCTGAAAATTGGACAAAAATAAAAGTTCAGCATTTGTCGATTTGAGCATAAGCTTTCCAGATTTCTTTCAAAAACAGAGCCACACCCATAAAATAATATTATGTCAGAAATCTATATCGTGAACAACTCCTCTTCTATCCAACTGTCCATCATCGGTTCATTCAGAAAGTTACATTCTTGCGCAAGAATTTGAGTATTATTAGTTCAAATGGAGGGCAAGGGTCGGTCTAATATAACTTTGTGGTTGACACAGTATTTTGACAGAAACCAAAAATGTGCAAATATTAAACCAGATAGTCATTACTGATAAGGACCACAGTCTTTCCAAATGAATCTTGGTTTCAAGTTTTTTCAACTCCCATGTCCAAATATCAGCATTTCCAACACATTTTAAAAACAGAGATATAACCGATATACCGATATATTAGTTGGCCAATATTTGCACTTTTTAGCGTACAGGCTATCCGATCTATCTATAGTCTATCTGCTGCCTAAAAAAATACACAAAGCTTAATACAAGCTTTAAAAAATTTAGGGAAAATTTAGAAAAAATAATGAAAATTGGTCCTACATATCTGCTCCAAAATATCGGTAGAGCTTATCGACCTATTCTAAACAATCTGTATCAGCATTGGCCATAAAAACACGGTCAATCTCTAATTTGTACTAATAAATCTGACATGAAAATTTTAATCCATTTTTGTTTCATGTTGATTGGCTAAAAATTGCAGACATAGTAGCAACAAGCCTTAACAGATACCAGAGCAAAAAAAAAAGTAAAGGTATCACACAAAAAGATTTACTTAAAATATCACAGTACCCATTTAAAGATGTACTTAAAGAGTAAAAAGTACAAGTATTTTTGCAGCGTGTGAGATCTCTATAATAAAACTTCAAATATAGAGATTCTGATAAAGATTTGTGTTGAATTTTGTTAAGCAGAAACAACTTATTACATTTTTTTTTGTTGTAAATTTGTGTTTGCTCAAACCATGCACTTGACTTGCCTTTACAACAAGTTTCAAACAAAAATACAAATACTATTTTTAAATTTTACTCTTACTTTACTTTTACTTTTCAGTCCTGTTGAAAAATGTAGAGGAGTAGAAAGGAGAGATACCTGCTTTCAAATCTAGTGAAGCAAAAAGTATCCTCTTTCAAATGTACATAAGTAAAATACAGATACCTACATTTTTTAATTAAGTACAGAACCGTACTATTTGGACTATAAGTCACACTTTTTTTCATGGTTTCACGGTGACTTATACTCCGGTGCGACTTATCTATTAAAATATATAATTTCACATGTTGGTTATTTTCACACTGACAGCGGCGAGAGGGCACTTTAGGCGTGTGTGCCAGTATCTGCTACTCTTATTACTCCTGTATTATACCCCTGAAAATGTAAAATTCAAACATCAAGTTCTAAAGACAAGAAAGGAAGACTGAACACAAATACCCCCAAAAAGAAAATCATATTCTGCAAATTAGAAGCTGCAAGTAGTGAAATATGCAGCTGAAAACAGTAATGAGCAGCAGAAAGAAAGTTTGGAGTGAGCGAGAAACTTGTGAGGGACTGATGAAAAGCAGAAGATACTTTAACTGCAATGAAGAAAACAAAAAAGCCAATTGTGGGCTAAAAGCTAGATGGCCACAGCTAGAGGAACAAGTTCACAAATGGGTGCTAGAACAACGTACTGCTGGGAGAGGCTTGTCAACAGTGCAGTTACGTTTCCACGCCCAGCTAGTTGCCAAGGAGATGAATATAAATGACTTTTTGGGACGACTTTCTTGGTGGTACCGCTTCATGCAACACAACCGCCTCTACCAGAGCACAGACAATGATGCCCCAAAATATGTTGTCTGAGGCTACGTTTATATGATGACTGTCTGAACAGAAGACGTAAAAGTGACGTTGCACCTTTACTTTTTTTCCGCGTGTATACGGTGACGCAGAAGTGTGTGGAATTCGATTGGGTATGCATGTCAGGCGGCTCGGTGGTGACTCTAGGTGGGGATGTATGTGATGTAAACGCATACGCAACGTGAGCAGATCTGACCAGAGTTTTGTGTCTTGGGCAGTTTAGACGGAAACGCTACAGCACAGCGTATTCAACTTTGGAGGGTGGTTTCATATTTTTGTGTTTTTAAGCCCTCAAACGCTGTCACCGTCTAAATGAAATCACTTATAAAACATTTAGTCGTTTTTACCCGCAAGCATCCTCGTGTAAACAGGGCCTAAATAACTGTTAATATGTTACGTTAATATGTTCTATTGTTATTAACTTACCATTCAAGATGAAATGTCTGTATTTGGTCTCTGATTTTATAAAATAAATTTCTCCCCAAAAATGCGACTTATAATCCAGCGTGACTTTTATATGTTTTTTTCCTTCTTCATTATGCATTTTTTGACTGGTGCGACTTATACTCTGGAGCGACTTATAGTTCGGAAAATACTACTTTACTACTTGTACTTCATAACATTCCACCACTGTCCTATTGTCAGCAGCTTTACCACTCTTTGCATGTTCTGCTGGACACGGGTGGGGTTTTGTTGAGCCCCACTTATATTTCAACTCTGGATTTGATTACAATATAAACCCAGTTCTACCCTTTTTGAACTGATCCTGAACTCCACTCCATTGTCCCATGTCATCGGAGGAGAAGCCAGATTTGAGATGATCACTTTCACAGATGCTTTCAAGCCTATAAATCCTGCAATAATGGCGCGAAATCAAGCAGTAATTTCCAGGGATCTGACTAGACTTCTCCACTGAACAGCCATCCTTTTGTTAAGAAGTCTAAGTATCTTTTAGTGTTAGTAATATAGTGCAGATTTAGAGATGTTTTGGGGCAGTTGTAATGCACACCAGTTGCTACAGGACCACACCCAGGCTTTTGTTTTGCCTGAGGAAGACGAAAAACGAGCCATCCGTTCGTTTGTCCAGAGGTGGAGACGCAATCTGAGAATTTATAACGATGAAGGAATGTAGCAGAGATGATGTTTATGGGATGGGGACTATAATTCTATTTGATGCTTTTGTGTAAGGAGAGATAAGACTGTTCCATCAGATACAGAAAAGAATATTACTTTGGATTGTATACAGCTTTTTGCAATGATTGTTGAGGCTGTTGTCGTACAATACTGGCCAGAGGTGGTAGAGTCGCCATAAACTGCACTCAAGTAAGAGTAAAGTAGCGACTTTAGTAGTGTTCCAAGAAATTACACTGAATTGAACAGTAAAAAAAGTACTTGGGAAAACTACTATTCAAGTAAGAGTAACCGAAAGAGTAACTGTTGAGTTTTATAATTTGAAGTTAATGTAAATTGAAGGATAAACATTAAGTAACAAACATAATCTGGTATTTTTATATAGAATACACACACACACACACACACACAAAAAGCAAACTCATCATATCTGAAGGAGCGGTGAAAGAAACAAAAAATATTTCATATTGTCAACATACAGCTTTTGTCACTTGTACAGTTTCCAACAACTTTTCCACAAGTTAGAGTACTGTTACTTCAATACCAGAGGCGGTGCTACCATTAGACAAAAGTAGGCAGCTGCCTAGGGCCCCCAAACCTGGAGGGGCCCCCAGACAATTACCCTCAGTGCCACTAATGGCCGAGGCCTCAGAGCAATTAAATTTTCCCTCAATATGACATTAAATGAGAGTAGTTTACTTTTAAGCAATAATCATAAGAAAAAAAAAAATCATATGTAATAGATGTAAACGAAAATGTAAATGTAGTAGCAAAAAAGTAAAACTACTTCCACTTCTGGTTATCTAGTAAGCTAGGAAGTTTCCAATCCACTATAATTCAAATAAATAGAGAAGTGCGTGTCTCAAAAACAATGGGGAAAAAGACACAATAAATATATACATACAAAAAAAAAAGAAAAAAAAAAGGTGCATCATAGTGAGGGCCCCAAACTCAAGTTCACCTAAGGCCCCCAAATGGCTAACTCCGCCACTGTTCAATACTCCTACTATTACTCAAGTAGGAGTAAAAATATTAAATATTTTGAAACGTGTAGTGGATTTGATTGATGATTACTTTTTGGCTTTGCTTATAAAGGAATCCAGGTGTGTTTTCGATGAAGTAAACATTATAAAAGCTCACACTCCCACTCCCCACTGTTGCCAGCAGATGATGCTGTTCATGTTTGAATCTGTTTAAGCCTAGATACTGTACTACATTTTCCCCATTTTTAACATACAATAAATGTTTTAAAATGTGAAATATTGCATGTATGGCCTAATAATGAAATCCATTATAATGTTTGATTTGCATTCTCATCACAGAGTATTATATCAAAAACATAACACTGAATGAATAGGCCCTTCAATGTAAAATGACACTTACACAGTCATTAGTCGCCACACTGGCCTTGACGGCGTTACTCTCCGTGATTTCCTCTTTTCCCACACACTTCACTTCGGGCTGTGGAAACAAAAACACAACATATACTTTAAAGTGAGACTAAACACCTAAACTCTGCCCGCAATCGCATTTCAAATAGAGCTGATAAAGTGAGGAGGGTGGATCTGCAGCGTGGGCGTTCCAGACCTGCTCCCTAATGGGCATTCCCGTAGCTTGCAATCAACCAATCAGAAAGAGGTTTGCACTCTTCTGCTTTTTCGCTTCTTTGTGGCAAAAGTCTTTACTGTCTATGGTCGAAGCAAAGCGTCAATACATGTGTTTCATGTCTGTAAGTACCATTTATTTGTACAGTTTGAGCAATTCCAGAATGATGTTAGAATGTGATCAGACCCTCTCCAGTATGTACGGTGACAGCAACCAAGTTAACAAGTTAGTTAACAATAGCATGGCATGAGCCTTGACATTAGCTATTGATACAGACAACTAAGTTACTATAACAGGTTAGCAACACTGCTTTTGGGAAACGCTTTGGATAAAAGTGTCTGCTATATAAACCCCTGGCTAGCTGTAGAACTACAGCTATGTGGCTCATCAATAGCTAATGTCAAAGGTCATGCCATGTGATGATGAGTGGAACTTATTAACTTGGTTCTTTCATTGTCACAGTATCTAGAGAGGATCTGATCACATTCTAACATCATGTACTTTTAACATGACACTGAAACTGCACAAACTGTACAAATAAATGAGACTTACGGACATAACGCAAGTACAGCGTAAACACCAGTATTTATCATGAATGCAGTTTTTTCGTATCCAAATGATTGCACTTATAGCAGTCGACCTACTATTGTGCTGAAAATACTAAAGGAAGTAGGTAGTACAATACAGTTTTTGGGTTTTTTTTTGGAAGGGGACATAAAATATTTTGAGAAGTAAAACAATGCACTGCACAACCCAACATTTTACTACGTGACATCCAGTGGAAAGAACTTGAAGTTCCTGCTTTTCCTATTCAGTTCAATCATAGACATATATACATCTATACATGTCTATGGGTTCAATGCTAACGTCAATGTACAACTCTTACTTTGACATATTTGTTAGACGGGATGTTGACAGTTCCTCGTGGAAGGAAAAAAACAAAATGGGAAGCGTTGCTGTTTAGGGAAGAAACGCCCATTTATGTTCCAAAGACTGACGATATTGGATAAACTGGGCACTACCTGCAGGAGTAAACGGGAGAGTGAGGGGGAGGAAGGAGCGGGGTCTGGAGGTATATAGAACATTCTGATTGGTCTAACAGGTATCCATGTGATGTCACCTAGTGCTTGAAACTGCAGTGGCCACAAGAGGCAGCACACAATGAGAACACAAAGCTGCAAATTTGCATAGTTTGCACCAAAAACTGCCAAAAAAAGAAGAAGTCTAGGAACAGTAGACAAAGCTAACACCATATACAATTTATTAGCAAAAAAGTTTATCAGGAAAAGTTCATTTCTGTCCTGTGAATGTGACTTTAGTGTATCGATACCTTCTCAAATGAGTATCTTGTTTCAACCACAGATCGTATAAAGAAGTGGACTAAGTGAGTGTGACGCCACCCATAGCGTTCGGCTCCCGCCAAATGAAGCTCAAGGGACTAGCAGTTATAGGAGTGAATTTGGAGCAAAAGGAATGTATTTAAGCACAAAATAGCAAAATAAAAACCCCAGGCTCATGTGGAGCAGGTTGATATGAACATTTGAAGACCAAAATGATGAGTCTCACAGTAGACGTTATAGAGAGAGGGTTTCAATTTTTCGAAGTAAAGTCAATTGGAAATGCGTCGATGGAGCTGAATCCATGCTCACTTCCTTCTTGGAACGTGGTGGCTAGTGGGTTAGCTATGTCCATTTATACACAGTCTGTGGTTTCAGTAGTAGTTTTAGTATCAATTAGTATTTGATTTTCAATACTTTTGGCAACCCTCATATAGAATCATGCAGTTATTACTTAGTGTCAGGTTAAGTGGGGTTATATTCACCATGATAGGAACGGCCTCCACTGCAGAGACCTCTGCAGCTACAGTGTTTACAGTGATTACAGAGAGGTCTCCAGGGGCCTGAGTCACAGCGCTGTCTGCCCCAGTGGAGTCTGAAGCATCTGGGGCAGGGGTCTGGCCAGTGGCATCCCCCGCATCACCTGCTGGAACTGAGACACACAGAGAAGAGATTTTTGATTGCTTTTAGATTTAATTTAATTTAATTTAGTTTTTTTTTTGTGTGTGTGTTTTTTTTTACATTGTTGTGCACCATTTTGGAAAATGTCTTTTTTATAAATCAAATTGAATCGACTGGATTGGGCGACTAGACAAAGATAATATCTATATGCAGGTACATGTGTGAATATGAGATGTGAGTCATGTTTTATTTTAGTTTAAATCTAAATTTGTAAAGCATGCATATTAATTTATCTATCTATCTAGCTATAGATATTGAGGATGCATACATACTGTTTAATTGTGAATAAATGGTGAATAAGTCAACACTCAAATTAAAAGTGTACTGTGTAACTTTTCTATTAATCTATGTATTTACAGTATGTATCTATCATCCATCTATCAATTTATCAATGTATCTATGTCTGTCTGTCTGTCTGTCTATCTATCATCTATCTATCAGATCTAGGTCAGATCAGTGGAGAGACAAGCTTGCTCAATGCTTTTCAAGGCTTTTTTTTAAGCAATGAAGCTCCTGTGAATGAATAAATGTGATATATAGATATGTTTAATGCCTCATGTACTATAACATCATCTCTATGGAGACAAGCAGGGCAGAAAAGTTATACATTACTTTATGAAAGAGCTGAAGGATTTCCATTTTTCACCTGATAATGCAGTTGCTTTCATCTATTCAAGTTATATATATATATATTTAATTATTTACTTATTTTTTTTTACCATGTTTGAGAGTCTATATAAGAAGATTAGTTACCAAGCAGAAACTTTGACCAACCTGAAGCTGTAGAAGGAGCATCTGTGGAGTCATCCTGGCATTTTACTTCATCTGTAAAAACAGAAACAAAAAATAGAATCAAAACACATTACATTTACATTTTTATTTAAAGCGCCTGCACGTATTACGCTATTTTCTGATCTATGTTATAATGTTGTTTCCTGGTGTTGTGTTTTGTTTCATTCACACAAATCCTGCATATTAAGACTCCTCAAACAGAAAACACTCTGTTCCACTCTGTGATGTCATGTGGTAATACAGGAAGTGCTCCACTGTGATTTTAAACTCCATATGCCTTCACTTTTTTTTTTTGATTATTTCAACCCTGGAATTTCCAATCTCTCCAAAAGCTAAAGGTAAAAGGTAGCTGTTAACTTGAAAACTACCACTACATGACATCACAAAGTGGAACAGGCTATTCTGAGCTCTGGAGATGTAGACAGACTAAGAAAAAAGGGTTACTCAAACATGTGTAATGAAACAAAACACTACTCCAGTATGTTTTTGATGAGATATTAAAAGCTTACATTGATCAATTTTGTGAAATATAGGACCTTTACATTTTTCAATACAAAATACCTAAACTAAATACACATCTGTGGATTCACCAACTAGTATTCCTATCACTGTTATTGTTGGCTGAGGTCAGAGTGAGCAGGGCATGTTTGAACAGCTGAACTTAACCCGATCTGCCAAAACCATGAATGCCAAAACACAGCTAACCCGGTACACATGGGCTAATCATCCTGTTTGGTGGTTTTTATAAATAAACCTGCTCCGGGGTCGTGACCTCTGGACTACACTGTTATTCTACGGGGATGATCGCGTTTCCACTTCATTTCCTTTCTGTCTTTTCCCTTTAAGATAATCAGACCAATCAGAAGTGAGATTTCAAAGCCGTATCTCCCACTGTGAAGGAAATGCAAAACAAGGTGATTGTAGATTACATCCAAAAGTGGGTACTGTTGGAGTTTTTTCAGTCTGAAAGTGGAACTCAGCCTAATCATGCAGGATTTGTGTGTTAAATATGTGTGAATGAAACAAACTACAACTCCAGGTATGTTTGTGATGAGGAACATTCTAACATTCTATCCACTCTATGAACATTTGTTGGGTATAGTTTAGTAAATCATTAATGGAGAAACTGTAGTATCAGATAGAGCTGGGAATCACAGGGTTCGTCACAATTCGATACGATACGTGAAGCATTGCTCACGATACAATATTAACACGATATAGTGATATGTGCGATAATCGATACATTACATGTGATACTCTGTGATATTTTTTCAAGAACCAAATACATTTCTGCAACAGTATTTCTTTGTTAAACCACTACATGTGCAAAGTGAATATGAAATGCATCTATTTTAATCATTAGAACAGTGAATACGTCAAGTTTACTTCCATTAAATGCAAAAGAAATGCTAAAAAATACCAAGAAATACTCATAGCAGCCCGTGATATCAGTACTGTATCACCAAATTTAGTATCATGATATTTCGATATATTTGCACACCCCTGGCGTCAATAACATAGCAAGAGATAGTAAATATGTAATATCACTGTAATGTAACACGATCGAATTGTGTTTTTTATTTTAACCAGGGGTCACCGTCCACCCACTACTCCCGACATGAGATATAAAAAAATAAAATAGCCTAAAACTTAAATGTCAAACAGGAGCTATTGGCAATGGTGAAAACAACCTGCATAGGCTCATGATATCTGCAGTACTGTCTTATGGAGACCTGAGACATGAGGGACCAGGACTGAACCAGGACTAAAACAGGACTAAACCAGGACTAAACCAGGACTGAACCAGGACTAAAACAGGACTAAACCAGGACTAAACCAGGACTAAACCAGGACTAAAACAGGACTAAACCAGGACTAAAACAGGACTTAACTGGGACTAAATTAGGACTAAAACAGGACTAAAACAGAACTAAAACAGAACTAAAACAGGACTAAAATAAGACTAAACCAGGTCTAAACCAGGTCTAAACCAGGACAAAACTAGAACTAAACCAGAACTGAGTGTCGGGACAGGTCCGGAAGTACTCGTGTAGACCGTCAGGTGACTGCAAGCGAAAGGACTGCACCCTGGGTTGCCCAATCGCAATTTGTGGACACCGTGCTCCATGGGCTCAGGGTTCTCTCTCTCCTGGTCTCTCTTCAAGATTATTCCTGGTTTAGTCCTGATTTAGACCTGGTGCAGTCCTGGTTTAGACTTGGTTCAGTCCTGGTTTAGTCCGGGTTTAGTCCTACTGGTTCAGTCACGAATTGCGTACCCTCACTTAAAAAAATCCCTACTGCACCACTGATTGTAACTGAATTACAATGTACCCAAACTTACACAAAACAGCCTTCAAAATGCTATGAATAAAATAAATAAATAAATAAATAATAAAAATAATAACAATAATAACACATTGGTCTTTTCACAGTAACACAAAGAAGCTTCACAATAAATTAGCACTAAAACAAGAACAGGACAGACTGCAGGCTCTGGGGAAAAAGTGTGTTTTGAACAGTTTTTTTTGAAGATGTTTCGTGAGTCTGAGTTTCTGATGTGAAGGGGGAGAGATTTCCGGAGAGTGGATTAGTTTTTTTCTTTAATTAAGACATACTGCATTGTGTTTTTTCTGCTATAGTTGTAATCTGTGGCACCCATGGATCATTATGTTGTATTTTGTAGATCAGAGGAATGATGTCTTGAATGCAGGAGAATAAAGATGATTCAAACATGCATGAATCACTCTAAATACAACTTTGAGAGGATAAATAAGAAAGGGAAACATGGTTAAAAGCTCTAAAAAACTGCACAGTATGTCCTTTAAGAAAATAACAAAAACAGAAAAAAGAAGAAGAAGAGACTAACTGTATTATTGACAATATGTATCCAATTATACACTTCAACTGTCATACCAGCATCGCAATTATAATACCATTCAGCTATAGGTCGTAGTGTGCTGTGATGTTCATAAAATGCAGATTCTCCTCTCTATGTCCAGTGTCTTCTCGTCTATGGTTGCAGTTGGACTCCTGCGCTCTTCAAATGCACTCAAACAGAACATGTAAAAACCCCAAACCCTTTCGTTTCATAGCCGACTTCACCTAATGGCTTATGTCTTAAACTGCTGTGTTTTATGGTGCAGGGAAAATGTTCAGTATAAACAACTTTATTACCTGTAAAATGGGACGATTATGGCTGGGTTTTTATGTTCAAAGTGCACATAAGTCAGACACTTTTACTACAGTGTACTCTTGTGTCAAAACTTCTTGTGAGGTTGGACTTCCAAACACTTTGATTTATAAGTCTTAAATTACACAAAAGTGACTCTTTTGAGCTTTTAGTCATGTTATAATGTTATGTCCTCAAAAATATACCTGAGTTGTGTTTTGTTTCATTCACACATGTTTAAGTAACTCTTTGGTTTTAGTCTGTTTACATCTCCAAAGTTCAAAATGCTCTGTTCCACCTTGTAATGTCATGAAGCGGTGGTTTTCAAGTCAACAGCTACATTTTACTAGTCAGGCTGGCGACATCTAGTGCCTCTGCTCAATTTAATGTCTCTCCAACGACTAGGTCAGGAATCAGAATACACTAGATGGTTTGCAAGAACCCCAGAAGTTGTAGACCGCTCACCGGCCAATCAGTGAAGAGCTGTGAAGCCATGACGTCAAACTCAAGCACTTGTCTGGGTCCCTTTTGTGGTACAACACAACAGTAAACAAAGAGGTCGAGATGGATGTAGATGAAGACAGACATTCTGTGTTGACAACAATTCCCAAGATCAAGGATTTAAAGAGGGACCAAAGAGAATGTTTGGTGAATTTTATCAAGGGGAAAGACGCTATTGCCCTTCTTCCTATGGGATTTGGCGCATTACATCGGTCATGACCAAATAGCAGCAATTGGTTAAATAAAAAAAAGGACCGTCTACTGTCGAGCGAAGGAATCGTAATGCTCAGATGGTTTCTACGAAGTGAAACCGGCTAAGAAATCAATTAGGCTAACATTTAGTTCAGTAGAAATATTGGAAATCATCCGAATGATTCCAGTGAAAGTGTTTTGGAGTTTAAAAACACAATGGAGGACTTCCTGTATTTTCACATGACATCACAAGGTGTGTTTTTTTTCAGTTTGAGAGAAGAACTCAGCCTAAACATGCAAGATTTGTGTGTTAAACTTGTGTGAATGAAATAAAACACAACTCGAGGTGATCTGTGATGAGGAAAAAACATTATAACATAGATCAGAAAATAGACTCGTAACTGTTATTCTTGAACTTCAACTTCCTGTTTATATGTTGCTATTATGTGAACTTTTTGGCATTTATAAGAGAACATTTAGCTTTTATTTTGTTGTTAATTGCTATGCCCTCGGTGCACATTTTGAACCACTCTGAAACTCTTGGATACTGAGGACACATACACGAGTTTCAGTCATGAGGTATGGCAGCCCAACGTGAGGAGCTCATTCTGTTTAACTGTGCATAAATGGTGAATATATCAACATTACCATATCAGGAGAAACAATATCTGATTAGAACATGTCTTTAATTATGGAAAAACGATTGCTTGTTCTAAACTGGGTCAAACGTTCATGTAACTGCATAATGAAAAGGCCATCTCGTAATTTAATTATAAGTAAACCGCGCACTCCCTAATGGCCATGGCTCAATTTTGGACTGTAAAACTACATTATAAACAAAAATCAAATCAAAACAAATCAAACATTAAACTAGTGTGTCCTGATTTAGACTTAAAAGATCCTGTACCTAATATTTTCTCTAAATACGCCTTGCCCCAATCCAGATAGTATAAGAAGATCTTGAGGTCAAAATATGTCAGCTGCACTGTTTGGATCTAATGTGTGGAAGTGTGTGGTTAGCATGCTAGTTGCTCTTAGCTTTACCGTGATGATAAATCTCTGCTTTCGTCTCTGAGAGTTGTGAAAAGTGTTTATAAACTCATTAAGGTGTTCGGAATGCATAAGGTAGATGAGGAGTAACTTTGGACCACTGCAAACTGTTAAAACATCCTAAATAACGCACAATTGACTCTTATGAGCTTTTACCACATTAGAATGTTGTTACCTCATACTAATAATTGGCAAGATATCCAAATGATTCTACTAATGGGATTAAAAACCACAGGCTGCACTTGCTGTATTACCACAGGACATCACAAGGCGGAACAGAGTGTTTTCAGTTTCAGAAGAACTCAGCCAAAAAATGCAGGGTTTGCGAGTTAAACATGTGTGAATGAAACAAGACACAACTCCAGGTATGTTTGAGATGAGGAAACATTAAAACATTGATCAGAAAAGAGAGTAATATGGGCCTTTAAAAAGAACTAATTCCGTTTTTCACAGAATCAGGTACGGAGATTTTAATGCAGGCTTGTTCTACACCTGGTTAATCCGTGTGTCATTTGTTTTTCAAAATAAAACCAAAAATAAGAAAATGATAAAATAACTATGGTCTTCATTATTTGTCTTCAAAACCAAAATGAAAAAATTGATAATAATGAATTTTTTTCAGTTTTTGATTTAGTGTTTATATGAATGGAAAAAACGGTCGTTTCCCATTTCTGTGACTTAAACTCCGATGCCGAACTGAACCAGGACTGAACCAGGTCTAAACCAGGACTAAATCAGGACTGAAGCAGGACTGAACCAGGTCTAAACCAAGACTAAATCAGGACTGAACCAGGAGTGTCGTGACGGGCCTGGAGTTGCGCTCGCATAGACTATTGGGTAATCAGGGCTGAGACTGGGACCAGACCGGAACCTGGACCAGGACTGAGACAGGGACTGAGACTGGGACCAGACTGGGACCAGGACCAGGACTGAGACAGGGACTGAGACTAGAACATAGACCAGGACCGAGACCGGGACTGAGACAGGGACTGAGACTAGAACTTAGACCAGGACCGAGACCGGGACTGAGACCGGGACTAAGACCGGGACTTAGACTGGGACCAGACCGGAACCAGACCGGGACTGAGACCAAGACTGAGACCAAGACTGAGACTGGTTTAGTTTTGGTTTAGTCCTGGTGCAGTTCTGGTTTAGACCTGGTTTAATCCTGTTTTAGTCCTAGTTCACTCCGTTTGTGGTGTAAAAGTCCGGCAGTCACGGAAACAGGAAACGGCTGTTATCCGTTTTTTCCATTTTTCAGTTAAACACAAAATCAAAAATGAATTGTTATCCATTATTTTCATTTTGGTTTTGGAGACAAATAATGAAGAAAATAGTTGTTTTTTCATTTTCTTATTTTTGGTTTGAACAAACAAATTTTGGACTGAACAAATGATACACTCAGTTCTGGTCCAATGTTTACAAATAACACTAAGTTTCAACATTTGTGGATTTCCATCTTTCATAACAATAATTTCCCCACACACCCTTACCCACTGTCCGAGATTATGACATCATCAAATTCTCCAACATTTGTTTACATTTTCCTCAGACACAACAGATGCGGCGGCGAGCTCCCCCAACCTCAGAACCTCAGGCCCCACACAGACAGGGCTCGGTGCTTTCATTATAAACACCACGCTGGCTCTGCTCCAGGCTCCAGAGGTTCAGAGCTGTGCAGTCTGACCCTGAGTGCAAGTAAACCGCCACTTCACAGCTAGCTTAACTCTATCAGCTGATCTGCCTCTATAAACAGGCTGGGTGTTCTCGGCTGGAAGGTAATCCTAACTTTTAACCTTTTAGAAGAAGTTATAGTTTTAACAGTGATATTAAAGGTTGTGGGAAGTATCAAAGTCTGATTCTAAAATGCGTGTTGAAAATTAGATATGAGCAAGTATTAAAAAAAAAATAATCTTGTAAATAAACAAACTTTGACTTTGCTGAAACTTTTGGAATGATACAGAAAAACAAAAAAACAGGTAGAGAGTGTTCTTGGAAAAAAAGGCCCAAAACTTGGACAAAACTAAATCCAGGCACTCCAGAAAAGTTAAATACTGCAGTTTTACTTTTACTTGATGATTTTTTGAAGTAAAAATGTTTGCTGCTCTTATTGCTCTCAGTAATTTGTCAATGTAATGTGGAGCCTTTCCTGTATTACCACATGACATCACAAGGTGGAATAGAGTTTCAGTTTGAGAGAACACTTATCAGCATAAACATGCATAGCCTCCGCTCAATTTCATTTCTGTCCAGCAGCTAGGTCAGGAATTGGAATACACTAGATCAGACATGTTAAACTCAGGCAAGGGGGCCAAATTTGGCAATATAATGAATGATATTTGGCCCGCGAGATTATATCAAATATGTATTATAGCTGGCCTGCCAGGTACACATAGGCTATAGAGACATTATTTATTTATTTTATATCAGGCTTGTTCTGGATTAAGTGTTTAAGCAAAACTATTATTAAACATTTATTTTAATAAGAAAAGGTTTACTATTACATATCTCCAAAGAAGGGAAAACAGATGTTGCACCAGATGTTGTTGAAATTTTTCAATAAATATTTAGTTTGGCGAACAACTTAGTCCCAGTTTTTAATCTTGGCCCTCTGTGAATTTGAGTTTAACCCCCCTGCACTTGATGGTTTGCAAGAACTTCGGATGTTGTAGACCGCGCACCGGCCAATAATTGAAGAGCTGAACCAACTCGAGTTGCGATAGCAGACTGCACACACTCCTCCTTTGGACTTCTTTTATCAAATACAAACAACATTTTTTAATTACACCTTTAATTTGCAAGTTTATCCCGTAGAAACGTCAATAATCGACAGACATGTTCACTCTCTGCTTTGTTTGCTGTTGTGTTGGCAATTACTTGGACACCACTGAGCATTCCGGCGCATTACATACGTCATGATCAAATAGCAACGATTTGTTAAATAAAAAAGTACTCGCCTACTGTCGAGCAAACGAAGCCTAAGTGAAATCGGCTGATGAATCAGGCTAAATTATGCAGGATTTATGTGTTAAACATGTGTGAATGAAACCAAACACAACTACTGGCGTGTTTTTGATGAGGAAACAACATAAGGAAATGACATAACATGGATCAGATGGGCGCTTTAACAATAGTTTGCAAATTGCCAAACTTCTATTAATGAGGTACTTTCGGTGTACTATTACTCTACACTCCATTTGGTGTTGTTATGACTGTGAGGAGACTGTGTGTGGTGTGACGCAATGCCAAGCCCAAATGATAGCTTACAGTTTAATAGGGAGATCTATGGCAGTGAACGTCGACCCAGATTTCCTGTTTTATGGTCTTACTACTCCGCAAACTGGGAGGGACCAACCGCCAAATTTAACAACACATAGCAAATTTGACTAAACGCCTTCTCCAGACAGTTTATAAAGATATTAGCCATCACTTCTTCAACAGCGGAGAACCACGACTCGGGTTTTAGCGGCTGCCTGACCCGACCAAACCCATGTGAACTAAGGTGAACCTAACCCAGTGCACCAGAAGGATTTCCAATGTGTTTCCAGTGTAAATAAACTCGAATGAGACTAAAAGAGCTGCTGGGACCAGGCCAAGAATCTGTCTGTATAGTGGAGTATTTAGTGAGTGAAGAAAGGTCTTTGTTTATTGGTCAAATCTGCTTAGAATAACATTGTAGCTCATACCAGTGATGTCTAGCCATTTGAGACGTTCATGGGAAAATATAAGAATGTAGAAATGGAGCTGTTGTGGAATACATTTAAAGGACCTATATTACACAGAACTGACTCTTGTGAGCCCTGTTAGAATGTTGTCACCTTCGCAAAAGCATACCTGGAGTTGGAGTTACCTTGTGTTCAGTAGAGATAGGAAATTCTTTATAACATCACAAGGTGGTTTTTTTTTTTTTCAGTTTGAGAGAAGTACTCAGCCTAAATATGCAGGATTTGTGTGTTAAACATGTATGAAACAAAACACAACTCTAAGGCCCCGTCCACACTAGTACTTATTTGAGTTGTTTTCGTTGTGGATGCAGTGTTCATCCACACTAATCCGATTGAAAACGGCTCCAGAAACGGAACGATCTGATGCCGCCAGCTCCCACGAATTCATTTGAGTACAGATCTGATCCGGCACTGTGTGGACGCCTGAAAACGTTGATACGCTGATGTAGTAGGTCTATGCGCCGCAAAGTAATTCACCACCAAAACTCTAAGAGGCTAGAATATATGTCCATTCTTATATACGGTCTATGTGTATGACCTGCAGACGTATAATCTCTGAAAAGTTTAACATGAACCATCTCCAATGCGACAGAAGCACAGAACAGACTCACCATCAGCAGAACACCCGTCTGTCACAGAAAGAACACACATATTCCACTGAGTCGTGTCCTTTAGTCTGACAGAAGCTGAACTGCATCAGTGAGCTGTTTTTTGAGCACTCAGTTTATGCAAATTAGTCATATGGTTTTAAGTTTTGTTTCTGTAAAACGTAAACACATATGCTCAAAGCTGTGTGGAAAGCAAAGCAAGGGTTGCGAACACAGAAATGATGTGTCTGGACGCAGATAATTTCCGATACGGTGATTCGTTTCAGTGTAAACATAGCCTAAGTCTGTTTGTGATGAGGAACATTATAACATTCTATCCACCATGGACCATTGTTGAGTATAGTTTAGTAAATCATTAATGGAGAAACTGTAGTGTCAGTGAGAGCTGGGAATCACAGGGTTCCTCGCGATCATGATATGGCGATATGTGTGAATACATTTAAAGGTCCAAAATTACATAAAATTTACTCTTGTGAGCTTTAAGTCATGTTAGAATGTTGTTACCTCCCAAAAAACATACCTGGAGTTGTGTTTTGTTTCATTCACGTGATTGAGTAACCATTTATTATTAGTCTGTCTACATCTCCAAAGCTCAGAATGCTCTGTTCCACCTTGTGATGTCATGTAGTGGTAGTTTTCACATTAACAGCTCCTTTTACCTTTAGTTCAGTAGAGATGGGCAATCTCAGAGCTGAAATCATCCAAATTATTCTAGTGAAGGTGTATGGAGTTTAAAAACACTGTGGAGCTCTTTCTATATTATCACATGACATCACCGAGTGTTTTCTCTTTGAGAGACAAAGTAACAATGCAGGGTTATGCAAATGTGTCAATCAAACAATATTTTAACATAGATCAGAAAATATTGTAATATGAGCCCTTTAAAGGTACAATTCGTAACTTTTCTAGTTCATATGCTTGTCTCCATGGAGATGTTTTTACTAGGGGTGTAACGATATCCAAGTCTCAGGATACGATATCGTCACATTATGAACCTCACGGTACAATATTTATTGCGATATCGTGGGAAAGCTCATGATATGGTGGGGAGGCTCATGATTAGGGATGTAACAATATCCAAATCTCTACGATATTTTCATGATATACATCTCACGATACGATATTTATTGCAATATTTTGTGGAGGCTAACAAAACTGTTCATATGTTACTTTTTCCTCTTAAAATGCCTTGACAAGACTTAATCCAAAGAAATAAGACATAAAAGTGTTTAGAACTATTATTATTTCTTCTTGTAGTCTACACTGAAATGGAGCAAAGGATCATGGTCTATGTAGTTCCCTCTGTTTTTTTTTTTTTTTTTTTAGCTATTACTGCACCATAACTCTTCATTTAAGCAAAGAGACTTGTAATTGAATATATTGTGATGTTCCATGATATTATTGTGAGAACTTTGACGATACGATATCACGATATTTCGGTTTATTGTTACATCCCCACTTTTAATGTTGCCGAGAAGTGTAGCATTGTAACACGTGGGCAAGCAAATTTTGCCACCAAGCCACCAAGTCAGATCTGTGGAAAGACAACCCCACTCACAGCAAGAATGCATGATTTTTAATGTAACGCAACTAAATAAATGTTAAATATTCATTTCTGATGTCAATCTGTGGAACATTTATGGCATTGTGATAACATCTCTACCGAGACAAGCAGAATTCACGTAATCTGTAGTGAAATAGGAGCAATAATACAGCCATTTATCAGATGCTTCTGTGTACAAACCACTGATAGCCATTCAAACCAATCAGACCAATTACCCAGCAGCCATTTCAGCAAGAATACTGTCTGAACACATTCTTTTGAGGAGGAAAAGTAGTTATTTCTTTGCCATGTTTACCTTTAAAAACATTTAATCAAACTTTCATAACCACGGGTAACTTTGCAAAATCAAAGACAGTTGATAATCTCTCAGTATAAAATGTACAAACTAAAATAATAAAACCATGATTTTGGTGTTTAAATTTATGTATTTTGTCCTTAAATCAAGATATGAACATTAATAACAGACCAAGCAGATGCCTTCTTTCCCTGTAGTCTGTTGAGGTTGATTGGCAGCTTCGATGCTGAGCGCTTGTCACTTACCAAACCAACGGCGAGGCTGAGAAAGGGCGTGTACCTTTAATTTCCTTGCTTCTGATTGGGTCTTTGGGTCTCTGACATGACCTCTGGTTGCAGATTAGCTGCTATAACTGCAAGCCCCGATTGGCTTCATTTGGTTTCAACCGAACACTATGGGTGATGTCATCCTTCTTTAGTTCTAGTTTAAAGGGCACATATTATGGCATTTCTATGTTATAATGTTGTTTCATCATCAAAAACATACCTGGAGTTGTGTTTTGTTTCATTTGCACAAGTTTAACACACAAACACTGCATATTTAGGCTGAGTTCTTTTCTCAAACTGAAAATACAGGAAGGGCTCCACTGTGTTTTTAACTCTATACACCACACAAAGCAAAGTGCATTACCTGTAAATACTCAAAGACTGTTTGCAACGAGAACAAGCCACTGCAATTTAAAAGGAACCTACATGTTTAAAAAACCCAGATTCAGAACCAAGGTTATGGAGTGAGTCATTATTGTGAAAGGAGTTAATTCATCGAATAGTTTGACAAATATATAAAAGAATCAAGTACAACGAAGGCATTTAAAAAACATATAAAATCCAGTGCAATGTGTATGTATGAAAAAGAAAGCTAAGTCGTGCATAAAAGTGAAGATTTCTGTTTGAAACTGATTAATGACTGATTGTGATTGAAATGAAATGTACCGCTTTGAAATGTTTTAAAGTGACTAGTGTTGATGTTTTGTCTGGAAAAAGGAAAAGGGGGCAGATAACATAACTCTTCTTTCAGCTCCTTTTCATTCATTTCTTGTATATAAAATACACAAACAACAACAACAACAAAAAAAAGATAACTGTTAACTTGAAAACGACATTGTGAGTTTTGGAGATGAAGACACATTGAGAACAAAGGGTTACTCAAATGTGTGAATGAAATAAAACTAGGGGTAGGACATTAACGCGTTTATTAAGATAAATTAATTACAAAGAAAATAATGCATTAAAAATATGAATGCATTTTATCACAGTTTGCATGCCAAACAATGTGGAACAATTGTCAGTGCACCATGTCGTGGTACGCCAATTATTCCTGCACACACAGTTCCGACTACAATAATGGAGCATGAAAGCGCTCTGGGTCTGCAGGACGGAAAATTTCTATATAAAAAAAAAAAAAACCTGATGGAAGTACTGACAAATGCGTAGTTTATTGCAAATTGTGCAGAAAAGAGTTTGCAAGAACGTTCAGAAGGTACCAATTTAAAGTAAAATGGCACTTTAACTTTAATCTCTTCAGTTTTTGACATGATTACCTTTGTCTACAAATTTGAAATGAAATGCAGTTTATTTTTTCAAGATATTTTTCCAGATATTAAAAGAGCTTAAATTTAAAAGTCATGTCTGTGCGAATTATTTGATGAAGTTGTCCACTAAAATTCATTTACGTAAAATAAGTGTTGCTTTTGGAGCAAATATTGTTATGTGATTCACTGAGATTAATTAATTACAAAGTCCACCCCTAAATAAAACACAACTCCAGGTATGTTTATGATGAGGCAATTTGTGCAATATATCACCTTTAATCTGCACTTAACACCAAAGCTAAGCCCTGTCTCTGCTATCATACTTTTCCCCATGCACTTTTACTCTAACATTCGTCTACTATTTTGATCTGACATTCTTTTCCATTGCCCAGATCAGATGTTAGGGTGGAGTTCACTGCAAAAACGTTCAGGAAATAAACATGGCTTTGCTTGATTAGTCCAGACCAGTTGAGAATACGCATTTTTTACACATTATAAGAGGAAGAGGCTCGCTTCCTTTTGGCCAAGGAGGGGCCAGGAACCAGGGAACACAGCTGTGAGTCTGTCCCTGCACTGCACTGTCCAGCCCCGCGCATGTGTTCAGTGAGATGTGCACTGTGCTGACATCATATGGTAAAAGGTTTTAAATGTTTGGACCAAGTTTTGAACTCCACCCAGACCATTGAGACAACAGTTATGGTTGTCATATCTCCGGACACCTCCTGTTCACGGTTACCAAGCATGTCCGCTAATCCAGATGTTGGTGTTAAACTGTATTAAATAAAGCGTATGGGGAGTGGAGACTACAGCTGAGTGTGTAAGACTGAATATTATAGTAGTGTAGATGTGTAAATGTTAAGCTTTATTTAATGAGATTTTAAAGAGCCCTTATTACGGTATTTTCTGATCTAAGTCATAATGTTGTGTCCTCATCACAAACATAGCAGGAATTGTGTTTTGTTTCATTCACGCATGTTTAACACACAAAAATCCATCATATTTAGGCTAGGAGTTCTTATCTCAAATAGAAAACGCTCTATTCCACCTTGTGATGTCATGTTTTAATAATAAAAAAGAAGGTGCTCTGTGTTTTTAAACATCGCACACCTTCACTAGAATCATTTGGATAATTTCTCGCCTAGAAATGCTAATCTCTGCTGAACTAAAGATAAAATGTTGCTGTTAACCTGGAAACTACGGCTTCATGACATCACAAGGTGGAACACAACGTTTTGAGTAGGGTGACAATTCGTCCAGATTTCGATCGGAGAGTCCGGTTTTAGAGTCTTCTGTCCTCTCCTCTGTTATGTGTCCTCATTTTTGACATTTTGTTCTTATTTCGGACCCTCAGCTGCCACTGTTGCATGCATCACCACAAATCCCCGCCCATATTGCACCTGCGATGCTGCGATAGCAATGTTTGAAACTGTTTGCTGTTGAACAAAAGCAAATGCCAAAAAGGAAGACATCCTCCAAACATGCTTGGTGCTCAGCGGTGTTGTACTTGAACTGTGGACGCTTTCATTCTGGTGTCTGTGAACGGCATGCGTTTCTGTTTAACTTTGTTCATTAGGGTGCCAGATTTCTTTAGTGTTCCAGACAAAAAACCCGGCTACACACTGTAAAGAGCCCTTAATATTTGGCAGAAAAACATTCAATCTGGCAACAACACGAGCCACCAGCATCGCGTCATTGGATACGTCATTGAAATAAGACAAAACACGTGGCTCTTCTGGTGGTGTCCTCACTTCTCGCTTTTGGGCCTGAGTGTCCTAATTTTCAGAGTCATACTGGTGATCACCCAAATTTTGAGCACTGGAGATGCAGACAGACTAATAATAAAGGGTGACTGAACCAAAACACAACTGCGGATATGTTTTTGAGGAGGTAACACCATTCCAACACGGGAACAGGACATTTAGTAAGTGTTTGTGCTTCCAGTAATGGGATAGTAATGAAATGAAAGAATTTTGGTAAGTATTTCAAATATTTGCTTGGTTCTGAATCATCACGCTAAATCCAGTCACAGTAGCCAAGGTTTCTTCTGGACAGCTGGGTAAGATTTCCCTTATCAAATGGCTTTATCCATGCCATATTATCTCATTACCTCACATTGGAGTTGTGTCTCTGCTGGCCAGTCGAAAAATCAATACGCAAGTACTACAAAAACTAGTATTGAAAGCAGAATACTCATTTGACCTGGAATCAATAACCACTACACCATCTCATCTGCTCCTAGACAATGTAAAGCTAATGAAGCACTACTACTGCTACTTGTACTTTGTCTTTCTGTACTATTACTGTACCTCCTACTACAACAGCGACGTCTCAGTCCAAGGTAAACACTGCTGTGCCCTTGTGGTCTCGTGGTTGAATGTTTGTTTGTCTATTCACAGTATTTTTAGTCGTGTCTGTCAAGAAAGTCGTATCAGTTAGTTTGTATTTACTGACTAGAGGTGGGAAAATGATAAAGAATGAAAAGTATGTTAAAACACTGCAATTGTTGTTCTAGACATGTACAAAATCAGAATCTTTTGTAAGTCTATCTGGTGTAATCTCCCAAAACAGTGGTATAGAGTGATATTTCTGCATTTTTGTGGTTCATTTCATGGTCTGTTCACATTTTGTGCGATACTTGAACCTCAACCAAAACACGGACGGAAAAATTTTAAGCCATTTCTGATGAATTGTTAAAATATCTTCTGAATATTATTACCAAGATAATGCAAAAAATAAACATGAACGCATAAGTAAAACACATTAAAGGTGCACTATGTAACTTTTTGGTTGGGGTCCGTCACCTGCTTGTTTCATTGCTATCTGGAATGTTCCACAGTGTGACATTAAACAGCTCTACCTTATATTTATTCAATTACAGGTGGTTTTATAGCTCAAAAATACCTAGAAAAACAAGCATTTTGACTAGGTTTGGTTTGGTCTCCATGAAGATAGAAAGGTGTATTACTATACTGTGAAACATTTTTGACAAAGCAATAAGAAATAAATTCCATGGAGAAAAGTTTTGAAGGACCCTCCACCAGAAAAGTTACACATTACACTTTGAAATTCCAAGACATACATTTTGTCACTATCTCCCACCCATGCTATGTGTCTGATCCTGGTGACCTTTTAGACCAGAGTGACCCTGTATTCTCAGAGCCCGCTCCTAAAATACTGCTCTATTTTGGTTGGGGAGTTTGCCGGCGTTTGGGTTCCAGGTGGTCCACGCCCTGCTGTTTTCAAACATAACAGGCTCTGGTTTTGAGGGAAAGGTTCAGGACTGGACTGTGGAATGTTATCAGACTCTTCAGAGAATGTGGGTGCTGACCTCAGGGCCCAGGGTCACATGCTGTACGCTACAGATAACACCGCCGCGTGATTCTGGGAATTACAATTACACATACGTTAAATATTAAAGGTGGACTGTCTAACATTTCCTGTGTAACCTGCTTGTCTCCAGCTACGCATCCTGATTGTCTGGATTAATGATTTGCCTGGAATGTCACACAGTATGGTACTATACTTGCCTTCCTCAATGGAGACCAGTTGATGGCACCAGTCCAAGTCAGATCTGTGGAGAGGCGCCCCTCCCCCAAGATATTTAAAGCAGACCTATTACATAAAATCTACTTTTCTGAGCTTTTAACCATGTCATATTTGTTTCCTCTTCTCAAAGTGATAAGTGGTGCATTTTAATCTCTTATTATCAGTGCTCTGTAATGATACATGTAGAATTCGACAGGATTGTGTAGTTATTTTGGTGCAAATGAAAGGTGTTGTGCAGCTATCCACAGAAGGTGTCAACAGTTGCATGGCTCTTTGTTGTGATGGTGTTCACGGCGACGTCAGCTCCCACTGGGCACCACAGATTTCTAACTCGGAAATCAGAGGACTTGTTTCTTTTATTAAGTCTTTTTAGATTAATATTGCCAGGGGGGAAAAAAAATCTAATTATAACATAATAACTTGGCTGTCATAGACTACAACTATAAAGGAGACACAAGCACAACAGATCTACATTAAAGGGACAATTCAGAATTTTGTGCATATGACCTCATTTCCCAGTGAGCCAGAGTGTTGGAGACGTGTGGACATGCTTTTTTAAATATTCCGTCCAGTCCTTGTATTTGCAGAGGTCACTGGTGCTAGGCTAGTGCATGTCAATGGCCATAGTTAGCCTGCTACTAAAAACAGTCTTACTCACTCCACAAAACACCTAAAGCAAATCAATTATTACACCAGACTGTTGATGTAAATGTCTGTGTTGATAGAATAATGTTTGAAATGAAACTAACCTTGCATTGCATGAATTGGCACATGTTGAGGGACTATTTTCTCATATATCAGTCCGCCGCTGCCTATCAGGAAGTACAACACGCTGCTGCTGCTCAGATATAAATAGTTCAAATGCAAGGTTTGTTTTACTTCTAAAATTATTCTATTGACACAGACATTTACATCGACAGTCTGGTGTAATAATAGATTTGCTTCGGGTGTTTTGTGGAGTGGGTAAAACTGTTTTTAGAGGCAGGCTAACTATGGCCATTGACATGCACTAGCCTAGCACCAGCGACCTCTGCAAATACAAGGAGTGGATGGAATATTTTAAAAAAGTGTCTCCACACGTCTCCAACACTCTGGCTCACTAGGAAATGAGGTCTTATGTCCAAAATTATGAACTGTCCCTTTAATGCCGTATTGTGGAACATTCCAGACAAAGCAATAATATCTCCATGTAGACAAGCAGGATGCTTTGCTTTTGTTTTTCTGACAGTGAATAATATCCTTTTTTTTCAATTCCCTAAGAAATACTGTGATAGGAAGCACCAAAACCCCAGCTGTTTAGAAATCTTGGTTTAAAGGTCAAACAATTCAACTTCTAACCTTTCCAAGAAACTTTCCAGCAATAATCGCAGCTATTTCATGCCAACTCCGAAAATATGCAGAAAATGTCCAAAAGTGCCTCTATACTGTATGTCTTATGTTTCCAATTAGTGAGAATGAGAGCTGGCTTTTACGACATGCTTTCCTCTCCTACACATTAATATGAGCGGTGATTATGGCGGCTGCATGGGGAAAGGGCTGGGTTTGCTCCTATTAAACGCTCTTATTCCCCAGGGCCTGTGGAGTACACCCAGAGGAGGTCCACCCTGTTCTGGGAGACAGCTAACCCTACGTCAGGGTCTGCTCTGGTGGGACGGCAGGTCACGTAACTTTTGCGTAACACACAGAAACTGAGCTAAGGTCAAAGCTTTAAGACATGGGAATGACAATTTTGGCACTTTATAGTACTATTTTGGAGGTACTTTAATGCAGTATCAGGATATGGTAGTAGCGCTTATATAAACAAAAAGTTAATGCAGACCTATTAAGCAAAATCGGAGCTTTTAAGCATGTTATAGTTGTTTCCTTTTCTCATTTACTCTGTTGTATTTGGAGTCATTCGTGCATGTTTGAGTAATCTTTAATCGCTTATTTTCAAGGCGCCATATTGACATTCAACCCTCATTTTCTCCGCCACCATACACCCACTGCTCTCTTTTCATTATCCATTATCCAATTTAATGTTCTTAATCTGTGATACACGTAGGATTTGGCAGCATTGCGTAGTCATTTTGGAACAAATAAAAAAAAAAAATTGGTAGTATAATGTGCAGTTATCCGTAGGAGGTGCCCACAACTTCACGGCTATTTTCATTATTGTACCAGGAAGCTCTTTGTTGTGATGACGTTTACTGCGACGTCAACTCCTGTTGGGCACCACAGTCTTGTAACGTGGAAGTCAGTGGACTTGTTTATTTTATTAAGTCATTGTAGATGAATATTGTGATGTGCAAATTATGTGCAAATCATAACCTACCACTATAAGTCGCACTTTTTTCATAGTTTGAGTGGTCCTGCGACTTATACTCCTGTTTGACTTATATATTAAAATTTTCAGACTGACAGCCATGAGAGGGCGCTCTAGGCTCATGTGTCAGTATCTAGTACTACTTTTACTCCTGTACCACTGTCACTTTGCACTCTACTGCGCATGTCTCCTGCAGAAAAAAACATTGTCTCACTGCAAATAGTGAAATATGCAGCAGAAAACTGTAATCGAGCAGCAGAAAGAAAGTTTGGAGTGAGCGAGAAACTTGTGAGGGACTGGCGGAAAGTGGGAATGGACAACACAGCTTCACGGTAACCGGGTGGGTGCGCCATGCAACTTTCCTGGAAGTCACTGGATGAATCGACAAAGCCTGAACTTCAATGACAACCGAAACCATCCTGTCGGGAATAATTCTAACTGGAACTGATGCTGAGTCTGACGACAGCTACACAGAAGAGGAAGCGGTGCTCCATTTACATCTCTGGAGGTCACGCAGAAGTGACACCGAGGATGAAGAATTCAATGATTTGGAGTGAGATCATGAGTTTGGTAAACTTATGTTTTGTTGTTTCTGCAATAGTTACTTGATTAACTGTTTATAGGTTACGTTAACATATTAATGCCTGTTCAGCCTGTTGTTCTCTGTTCTGTTATTGCATAACTTGCCTTTCAAGATGAAATGTTGGTTCCTGGTCTCTGATTTTATAAAATACATTTCCCCAAAAAGTGCGACTTATAGTCCGGTGCGACTTATATATGTTTTTTTCTTCTTCATTGTGCATTTTTTGACTGTTGCGACTTATACTCCGGAGTGACTTATAGTCCGGAAAATATGGTAATGATCCACAGCTGTCATAGATTAGAAGTATATATCAGACACAAGCACAGTGTATCTTCTTTAAGTAACATTTTATGGACTGGGATTAAAAACAAAAATGACAAAGGGCTCATTAGAGTTTTTTTAGGCAGTAAATATATTTGTTTATATATATATATATTTTAAAAGTTGTATTTTGTACAGTATATGCTTTGGTACTTTGACTTGCCGAATCTGATATAGATTCTCCTAAACTGAAATGGTCCAAAATTATAAATAAAACATAATCAAATATTTTGCACTGGGATTGTGACTAGTTTTGCTTAAACTATAAACTATCTAGAAACATACGAGCGGGTCTTGCCCTTTTGAATGAGCTGGTAAAACTTTTCACAGCTGTAAAGAAGCAGCAGGACTCCGGTTTACAAGCACCTCAACAACACTGAATCATCAACAGTGAGAGGAGCGTCTGAGCATCAGATCTGTTATACACAAGGTTATTAAACAAAACATTGTAAATTTAACATTGAGTTGATAATTGGGTCAGTATGAGGCTCTTTGATTGAAAAATAATAAACTAAAAGTCCACTGCCTTCATGTTTTGACAAGACGTTTTCATTGTGTTGCCTAGAATAATATTACACTTGATTTGACAAAATATAAAGGACATATACTTTGCACTGTTAATACATTTTGTTGATTTTAATATCAACAAAAATTAGCTGCGGCTGAAACTATGTTAAAAATATACAAAGCCTGTAGTCTCCATCCTCCTGACCCTGCTCACCTCCCCTCTCGTCCCTCTCCTCAGACTGTCCCCAGAGCACGCACACGCCCAGGGCCTGACATAAGCCTTGTATCTGCCAGAGAGCCACGCCCTCCTCACAGAGACGACCGGCGTCCAATATGGCCTCTGATCAACGCCGCGAGGTTCGACTGAAGGAATGCACCACCCCGAGTCCTGAGAACAGACCGGTGATATGCCAGCTTTGTTTACGCTGCTCCACACAGACACCACACAGTCTCAGAAGTGGTATACAGGGTTAAGACGGGGATTTCATCTTTTTCAGGTTTATAACTCGACTCAGAAGTGCGTACAAGTGCTTAAAGGAGTACTATGTAACTTTTCTGCTGGGTGTTGGGTTCTCTATTTGTCTGTCTACAATGTTCTGCATTTGGGCATGTACATACTAATCAATTACTGCCATTATTACTGCTAAATACTTACAAATACTAGGGATGCACCAATACAATACTGGTATCAGATATCGGCACAGATATTGAAAATGTTTAAGAATCAGATATCAGCCCCAATATATCGGTTCAGATGATATCTAAGTTTGCTCTATGAACTGATATAATACAAAGATTTACTCAAGGTTCCCACAGTCATGGAAATCCTGAAAAAGTCATAGAAATTGAAAATGTCATTTTCCAGGCCTGGAAAAGTCATGGAATTTTGTAAATTCAATGAAAGTTTTAGAAAAGTCATGGAATTTTAGTCTCTCTTTCAGGCAACTACAGCGATCTGTTAAGTTCTCGTTAGACTATTATGATTCATTCTGAACGTCTGCTCCTTTTGTTTAAAATAGACAACAATAAATGCACTGACAGTATTTTGTATGTGAAGAACTATAATCCCAGACCATAAGGTGAGTGGAAAGGGTTAACATTTCATATTTAGCCCTAAAAGTTTTGAAATTTTGTCAGTGAAAAAGAGTGGGAACTAATGTGTCTAATGTTGGCACAAAACACCTCATAATATTAAACGTGTGCTTTTAAAAGTTGATCTATACTTACTTTAAATGATAAATAACAGTTACAGAACACATTTCACATTCACAATATCGGGTATCGAAAGATACTTAAAGCCAAAGTATCGGTGTTGGTACTGGAAAAAAAAAAAGTTGGATCAGTGCATCCCTAAAATATACTTTGAAATGCATGCATTCTTGGTGTGAGTGGGGTTGCCTCTCCACAGACCTGGCCTGTAATTTGGCCTGAAGTTCAGTGCTTTACTATGGAATTTTTACACAAAGCACTAAGATTTCCATGGAGTCAAACAAGAGGCAGATCCTACAACAGAAAAGTTACACAGCTCTCATTTAAGACATTCATTTGTGCAAATTATGTATTACTTTCTGTGACAAACCTCATTAGAAACAACAAAACTATCAAATGGAAATATAACAGAATAGACTATACTACAAATCTGACCACAAAAAACAAAAAAAAAAAAAAAACATAAACAACAACTGTATTTTGTCAGCTCCTCCTTTAACTGTTACAAATTCTGTGTGGAGAAAACCTCTGATTACAGTAAATAACATTGGTTTGAAAAGAACAGTGTCCACAATTAGTATCCTATCAAAAAATCTACAAAACATAATGAATTGCTTGCATTCAATCATACTCAGATTTCTCTGTTTCACCAACCACTTTATTGCATTTTTCTTTGTTTTTAGAACGTCCAAACTATTTACACGAGTCTATGTGACCAGAGGCGCCGTTGCTCATTAAATAACATAATTACAAACGTCAACAAACATCACAAGAGCGTTACGAAAGAGCGCCCTGTCAGCTGAGGCCATGTACGCCCAGAAAAACATGAAAAACAAAACTGGAATCCACAAACCACACACAATGTTTCGTTCAATTGCGGCTTTGTCCTTGTAGAGATGGTCACAGCTCATCATGCCATACACCACAGGGGCTGCAATTCTCCACAACACCCATACACACTCATTGTATATTGTCTATAATGTGCAAATCTAGTCTCAAAGGCTGCAATTTTAAAAAATACAAATATTCAAGGTCATATATATTATAGAAAATTGACTCTTGATTTCCTGAGATTTCAGTCATGTTAGAATGCTGTTACTTCACCAAAAACATGTTTGAATAAGCCTTACTATTTGTCTGTATACATCTCCAAAGCTCAGAATGCTCTGTTCCACCTTGTGATGTCATCTAGTGGTAGTTAATTTAACATCTACCTTTTAGCTTTAGTTCAATAAAGATTGGCAATTCCAGAGCTGAAATCATCCATATGATTTTTGTGGAGGTGTACGGAGTTTAAAAACACAGTGGAGCATTTTGTCCTGTATTACTACACGACAATTTTGAGTTTTGGAGGCGTAGACTAAAGTCCTGCACTCCCGATGCAAACAGTGCGGCACGGGACACATTTTAAAAACTCATTGCGGGAGGAAGTGGGACTGCACAATGCGGTGAGCGGGAGGGTGGGACGATAAACTGCAGTCCCACAAACTAAATATGAGTGAAAAGTAAAATATGCAAATGATTCACGTTTGCCTATCATGCATCATTTGTGCTGGATATTTTATTTGGCATTAATAAAAACATTTTAAGCAGCCTAAATTTGCATACGTGGTCTAATCTTGTGCACATTTTAGACAATTCCTTTCCGCTTCTCCGTGTTTGATAGAGCTTAAAAAAGCAAACATCCACATCTTGCGGGATTTGTGGGCGGGAGCGGGACAAAATATCGCAGATGCGGGCGGGAGCGGGACTGAAAATTACAATTCTTTGCGGGAGAGGGACTGAAAATTCTGTCCCGCGCAGACCTCTAATGTAGACAGGCTTGCTCAAATATATGAATGGAACAAAACACAACTCCAGGTCTGTTTTTGGTGAAGTAACAGCTTTATAACATGACTTAAAGCTCACAAGAATCAGTTTTGCCTAATATAGGACCTTGAATAATTGTACTTAAAAATTGCGTCCTTTGAGAATAGATTTGAACATTATAAACAATATACAATAAGTGTGTATGGGTGTTGTGGAGGTGTACGGAGTTTAAAAACACAATAGAGCACTTCTTCCTATATTATCACATAGAATCACAAGGTGGCACAGAGAAGAAGAAAAACAACTCAGCCTGAATATGCAGAGTTTGTGTATTAAATGTGTGAAAGAAACAAAACACAACTCCAGAAAAAAGCGTAATATAAGTCCTTTAAGCAGCATTATTTCCTTCACAAACACAATATTCTGTCTAATTCTGCATAAAAAACCTGCTAAAACTGAAACAACAAATTTCTATTATTTAAACACAATCTAATCGAAATCACACACACAAAAAAAATCCTGCAGTTTTATCCTGCGCCACATGTTATTGTCCGTTCTGTCAAGTGGACTTAAACTGTGGGTTTTCCCCTAAAATCCTGTAACTGTGAAGATTTTATTTGATGAGCTAATGCTATGACATCATCAGAGAGCGCCCGCCAAGCTTACAGCGATGTTACATATTTGAACTTCTGCAGAACTGACAGCAGCGAGAGGGGGTGGAGAGAAAAAGAACGAGACAGAGAGAGAGAGAGAGAGAGAGAGCCCTTTAAAAGTATTTATTATCTAGAAGTCATGTTTATAGTTGTCAAGATAGTATCACCATTGTTGCTGCAAAGATATTCATTTCAGAATAATGAGAAATTAGGACTGTTTCCATAGCAATTAACAACTGAAAAACAAAATATTATTTCTTGTGAACAGGGAAAAGTCCTTAAAATGTTGATATACCCACGGATATAATGTCAGAAAGCACGAAAACATGGATATTTAAAAGCCTATACCCAATTCTTTGTTTTTCCAGAGTCATTTTCAAGTGCATTTTCTGTATTTTAGTTAAACACGTTGACAGTATATTACTCTCTTTACTGTTGCCAGGGATCAGATTGGTCATAAATAGGGACATTTGGGACATTTCTTGTATAAAACTGGGATAAATCACTGATTTTGAGGAAATCTGTTGGGGGTTAAGACACAGGGCTCAAAACTGGGCCTGTCCCGGGTAAACAGGGATAGATATTACAGATATTTTAGACAATTATTATACAGTATATACCATTAATTCCCAAAGTCTGGGTTGCGACACTCAGGTGGGTTGCAAGAGAATTTTTTTTGGGTCGCTTTGTCTTGATCTGCATTTACATCTGCAATAAATACCACCGTTAAAGCACCTTGAGATTACATGTTACGATTCAAGTACAACAGATTAATTACAGAGTACATGAGTAACTGTATTCAGTTACAGTTACTGGGTTACATAAATGGATTACATGGCGGTATTTTCCTGTTTACACATTTTGGGCTAAACAAGGACTAAACCAGGATTGAACCAGGTCTAAACAATATGACACCTAACAGTAGTGTGGACATAATTTAAGGCAGCAGTGATTTCATACAGAAATAATTTCTGTATCAATAATATTTTTTATATGCTTAAGTAAAGACTGGGCTTTTTATTTTCTTTTAGCAGAGAAAACAAAATATCTCATGTTAAGATTTCCTGGTCTTTGCTTCTCTACAGCAAACAGTTGTCTGTTCATGGAGACTTGGGCTCAACAGACAATTTGAAGAAAACAAACAAGAATTTTCAGGATGCGGTTGCTACGTTTATGTTGTTTTAAAAAGCATGACAATGTCAAGTAATCCAAAGTATTCAGATTACGTTACTCACTTTAAGTAATTTAATGGATTAAGTTACAAACTACATTTTGGGGTATGTAATCTGTAATCTGTAGGAGAATACATTTTAAAAGTAACCTTTCCAACACTGAGAATTACAATCACGAAATGAAATGAAACGGCTACACTTTCTTCAACACGAATACAAATTCAGAGGCGACTCAACTGTCATCACTTCACAGGCATCATTTACTGAGCAGAAGAAACATTGTTCGAAATGCCCGATGTTTGCGCTGCATTCTCCACGAACTGAACCAAGACTAAACCAGGACTAACCCAGAACTAACCCAGGACTAACCTAGGACTGATTCCAGGACTGAAATAGGAGGACTAAACCAAGACTGAACTAGGACTAAAACAAGACCAAAACAGGACAAAATCAGGACTAAAACAGGACTAAAAAAGGACTAAACCAGGACTAAAACAGGAATAGAACAGGACCAAAACAGGACAAAACCAGGACTAAACCAGGACTAAACTGGTACTAAAACAGGACTAAACCAGGACTAAAACAGAGCTGAACCAGGACTCACTGTCCTACTGGGTACCCAACCCAGTGCAAGACTGGCGTGCTGTGCTCTCCTCCTACACCCCAGACTGAAATGAGCTACAAAACGCAGACAGGCCCACCTACCTCATTAGAAATGTTGAAATGTTAAGACATGTTTTGCATAATTTGTAATCATTCATCACTATTTTGTTCCAGTATTGCTGGTTCAATTGAATGTTGAAAAGAAAAAGAAATGGGCTACATGTAATGTCCAAATAGTCGACTTATGAATCCTTTTATTGCTGCATCAATGACTGTTTTTCATTGTTTAAAACTTGAGTAATACTAATTGTTCAGAGAGACACGACCACTCAGTCAACAATAAAATATCCTCATTAATGTTCAATAATTCTCAAATCCACCTTTATTTATTTACCTTCTACTGACTTGGGTTGCAAACGTTTGTGACTAAAATATGGGTCCCCAGAAAAAAAGTTTGGGAAACACTGATATATACCATAGATAAATTGTATAAGCTGCTTTTGATCAGGAAGTGTGCGTTAGATTGCTAGTTGTTAACTTTACCGTCATTGATAACTCCGTGCAACGTGAGGAATAACCAAACCACTACAAACGGATTAAAAGGAGCTAGTTCTGTTTTCACATTTTTGCTTAATTTCACAGTTCGTTTAGTTTTTGTGCAATTCTTGAACCTCAACCAACACATTCGTAACCACATAAGCACTTTCTTGATTTCTTTTTTGCTTGTTTTTCGCCTGTATCCTTCCTATTTGGTGTATCCCGTGGCTAACAAGCTGCCCATAGTGCGTACATGTAACAACTCAAGCAACGGTCGACTCGAATGCCATTCCTCATAATGACATAAAGAGGGCGGGGCTGTGTGTAGGATGCCAAACCACATGAAACCCTTTAGAGCCTTGGCATTTGCAGCTGGCGTTCAGTTTATGTCCAGACAGATACTAAACAGGCCGGTGAAGGATTGAGTGTCCCAGGGATTTCAAGTATTTAAGGTGAGGTATTTTAGGAAGTTAAAATAGTCAAGAGAAAACCTAATCTTTGACTACCACAGCGTATTCATTTATAGTGTCTCAGAAGTGCCTTATCTCCATGGTAACACATCATGTACAAGACATTAGCGTAATTCTTTGTTGTTTTACATTGCAGAGAATAATGTATATATTTAGGTTGGAAATCTAAAATGCATAAATTTACAAAACTAGTGCTTTGAGTGTTTTGGAGGTGGAAAAGTGCGATATAAAAATGTGATAATTTACCAAATGTGACCAAAACTGTGATGTGTTTTGTAACATTTCTAGAAGAGAGTTCATCACCTGCTTGTTTCCATGAAGATGTTATTGCTTCAATTGGCAGTAAACTTATCTCTCTAGCAAGTAGGGATGTAACAATAACCAAAATATCGTGATATTGTATCGTCAAAAGTCTCACAATAATATCGTGGGCTGTCACAATAAATCAAAGTACAAGTTCCTTTGCTTAAATACATAGTTTTATAGAAGCAGCAACTTATAAACATTGGGAACTACATATCCCATGATTCATTTCAGTGTAGACAACGTAAAGAGATATGTTTTTTACTTGAATTCTTGGGATTATGACGGAAATAATTCACACCAAAATCTTTTCAAGGTATTTTAAAATCAAAGAAGTGTCCCATCTACAATTATATCAGCCTCTCCAAAATATCGTACCGTGAGATGCATATCGTGATAATATCGTACCGTGAGATTTGGATATCATTACATCCCTACGAGCAAGTGTTTTTAAGATTGAAAATAACTTGAAAAACATGTATTCTCTCAGTCAGCAGGCTTGCTTCTCCATTGATATGACCTATAACTTGGTCTGATGGTGTCACCTGCTTGTCTACAGTATATAAGTTTAATGCCATACTCTGGAACATTCTGGACAAAGTAATGGCATCTTCATGAATATAACCAGGTGGAAGATCTTACAGCAGAAAAGTTACACACCTTTAACTTTTAAGTGCTTGGTGCAGTGGTCCCCTTGCCCATTGTGTCCTTAGGCAAGACTCTTCATCCACCTTCCCTAGTATGTAGGAGTGTAACCAGATCCGAGTCTCACGATACGATATCGTCATGGTATGAACCTAACCTTAAGATATTTATTGCGATATTGTGGGAAAGCTCACAATATGGTGGGGAGGCTCACGATCAGAGATGTAACAATATCCAAATCTCTCGGTACGATATTTTCACGATATACATCTCACGGTACGATATTTATTGTAATATTTTATGGAGGCTAAACAGCTGTTAATATGCTATGTTTTCCTCTTAAAAAGCCTTGACAAGACTTCATCCAAAGACCTAAGACTTAAAACTGCTTAGAACTGTTATTTCCTCTTTTAGTCTACACTGAAATGGAGCAAAGGATCATGGTCTATGTAGTTCCCTCTGTCTTTTTTCTTTCTCGTAATTTAAGCAACTTAATTCAATATATTTTAATGGTCCATGATATTATTGTGAGAAATTTGATGATATCACGATATTTCGGTTATTGTTACATCCTTATTAGTATGAAATTGTATGACTCAAGTACTGTTAAAACAATCTGGCATGGGCAGTTGGAGCTCTGGTGATCCTTGTCTTTTATATTTTATGTTATTTTTCACATTATTGAAAGCGTCCTATCGCTCTAGGCACACATAATCAAATCTAGATTAGCTAAGTGTTGGGCTATCATTGATTCAGAACATCTGCGGCCCCACCCAAAGGCCCCCCACCCCACCCTGATGACATCACTGCTATCAAAAGCGGTCTGCACATCCTCTGATCACAAAAGACCCAAATCGCCAAAGCCGTAATGTGACAAAAGCTCCTCTCTGTGCAGACATCCAAAATGAAGCATGAAAAATGAAAATGAGCAGGACTGAGCGTTCATTGACGTCAGTGGGGTCTCCTCTGTGACCCCTCGCCTCGCCCTGACTATAGGCCTGCTTCATGGATTTAGAAGAATGCACTGAAAGGAGTCCAAAATAACTATATTAGCATTTTACAACTTGGTTCAAAGCCAAACTTTCGATCACAAATATTCCCTACGATGCAGTATTGAGTTCAAGGTGACTATAGTAGTAGTGGTAGTAGTAGTAGTAGATGCAGTGGGAGTAATACTTGCATAACTGTAATAGTAACAGACTAGCAGTAGTAGTACATGTTGCAATAGACTATTAAAAGTAAAATAGTAGTAGACAATTGTAATTGGAGCAGCTTGGGTTAGTCGTGCACAGTGTAGTTAAAGTAGTCAAAGTAATCGTAGTAGGGGCAGTAACAGTGGTAGCAGTGGTAGTAGTAGTAGTAGTAGTAGTAGTAGTAGTAGTAGTAGTAGTTGTTGTACTTGCAATGGGCGTAATATTTGCATAATATTTGGCTAATTGTAATTGTCAAGTAAGTTAAGTAATCGTAGTAAAGGCACTAATAGTGGTAGTAGTAGTGGTAGTAGTAGTAGTGGTAATAGCAGTAGTAATAGTAGTAGTAGTAGTAGTACTAGTAGTAGTACTAGTAGAATAAAATAGTAGTGTTAAGAGTAGCAGACTATCAGTAGTAGTATAAATTGCAGTAATAAAAGTAAAATTATCAGTTGTAGTAGTAGCAGAAGACAACAGCAGTTAAAGGGATGTGGTGGGTGGTAGCAGTGATGGTAGTATTAGTAGTAGTAGTAGTAATAGTAGTAGTAGTAATCGTAATAGCAGTAAATCCATCTGTCTATCAGCCCAAAATCTTCTGATATCCTACAAAAATTGAATACATGAAACACAGATTAATGCCATACTATGGAACATTCCAAGCAAAGCAACAACACTTCCATGGAGACAAGCAGGTGGTGGACCCAGAACCAGAAACGTTAGGCCAACACTGTCCAACTTTAAATCCCAGTAGTAAAAATCTAAATAGAAGTAATGATACTAGAGGCATAACTTTTTAGGCTTGAAAAATGTAAAGAATGCATTGAAAAGAGTCAAAATAGCCAATGGAATATTTTCACATTTTACAGTTCCAGTCAAACCCACATTAGTCAATCACAAGTGTCCTCTATGTAACACGTCTCTGTGAGGAAGACTTTTGGATGTGGTGAGGAGCTGGAGGTCAGGGGGGTCAGGGAGGTCAGGGCAGCAGACAAAAGACTCCAATATTAGTAAGAACTGGTTTAAACAGACTGATACGCAACAAGCACATGATGACTGCATGTTTAAAAGTATTATTACACCAGACTATCGATGTAAATATCTGTGTTGATAGAATAATGTCTGAAATAAAACTAACCTTGTATTGCATGAATTGTCGCATGTTGAGGGACTATTTTCTCATATATCATTCTGCCGCTGCCAAGCTTTATATCAGGAAGTACAACTCGCTGCTGCTGCTCAGACATAAATCCTTCAAATGCAAGACTGCTTTACTGCTAAAATTGTTCTATCAACACAGACATTCACATCGACAGTCTGGCGTAATAATAGATTTACTTCGGGTGTTTTGTGGAGTGGGTAAGATTGTTTTTAGTGGCAGGCTAACTATGGCCATTGACATGCACTAGCCTAGCACCAGCGACCTCTGCAAATACAAGGACTGGATGGAATATTTAAAAAAGTGTCTCTACATGTCTCCAACACTCTGGCTCACTAGGAAATGAGGTCCTATGTCCAAAATTCCAAAGTATCCTTTTAATGACAAAAGACACAGAATCGTAGTAGTAGTAGTAGTAGTAGTAGTAGTAGTACTAGTAGTAGTAATAGTAGTAGTAGTAGTAGTACACTCAGATTTTTAGATCAAGTTTTGGCAAAAAGTCTTCCTCAGATCATTTCTTTCTTGCTTTGGTACACACACAAAAAAAGCCACTGAACAGACATTGTATAATATGTCTAATTGTCTGTTTGCCGTGTCTGATGAGGAGAGACCGGCATATTTGTTTTAATGTAATGTTTTCAAGATGGCTCAGTTCGTGCTGAAAGTCTGGGACCTTCTTAAGAAGACACTGTGTGGTTGATGTGTAATGTGTCTGTGATCTGTGATGTGTCTTGTAAGCTCATGTGGGCTTGGCATGACACTGAATAAATCAAATAAAAAAAAAAACACTAAACAACAATCTGAGCCCATATTGTTGTTTTGCTTAGCACTGCCACTTTTACTTTCTCTACAGCCAATAGGAAAAGACCTTATTAGCAAATGCCATTGATGAAGATGTGAAATTCTTAATAATAAAATTAAAGTCTTGAGATAAATGTTTACTTTTGAGATACGATCAGTAATTGAGCAGCAAATTGCAGAACTCCTTACTATAGTCTGCCAGCATCCATGATAAAGTAATATGTTTAAAGGGACAGATCAGAATTTTGGACATAGGGTCTCATTTCCTAGTGAGCCAGAGTACTGCAGATGTGTGGAGACACTTTTTGAAATAATCCATCCAGTCCTTGTATTTGGAGAGGCTGTTGGTGCTAGGCTAGTGCAAGTCAATGGCCATAGTTAGCGTGCCACTAAAAACAGTCTTACCCACTCCACAGTGTACCTGAGGCAAATCTATTTTTACGCCAGACTATCGATGTAAATGTCTGTGTCAATAGAATAATTTAAGAAGTAAAACTAACCTTGTATCGCATGAATCGTCGCATGTTGAGGGACTATTTTCTTATACATCAGTCCGCTGCTGCCAAGCTTTCTATCAGGAAGTACAACTCTTTGCTGCAGCTCAGACATAAATCCATCAAATGCAAGGTTGGTTTTACTTCTAAAATTATTCTCAGCAACCTCCAAATACAAGGACTGGATGGATTATTTCAAAAAGTGTCTCCAAACGTCTACAGTACTCTGGCTCACTAGTAAATGAGGCCCTATGTCCAAAATTCCGATCTGTCCCTTTAAAATATATCCACAATTATTTCTATTACAACGTACAATCTCTCAAAACAATAAACACTGCCCCTTTAAGTAATAATAATAATCCGTCAGTTTTATATAGCACTTTTCTGGACAAGTAACAGTAATATAGAAACATATTTAAACTGAAATAATGGTAGTAGAGTCATATTTCATGCATTACAATACAACATAGACACTGGCCCTTTAAGCCAATGCACTATTTGAAATCCTGTGTGTGTGTGTGTGTGTGTGTGTGTGTGTGTGGTACCGATGTGGGGAGTATCCTTAATAATTAGATTGGCCTGTAAATTGAATCTCCATGTGTTAAACTGCTGTTGCCGCTGCTGCTGCTGGTGGAGATGGTATGCTCTTAACTGTCCAAGCTACCAGCATGTTCCACCATCTCCTTTTTCCCCTTTAAAAACTCTGGAACATGTCTTTAAATATTCCCAAGGTGCTTGCGTTGTGCCTGTGTCTCTGGGCATGGTCTGTGTGAGCTGTGGGCTGCAGAGGGCCATACAGGAGCTCCATCCAAGGCTACATCACCCTGCAATTAGCAAGAGGCCTCTGAGAGATCCAGGGAGGACTGTCCCGCCAGCTACTCCCATCACGCAATCTCAGGGTTTACTAGGGTGCACTTTTGTTTTGGAGTTTTGAGTTATGCAAAAAGATATGTTAAAAGTATAAAACATTTCATAATATAACTTTAAGGGGCACATATTACACTATAGTCTGATCTTATGTTGTTTCCTCATCACAAACATACCTGGAGTTTTGTTTTGTTTTGTTTCTTTCACACGTTTAACACTCTCAAACTGAATACACTCTATTTCACCTTATGATGTCATGTGGCAATACAGGAATGGCTCCACTGTGTTTTAAAACTCCATACAACTTCACTAGAATCATTTGGATGATTTCAGCGCTGGAATTTCCAATCTCTCCAAAACTAAAGGTAAAAGGTACAATAGATGTTGACTTGAAATCTATGGTGTAGTATGAAGTATAAAGAGTATAAAGTATGGTGTAGTTATAAGAAAGTACATTAATCGACAAATGTGTACTGGCAATAGTAGCTGTGGTAGTAGTAGCAGTACTAACTAGTAAGATAAGTACTAGTAGAAATCACAGTTGAAGTAATGGTAGTAAACAAAGCCAATTGGGATGGAGACAGCATTATTTTTCCCTATATGTGTATTGCATAGAGATATTTACTATAGTACTTATTACTTAGTAGTAATAGTAGTAGTAGTAGTAGTAGTAGTAGTAGTAGTAGTAGTAGTAGTAGTAGTAGTAGTAGAACCAAGCAGAATCAAAATGATGATGGTAGTATCAGCATCATTGGTCATGAGTTGAAACGGGTGTGGCAGAAGTAATAAAAGTACCAACAATGGTAGTAGCAGCATGAACAGTAGTAGTAAGTAGTAGCAGTAGAAGTATTATTATTATTAATAGTAGTAGTAGTAGCAGCATGAATAATAATTTATTTTGATCTGGGAGGTAGGTAATAGTAGGGGTTTGTTATAAGCAGCAGTGGGTGTGGCACAACTACTACTTGCATCTGCAGTACTATTAGAAGAAACTGCAGTAGAACGTAGTATTAGAATGAGTTGCTATATTAGGACCAATATTTCAGCTGAAATAGTAGCAGGATTTGTCGCAGTACTAACAACAGCAATAACTGTAACTATGTGGTCCTGGTAGTGATATATTCTGCACTGCAATACAGCTTAAAAACTTAAAAAAATACTAACTCACCACGTATCTGGTAAATACTTTTACTTCTACTATAGCAACAGTAAACAGTGCATTCAGTACTACATACTCCACACTTGGGAGTACACGCCCCACCTCTCACCATGCGGTCACTTTGTTCACAAGCACGCTTCTTTCATTTAAACACGTTTCTTTCATTTGACCTAAACTTCAGTTTTAACCCACTAAATCAACTCAACACAACTTCATTTCTGTTCAAATTCAAAACATGCAAGTCACGCCCAGATGCCCTAACGCAAATGACCCAGCAACGGTAACTACTACTACTACTACTACTACTACTACTACTACTACTACTACTACTACTACTACTATCATCTAGAACTAATCCATACTGTTACCACTGCAACATCCCTTGACTGCTTTTGTCTACTAGTACTACAATAATAATTCTACTTTTATTACTGCAACTTATGCTACTACTCGTCTGCTACTCTTAATAACACTACTACTTTACTACTACTACTACTACTACTACTACTACTACTACTTACTACTACTATTATAATGAATAATTCTACTTTTATTGTTGCAACTTATTTTAAGAACACTGCTGCTTTATTCTACTACTACTACTACTACTACTACTATTACTACTAGTACTATAATTATACTTATTTAACTACTACTATCCCATACTGCTACCACCCATAACTCCACTCCTTTTTGACCACTGCAATTTATAATTATACTACTTTATTCTACTACTACTAGAACTACTACTACTTCTACTACTACTACTACAACTATTACTACTAGTACTATAATTAATAATTCAACTTTTATGGCTGCAACTTATATTACTGCTAGTCTTAAGAACACTCCTGTTTTATTCTATTACTACTACTACTACTACCACTACTACTATTACTTTATTGTACTACTCCTACTTCTTCTTCTACTACTACTACTACTACTCCTACTACTACTATCCCATACTGCTACCACTCATAACATCCTTTTTGACTACTGCAATTAATAATTATACAACTTCTACTACTTCTACTGCTACTACATCTACTACTACTACTACTTCTACTGCTACTACTACTATTACTACTACCACAATTAATAATACTTCAAATAATAATTCTACTTTCATTACTGCAACTTTTACTACTCCTGCTAGTCTGCTATACTCTAAATAACACTATTACTTCATTCTATCCCTACTACAACTACTAGTATTACTACTACTACTACAAGCCTCTCCTGTGCCAACCATGCTTCTCTCATCTGCGCGCACTCGTTTTCAAACAAAACAAAGCCTTGCCCACATGTTCATTTGAAGTGGGCTCAGAAACATGCAGTAAATGTAAAAGTCAGACACTCACTTGTAAGTAGTAACGCACAAACCAGCACCAGGAGGGAAGACGTAGAAAGCCCACTGATTCTCCTCATGGTTGTAGTAGTTTTTCTTTTCTGTGAATGGAGAAAGGTAGAGAGAGGCTTGAGCTAGCGGTAGTTTCCTGTGCGGAGAGCGGGACAGAAGTGAGCCTTGTTTTGTGGGGTCCTATATACACACTCTCTCTCTCTCTCTTTCTTTCTCCCTCTCTTTCTCTTTCTCTCCTCGGGTCAGGACACACCCCTCCTCTTCAACTCAAACTACGCCTGGAGCTGTTTCCCTCTCATGCTTCCTCCTGGTTTGTTGTACTACTATGACACGGTTGGTTGCAAATTATGCTTAAAAATTAATATAATTTTCTGTTAAAGGTCCTATATTATGCAAACATCACTCTTGTGAGCTTGTTGTTACTTCATTAAAAACACACATGGAGTTGGGTTTTGTTTCTTTCATACACGTTTGAGTAATCCTGCATAATTACTCTAGCCTGATTTATCACCCGGTTTCACTTTGTAGAAACCGTCTGACCTCGCAGCATTAGGATTCTTTTTTTTTTTTTTAACCAATCACTGATATTTGGTGGTGACGTATGTAATGCACTGGTATATTAAGCCTTTCTCAAATCCCGTAGGAAGAAGTGCAATAACGTCTTTCCCCTTGATAAAATTCACCAAACATTCTCTTTGTTCCGGCTTTAAATCCTTGATCTCGGGAATTTTTGCCAACACAGAATGTACGGCTCTTCGCTGATTGGCTGGTGGACAAACTTGCACTTCCGGGGTTTTTGCGAACCGTCTAGTGTATTCCAATTCCTGGAGAGACCGAAATTGTACTTAGGGACTAGGTGGCGCCAGCCTGGCTATAATTACTCTGTCTATATCACCAAAGCTCAAAATGCTGTGTTCCACCTTGTGATGTCAAAAAGTGGTAGTTTTCAAGTTTCAACTGATATTTTTTATCTTTTATTCAGTAAAAATGTACAATTTCAAGGCAGAAGTTATCCAAATGATTCTAGTGAAGGTGACTGGAGTTTAAAAACACAGTGGAGCACTTCTTGTATCACCACATGACATCACAAGGTGGCTTGAATGAAACAAAACACAACATATATGTTTGTGATGAGGAAACAACATTATAATCCAGATCAGAAAATAACGTATAAAATTTGAAACGCATGTCTGTTTCATTACTTAAAAGTCAGATATTTTGTTGATTGCTGAGAGAATTACTAGAATATATTTTTTATTCTACAGGCCTATATTTATATCGATGTGCAGAAACAACTTCTAATCCTACAAAACTTGAATTCCTAAGAGAATTCACAGTTTACTTTGATGCAGATTTGCACAATTGCACAAAAAGTTGAATTTTTCTGTACATTCTGCAGCTAAAATCTAAACCTGTAGTTGTATATTTGTACTATGTTTTGAACTGAGCTCTTTTCTCTAAACAATAATACTTTCTGACAGCTCTGTTTTCCTCTTGTCCGCCCAGTAAACAGGAAACGCCCCTCGCCTGTTTTCATTCACTCGTCTCTCTGTCTTCTATCTCCCCCTCTCCCCCTCCCTCTGTCTCTTCCTCTCTCTCAATTTCATTCGCTCGCCTCCTCCTTCCTCTCTCTCAACTCTCTCTCCCTTTCTCTCTCCATCTCCCTCTCTCTCTCCCTCCCTCCTTGTCTCTTCCTCTCTCTCAGTTCCATTCCCTCATCTCCTCCTTCCTTCCTCCCTCTCTCTCTCTCCTCTCTGTCTCTTTCCCTCTCTCTTCATTCCTCTCCATCCCTTTTGCTCTCCTTTCTCCCTCTCTCCCTCCTTGCCTCTCTCCCCCTCCCTTTCTCTCTCCATCCCGCCCTCCTGTGCTCTCCTTCCCCCTCTCTCCCTCCCTGTCACCCTCTCCTCTTCTTTTCTCCCTCCTCCCCTCTAAACTCTCTCCCCTTTCTCTGTCCATCTCTCTCCCTCGATCTTACTCTCCTTTCTCTCCCTCCCTTTCACTCTCCATCCCTCCCTCTCGTTCTCTCTCTCTCCATCTTTCACCGTCACTCTTTCCTCTCTCTCTGCATCCCTCCCTCCTGCGCTCTCCGCCACCTCCCACCCTCGCTCTCTCTCTTCCCCCTCCTGCCTGTTATCACCCTCTCCTCTCTCTCCCTCCCTTCCTCCCTCCCTCCCTCTGCCTCCTTGTCTTCCTGTCCTCTCCCTCTCTTACCATACCTCTTGCTCTCCCTCCCTCTCTTCCTCTCTCCCTCCTCTCCTCCCTTTCTCTCTCCAGCCCTACCTCCATCTCCCTCCTTCTTTCTTTCCTCTCTCTCCGCCACCTCCCACCCTCCATCTCTCTCTTCCCTCCCCTGCCAATTACTGCTCTCTCTTCTCTCTCCTCCCCTCCCTCCTTCCTTCTCTTTCTGTCCTCTGACTCTCTCACCATCTCTCTCCCTCCCTCTCCTCTCTCTCCCTCCCTTTCCCTCTCCAGCCCTCCCTCCCTCTTCTCTCTCTAGCCTTCACTCCATCCCCCTCCTTCTCTCTTTCCTCTCTGTCCCCTCTCTCTCCATCTCCCTCCATCCCGCTCTCCTCCCAGCACATGGCATCACTCTCTCCCTACCCCCTTTCTCTCCTGCTCCCTCCCTCTCTCCTCTTAGCACATGGCACCTCTCTCTCTCTCTCTCTCTCTCTCCCTCCTTCCCTCCCTCTCTCGTGTCCCTGGACAGATGAGTAATGGTGCACGTTGAGTAATCGAACCCTCACACAGATGCAGTCCAGCCTGTGCACACACGACACTGGTGACCCTCGGCGTGTCCGCACTCGGGACCCTCTCCTTGTCGTGTTATTGATTTGCAGCTCCTCCGAGTCTCCGCCGAGTGTCCATTGTTCATGTTAACACGGATATGCGCTGGTCGGGAGCAGGCTAACATCTGGAAACAATGCCGAACCATCACAGGCGCTTTGGGGAGTGCCCCGAGACACGCCTGTCAAACAAGCAGACTGGAGCAGAGACGAGGAGCTGTGAGGCTGTGTCTGTGTGAAGAAGGCACTTTCAAGGGTGCCGGAAAACAGATTTTTTACATTTAGACGTAGACACATGTTTTTAGTAACACATAATAACAATGACACCTTAATTAGTCTTAATAAAGCATGAACAAAGACTGAATTCATACCGGGTTATTAAGAATGATTCAGGCTGCACGTTTTGGAGTTTACTACTTTTGTTGCAAGATTCCATCTCCTCTTACACTGAAAATCAACAAATGCCCCATCAAGCGCTCAATGGATGAATGAAGTTAAGTCCTTTTTGAAAGTAGAAGATTAGATACTCCAAGAAAGGGAACATAAACATTTTTTTTAGAAACTGGCAACAATTTTTGGACTTTTATTATTATTATTTTTTATTTTTTATATTATTTTTTAATTTTATTTTGTATTATTTTATTTTATTTATTTTTATTAATACAATTATTTCTATCTTATTATTATTTTATTTTTTATTATTTTATTTTATTTCATTTTAAAATTATTTTTATTATTATTACTATTATTTTTATTTGATTATAATTTCATTTTATTTTTATTATTTTATGTTTTTATTATTTTTTTCTTATTATTACTATTATTTTATTTGATTATTATTAATTTTTTAATTAGATTTTTTCAATTATTTTATCATTATTACTATTATTTTAATTTGATTATTATTTTAATAGATTTTTTGTTATTATTAATAGTAGTAGTATATTTATTATCCTTCTATTATTATTATTATATTGTATGACTCTACTCGTATTTCTTGAGTGATTTGTTTTTGTTAGTTGCCTTCATAAGTTATGTTTTATCTGCGTAAAAATGGAAAAGTGTGTGTACATGTATGTTGTTTGAATAACATATCTATATCACATTTACGTTTACACATGAATAAAAACAAATGAAACTGAACAATGATTCAGGCTTAGTAACTACTTCATCAGCTGGAATCAGAATCATTGCCAAAATGTACAATCTAGGGACTTGCTTTGGAGCAGAATGACAGGTCAGGGGGTTGGGAGTTATAGTCATGATATTAATTCATTTGTTGAGCATGAGTCATTCTTAATGGGCAGTTTGTTCACTATGAATGATGTCTTTGTTAAAATGCCAAATCTAAAAGCCCATGTTGGTTGTTTTCAAAATTAGAATGTGCAGACACCGTTTTCTCAAATGTGAAAAGGAGCATTCCTATTAATTGTAAGATACAGTTTGTCTGTTTTCAAAAATGACTTTGTCACTTCTCTTGTAGACAGCCCACCACATGCTTATTGTCTTTGAAATGTTATTAACAATAGTAATAATAATAACAACAGATCTTTATTTATGAAACACTTTTAAAAACACTGTTTACAAAGTGTTGTACAAGCAGCAAAGAACAATTCAAAAAGCATAAATCCAATCCAATAAATCCAATAAATTATAATAAATAAATAAAAAGAAATAGAATAAAAAATAATAATAATAAAAAAGGAATAAAATCAAGCTAAAACCAGCTAAAGGAAGGCCAACCAATAAAAATAAGTCTTAAAGGTTGTATAGAGGATTTTCCAAGGAACGAGAAATCCAGCGACTGTTTGTCCTTTTTCAAATGTTGCGCATGCGTGAAACCACCCCCCCTCCCCTACAGCTCCCTACGTAGAAACGCCTCCTTCCGCCTCCTCCTTACGCCAGAAACAGGTTTGTTTACAGCCGGTGCGCTGCACATGACTTGTAAACAACTAACTACAGTGTTGGTTAGGCAAGACGGAGAAGTGAGGAGCGGGGGGAGGGGGTGCGCAGACATTTCGTGTGCGGACGAGAAGTGAGGAGCAGGAAGAAGAGCGGAGCAGGGAGCAGGGAGAGGAGAGGGGAGAGGGGAGCGGTGCATGGAGATTCCGTGCCCGGAGAAGTGAGGAGCAGGGGAAAGAGCGGATCGGGCAGCGGGGAGAGGAGCAGGAAAGGGGTGCAGAGAAGGTTGCGCGGAGATTCAGTGCGAATGAACTAGCTACAACACGCAGCAGCAAGCGGACTCTTTCTTTGCCTTGAAAATTACGTTTTCAGACATAGGATATCGCTTTCGTATCCTGAAAAACGTTTGACTAGCTCTTGGAAATAAAGTACGTTTTCATAATAAGCAGAAGTGACCTGTCCAGGAGTAATTTGGCAACCAGTGCGTCAGTCTTTAGACCCTGCGTCTGTTTCAGTTGCGCCATCGCTGGAATGAATCTACAAGAATCCCCTTAGTTTGGCTTCGCTGCTTTTCCCCTTGTCTTCTTCTTTCAGCAATCTCAAAAACGGACTTTCTTTTGCGGCTAACTGCTCCTGGATTCTTGTCTGCCATTGCAACAAACTTTGTGCTAACTGCGAGGAAGATATAGGTCAAAAAAAAGCCGCTAAGAACTGTTGCGTTGGTGGAGTAAACAGCGTCTGTGCGGCTTGCGTCTGTGGACTGCGTGACAGGCGTACGTAAACCACGTACCGGCGGCGCAGGCAAGTCAGTTACGCTAGAAACGTAGGGAGTTTGATTGACAGCCTGTCAGCTAACAGATAACGAGGCAGTGTCGTTATCTATTGGCAAATGTTTAGCCCCACCACGTCCAGAGTTGATGAATTTTTATTCTCTTTTTTTGGTCATCATAATTACAAGGCTACTGCATCTCTATAATGCTATCATTGACAATTTGAAACAAAAAAAAAATCCTCCATACAACCTTTAAAGGGACAGTTTGGAATTTTGAACGTAGGACCTCATTTTCTAATGAGCCAGAGTGTTGGAGACGTGTTGAGACACTTTTTAAAATATTCCATCCAGTCCTTGTGTTTGCAGAGGTTGCTGGTGCTAGGCTAGTGCATGTCAATGGCCATAGTTAGCCTGCCAGTAAAAACAGTCTTACGCACTCCACAAAACACCTGAAGCAAATTTATTATTACACTAGACTGTCCATGTAAATGTCTTTTTTGATAGAATAATGTTTGAAATAAAACTAACCTTGCATTTGAAGGATTTATTTTTGAGCATCAGCAGCAAGTTGGACTTCCTTATAGAAAGCTTGGCAGCGGCGGACTGATATATGAGAAAATAGTCCCTCAGTGACAATTCATGCGATGCAAGGTTAGTTTTATTTCAAACATTATTCTATCAACACAGACATTCACATCGACAGTCTGGTGTAATAATAGATTTGCTTTGGGTGTTTTGTGGCGTGAGTAAGACTGTTTTTAGTGACAGGCTAACTATGGCCATTGACATGCACTAGCCTAGCACCAGCGACCTCTGCAAATACAAGGACTGGATGGAATATTTAAAAATGTGTCTCCACATGTCTCCAGCATTCTGGCTCATTATCAAATGAGGTCCTATGTCCAAAATTCCGAACTGTCCCTTTAATAAGTGATTAGACATACAGTATCTATCGTGCATTTATTCCATTACATTACTTTTTATTGCTGAATAATAAGCGATCTTAAAAAAAAATACTGCAGAACATTTTGGACTAAAGAAATAACATCATAGAAACAAGCTGGTGCAGGCAGAGTGAACCTTTAACTATAATAATTTCATTAGGACAGTTAAGCCGCAATTGAGTTTATTTGGGACAACAGTTGCTCAGTTGGTGGTGTGTGTCCACTGATGTGAAGTTTGGTGGTTCAAATCTCACTCTTGACATAAGCATCACAGGTAAAGAGGTCAAATCCAGTGACCTACAGGTTCCAGCTCCCACAGATGGATAGTAAAGAGCTTTGGGTGCCTTGAAGGAGGAAAAGTTCTGTATAAAAATGTGACCAATTACCATTTATCCAACCATACAAATTAAAATCATGTTAATAAAAAGTTCCTCTCTCTCCTTTACACACTGCAGGCTTAAAGAATGATGCAAAACTATAGAAAGCGGCTTTAACTCTGTGTATGTAAGTTCCTAGCGCCAAGGACAAAAACATTTTAGCGTGAACCCACAAGCAAGGCGCTAATGAAATGTTTTCATAACCACACTCTAATCATTAACACTCTCAGATGGTTCATTTGCTAATTTACTAAACGCAATCTGTATTCATAATTTGCTATAAATGCAAACTACCACGGGCCTTGAAATAACCCACTCTGCATTACGAGGCTGTGCTGTTTACAAATACTGAAAAAGATCTTTAATTCGAACTCCAGCTAAAGTAGAACTGAGAAAAAACACAAATTAGACATCACAGCAGAATCCGTGTATCATTTGTTCATTTGTTTTTCAATATAAAACCAAAAATAAGAAAACTAAAAAAACAACAATTTTCTTCATTATTTGTCTCCAAAACCAAAATGAGAAAAACAGATAATGATTTGTTTTTTTCAGTTTTTGCATTTAAATGAATATTGGAAAAAATGGATAACGGACGTTTCCTGTTTCCTGACTTAAACTGCGATGCCGGACATTTGCGCTGCATACGGACTGAACCAGGACTGAACCAGGACTAAAACAAGACTAAACCAGGACTAAACCGTTTTCAGTCCTGGTCTCAGTCCCGGTCTCAGTCCCAGTCTCAGTCACGGTGTGGTCCTGGTCTCAGTCCTGGTCTCAGTCCCGGTCTCAGTCTCAGTCTCAATCATGGTGTGGTCCTGGTCTGGTCCCTGTCTTAGTCCTGGTCTCAGTCCTTGTCTGGTCCCTGTCTCAGTCCTGGTCTCAGTCCTGGTCTCAGTCCCGGTCTCAATCATGGTGTGGTCTTGGTCTGGTCTCTGTCTCAGTCCTGGTCTCAGTCCTGGTCTGGTCCCTGTCTCAGTCCTGGTCTCAGTCCTGGTCTGGTCCCTGTCTCAGTCCTGGTCTCAGTCCTGGTCTGGTCCCAGTCTCAGTCCTGGTCTCAGTCCTGGTCTGGTCCCGGTCTCAATCCTGGTCTCAATCCCAGTCTCAATCACGGTCTCAGTCAAGGTCTGGTCCTGGTCTGGTCCCGGCCTCAGTCATGGTCTCAGTTCTGGTTTGGTCCAAGTCTCAGTCCCGGTCCTGGTCCCAGACTCAGTCCCGGTCTGGTCCTTGTCTAAGTCCTGGTCTCAGTCCCGGTCTGGTTCCTGTCCGGTCCTGAACCTGGTTTAGTTCTGGTTCAGTGCGTATGTGGCGCTAAAGTCATTTTTCCATTATTCATTTAAAAACAAAATCGAAAACTTAAAAAACTATTATCTGTTTTTTCATTTTGATTTTGCAGACAAAATAATAAAAAAAAAAAGTAGTTTTTTTCGTTTTCTTATTTTTGGTTTTATTTTGAAAAACGATTGAACATTGAGCATTAGTAACAGACTTAGTAACAGACCTTCATTTGTTTGAGCAGTTTGCATGTTTCATTTCTGCAGTCATATCTGTGGTTATGCAGAAAAGCCACACTTCACACGGTTCATTTATTGCAGTATAAACTCCCAGATTACAAAGATGACTTCTGCCTTGTCTTATTTGGGTATAAAGCACAAAGAGTGTCTGTTTTTGGATGAGAACACAAAAGTGGGGCATCACGAGAAGCAGGGGCAGAGCCGGAGGGACAGCCTGGGTTTGATTTGGGCTAAAAGAGCTTTAGACCAGGGCTGCGTGTCACTGTGAACCAAACAACACTCTATCTATTACACTGCACAATGGTTATTATGATAAAAAAAAAACAAGTTAGCATCAAAACAGATTGGTTACATTTGTGCCAATGGTGATACAAAACACAAGTTGATATTTGAATCTATGCCCTTTTGGTTTTTCACTATATGCCAGTACTTTACGGACGGGTACACAGGGAGTTATAAAGGGCCTATACTATGCAAACTGACTCTTTAAGCCAGGGGTGTCCAAACTTTTTTCATTAAGGGCCACATATCTAAACACAGACAAAGCAGAGGGCCGATCAAGGGTCGCAGACTGATGCTCAGTACAGTGAATAATTGAAATATGTGCATGTTTAACATGTTAGAATGAGCCATCAGTCTTTCTTCATGCTAAGATCCTTAAAACTACACACTTAATATTTAATACTTAGGTAGATTTTCAAAAAAATGCAGTAAAAGGTTCATTTTTAATTGATGCGAGGTAATTTGGGCAAATTCACCTGGAAGCCTGAGGGCCAAGAAAAATTTGTCTGGAGGCCGCATTTGGCCCACAGGCCATAGTTTGGACATGTCTGCTTTAAGCCCTATTATAACACTGTTACCTCATCAAAAACAGACCTGGAGTTGCATTTTGTCTCATTCAGTTTGAGTAATCCTGTTATTGGGCTGTCTACATCTCCAGAGCAAAAAATTCTCAGTAGATGTAATGATATCCAAGTCTCACGATACAATATCGTCACGGTATGAACCTCACAGTACAATATTTATTGTGATATCATGGGAAAGTTCACGATATGGTAGGAAGACATGTAACAATATCCAAATCTCTCTGTACAATATTTTCACGATATAGATCTCACGGTACGATATTTATTGTAATATTTTGTGGAGATTAACAAAACTGATAATATGTTTCTTTTTCCTCTTAAAATGCCTTGACAAGACTTAATCCAAAGAACTAAGACTTAAAAGTGCTTATTTCTTCTTGTAGTCTGCACTGAAACGGAGCAAAGGATCATGGTCTATGTAGTTCCCTCTGTCTTTTTTTGAGCTATTGCTGCACCATAACTCTTACAAAGAGACTTGTAATTCGATATATTGTGACGGTCCATGATATTATTGTGAGAACTTTTCACGATATTTCGGTTATTGTTACATTCCTATTTAACAGCTCCTTTTACCTTTAGTTTGGCAGAGATTGGCTCTTTAATGTGTGCGCCGTTAGTTGCATTATGATAACATTACTGGTGGAGAGTCCACTACCTACTTGTGTCCATGGAGATATTATTGCTCTTTCTAGAATGCTCCATAGTGTGGCATTAAACTTACCTAACAATTACAGTGGCTGGATTGCTTAAAAACATATATTCTTACTGTGAGTGGAGTCACCATACCACAGAGCTGACTCGTAACTTTACCTTGTGGTATCATCTGAGAGATAGGTATGGAGTAAGAAAGCTGTCAAAAATATTTGTGCGCATAAAATAGAAATCCGTGCGTATTTGGGAAATCCGTGCATATTTGGCTGTAGTTGCGCATAAAATAAATATTTGTAAACTCTCAAATGAGTCCAGTCGTACATAAAATATATTGTGTTTATTTTATCCATCAGAATACGAATTGAGATGAAGACTGGCTGATGCTCGCTGTGGCTGTAGTCGTGAATGTTTTAATCTAAACATAGAGAGAACCTGATATTTGCTAATTAGCCCTGGAATAACGTTACGTCGGGATGTTAGCCAACTGGCTCCACTATGTTATCTAACATATAGGTGCAATTTCCCGTTCAAAGGAGGTGTTTCTACACAATATTATACAGCAGCGTTCGGTTCCCGAGTTCAAGACATTTTTACAATAGATTTTAATTAACCCACTTGTTGGTCGTTGTTGTAGCTTCTTGTGCTATTACTCTGTTTTTACCCTCTGCTACAAACTTGAGCTGCGCAGTCTTGATCTTGATCGATGTTTCTTCTGCTCGATGGATAATGTCTGTGAAGTGATGAGGTATTTTTGACAGTAAAGTTCCGTCTGTGAATTCGTATTCGTACTGATGAAAGCGTAATCGTAAATTTTCATTTCGTGATTGTAATTCATGACGTCGTAATTTTTCAATTCGTATTCTGATGGATAAAATACACACAATATATTTTATGTACGACTGGACTCATTTGAGAGTTTACAAATATTTATTTTATGCGCAACTACAGCCAAATATGCACGGATTTCCCAAATACGCACGGATTTCTATTTTATGCGCACGAATATTTTTGACAGCTTTCTTACTCCATAGATAGGTTAATGCCATACTGTGAAACATTCTAATCAAAACAATAGCATCTCTGCAGAGAAAAGCAGATGACAAACTTTCCTCTAGAAAAGTTAATTTTACATATACTTTATTTCAGTGTTTCTCAAACTTTTTTCTGGGGACCCATATTTTAAAAGTCACAAACCTTCACGACCCAAGTCAATAGAAATTATTTGTAAATCACACAATAAAGGTGAATTTGAGCATTATTGAACATTAATGAGGATATTTTATTGTTGACTGAGTGATCGTGTCTCTGAACAATTAATGTTACTCAAAAACAGTCACTGAAGCAACAATTAAAGGATCCATAAGTCGCCTATTTGAACATTCAATTTTCAACATTCAATTGAACCAGTAATAATGGAACAAAATAGTCACTCTCTCTGTCATGTGTCAGTACTGTATACTGCAGACGTACAAGCAGATCGTGACAAGGCGACCCCCCAAAAAATCTCTTGCGACCCACCTGAGGGTCACGACCCAGTCTTGAAACGCAATGCTGTATTTATTTTAAGATACTTTATTGATCCTGTGGGAAAATCAAGTTTCTGCTGCAGCAACATTTCCACTGCAGTTGTCAGTCACCTTTGTGTCTCAGCCAAAGGTCTCAGGTCAGTCTAACAGGACTGGTCAGGTAGGGTCAGCAGATCTGTGTGTGTGTGGGCAGTTTGAGGAGAAGAAGAGCCAAAAAGTGTCCCTGCACTGTGTCCTGCAGCATCAGACCAGTGTCCAGGGAGGAACCAGGTGAACACAACAGGAAAGGCCTCACTCTTACTCCGCTCTGGTGTTTCGGTTGGTGATGAAAAGGGCCATTGCCTCAGAGTGTTTCCTCTTGAAGATTTCTAAGTAATTATGTAAAAATGTACATATTTTTCATTATTTTGTCACAGTTAAATACATTTTTTGTCAACTAATAAGAATTTTAACCCTCTCAGGCTCAAATTAATTTTTAGTATCAGGAAAAATCTGATATTTGGGGAAAATTATAATATGGGGTAGTAATATACAATTCTGACTTTTTAATCCTTTGTTTTTTGCACTTCTGGCAGGCCGTTTGTGTGTAGTCATTCTTGCACAGTCTGCATCGCCCACGTTTATCAGCATGGATGGGAGAAAAGGCTCCTGAGTAAAAAAAGCTCATAAAGCATGGATGTGGAGTAAGTAGGTACTTGGAAGTTAGCTGTTGCAAATCTGCAACGCCTGCCTGGAGAGGGTTAAAAATATATACAGTGTGCAAATGAGTGCATGATCCCAGCTACTAATAAAACTGTAAGGCAGGGGTGTCAAACTCAAAGTCACAGAGGGCCAAAACTAAAAACTGGGACTAAGTCATGGGCCAAACTAAATCTTTACTGAACATTTTTAACAACATCTGCATATTTTCTCTTCTTTTGAAATGTAATGTAATGTTAAACCTTTTTTATTAAAACAAATGTTTAATAATAGTTTTGCTGAAACATTGAATCCAGAACAAGCATAATATAAAATAATAACAACATTTTTAAAAATGTATTTCTTTATAGCCTATCTGTAGCCAGTGGGCTCTAATACATATTTGATATGGTCTCATGGGCCAAATTTGGCCCCCAGACCTGAGTTTGACAGGTCTGCTGTAAGGATTTCAGTTCGATCAAAGACCTATTCCAATATTACCAATTTTGTAGTATTCATATCTGGCTTCTCATCAAAATCAATGATCCATGGGTTTCACAATTATGCAAATCATCAAGACCACTGCCGTAGCGTTTAATACAACAAAATAGTATAATATCTTTTGAATGGAAAAAAAAATCCTCAAAATGTTGCATGTGACAGGAAGATCCAATTATAGCGAGATGACACACACACATTTCTTCCTCTCAATCTCTTGTGTAAGATATTTCAAAGTAATAATTATTTAACTGTTCCTAGAAGTTACGATTCATCGAGTAAGAATTTGAGAACAGGACTGAGGAGGACATATAAAAAAATTCTTTTGTGTGATCCATGACACATCCAGAGAGCCCCCCAGACCATCTCAGCCTGGCCCTATCTCCACTTCCATGTCTGTTTCCTGCCCTCTTCCTGTCTCTGTCCATCCTCCGAAGTTTGTCCCTCGCGTGACCCTGTAGGCACACACCAGATAAACACGTAGTAGTTTTATCTCTGGGTTCAGTTGTCCGGTGCTGTCCCTGTGGTTTACATAACATCGTGTGAAAGTGTGCGTTTCCTCTGTTGTGCAGTGACAGGGCATGGGCCAGTCTCACACGGGGAGTAGCCTGGAAAAAGCAACAGAGAAAATGCATGTGAGTGTATAGGCTCGTACAACAGTGTGGTGATTAATGGTCAATGAATCACACTCATGTATAGTAGTCCTGATAAGGTGTTTGGAATGAGTTATGGTTGGTAAAAGTATTGAAAATCAGATACTAATTGTACTTAAACTGGAAAAAAATTTAAACTAGCAAGTACTGATACTAAACAAGTCGCATTCACAGGACAGAAGTAAATCTTTCCTGAATAGCTTTAGAATGATTTTGAGTTGTATCAGAACAAGTGTAAGAGCACATAAGACCATGGACCAATATGGAACAGACCTGGACCACTGAAGTTACATTTACACTAATCGAATCACCGTATCACTGTATCGGAAACAATTTGCGTTCAGACATAATCCACACAGTAACGCGAGTCACACGCTGGCTTGTATCACGATGTCAGGACGTCACATGGGTGGTAAAACAAGGAAATGGAGAACCATGTCTGAAGTTGCAGCAGCTGAGTTTGAGCCGAGGAAGATGGCAAGTGTGAAAACAGTCTTTTCTACTAGCAAGTGGTTCTAGCTATGCTGTTTCCTGCTTGTCTATGGTTTGTTTTCCACAATAGTGTCACATGACCGATGTCACAGATTCATCAAATCAGGAAGGCGCAAGTCACAGTGACGTGGTCCAGTAAGGACACAACTAGAGCTCCTACGTCAGTGTATCAATGTTTTCAGGTGTCCACACAGTGCTGGATCAGATCCGTACTCAGATGAATTTGTGATAGATGGTGGCACCAGATCGTTCCATCTCTGGAGCCGTTTTCCATCAGATTATGCATCCACAACGAAAACGACTCGAATACGTACTAGTATGGATGGGGCCTTAGGGATTACACAGAATAAAACCACATGGAAATATAAAAGAAAGTACAAGGAGTTAATGCTGACAATCACATTCCACTGTCTAAAGAAAGTGTTTTTATTATCATTGTGGTATCGAAATTGTTATGAAGTATTAAGTCTATCCTTAGTATCGAAATTGAAGTTGAAATTTTGATATCATGTCAACACGGCCTGAGCACGAAACTTTATCAAGATTAATTATCAAGACACATTTCATGAGAATATGCATTTCAGTAGGGGTGTAAATCAATGCTTTTACAGTGATATATATGTTATATCACTATAATGTTATAATGTTATAATGTTTAGTGATATTACAATAGATACTGCTATGTCACCATACAGCACACTACAGAGATGTGCACTTTATATAAATGTTTTATACGTGTTCTTGTACAGCTACTAAACCCAGTTATCCGATTAATCACCATGTTTATTTTTTATGTCGATGTTGCTAAGGTTTATGAATGCATCATTTACACGTGTCAATAAAGACCTGGCCAACCAGTCCCTTCTACATTCTGTTCCAATCCAGAAGTGTCTGGAACCAAATCCTAGAGTGAAAAACTTGAGATGATCCAACCACAGCTCCTAATCTGTATCATGTGTTTCTCAAATGCACAAAACATCCAAATCTCCAAAATTCTTGTAACATTCAACAAAATATGTAACTTCTTTTATCTGAGGTAAATAAGAGTTTGGTGCTTTACTTGTTGCATTGTTTGTATGTCTACAGAAAACCACACTGTTTCTCAGTCCTTTATGTTGTTTTCCCCCTTTTAACGTGTAAGCAATCATGTTTGTTTTTTACACGAACGAAACATGTGTCTCTCTGATTGGTTAATCTGCCTGTCAGTCACGCCCTCTGAAATCAGAGATACAGGATACAACTCCAGATCCACTTGTCTTTGTAAAGTTTTGTCAAAGCATGTGGTTTTGGCCGGAACCCAAGCGGATGAGAAGTACAAAGTAGTAAAAACTCGCAATCACGCAGTACCTTTTACAATTTCATAAACAATTTCTGTTACCAAAGCGGAATCAAAGACATGGCCTTGACTAGAGTATGTGTCATTAAAGCCACAGTCTTTCAGTGTTTAGAGAGTTTAACATGTTGTTTCAGGGCAAAATGATCTTGTCTAAGAGCACAGGAATGCTTTGAAAAGTAGTTATATAATTTGCTAAAAAAAAGTACTTGGGTTAATAACATTTCTTTTATTTTTTAATTTTAAATGACTCCATGACTCAAATTAAAAGTTAAAGGTAAGTGCTTCAAGGGCATAGACTGAATACACAGACAGGCCCTTCATGGCACAGCACCAGTAAAAAAGAAACAAAGTGAACCTGACATAAAGCTTTCCACAGATAGGCAGCTGTCAGTCAGTCTCACCACAAACTCAACACTGGTCTGGTCTCTGAAAGTCATAAAAAGGTTATGAAAAAGGCACAGGAGAACTTTAATATTATCTTACGTGCTGGGTCATATGAAGAGATAGACAGACTAAACTGCGATGCTGGTTAAAGGGATAGTTCGGGTTTTTTTGACATGAATCTGTATGGCATCCCCTTGAGCAGTGTCGTGCATCCACACTGACTTTACCCCCGACAGCGTCCGGTGTGCCGAGATCCTGGCCGTTTTTGGTGCTGACGAAAGTAGTCCGGCAAGTTGGCTGGGGACATTAAAATAAAGCGTTTTTCTTCTCAAAACAACATGTGTTCAAAAGAGTGATATGTTTGCATGACAAAACCATCGTCCTCCAAAAAGTCAGACCTCATAATCGCTTGGCACTATTCTCTCTCTGTCCGTATCACTGCACGCTACTGCCAGGTGACAGCCGCACCTGATTCACTTTGTTTACTACTTAGAATGTTCGCGACAACATGTCTGATTACGACACATTGCCTTTACCACAACGCAATGTCCGTGACAGGAAAACGGTGAAATGTGCATGGAGATTCAGCCAGATTTTTCTTGTTACAGCCTGAATAATCAAGAGTCCACACCATTTTTTATATATATTCTTATTTAGCTTATACAAGCTTATATACTTAAGGCTCTAGCTCTTACATGCGGCAGTCTGCGCATGTAAACGCTGCTGAACAATTGAAGAAAGTGATGGATCCGTCCACGGCTGTCACCTGGCGACATGAATCTGTATGACATCACTGCTCACAGGGATGCCATACAGATTCATGTCAAAAAACCCGAACTATCCCTTTAAACAGTTACTGATTTTATGTGACATGGTATTGGTCCCACACTCTCTTCTTACTGGGTGGAGATCTACAGTATATTGTATGTTTGTATAGGCCTTAAAGGTCCTATATTACGCAAGTCATGTTAAAACACTGTTACCTCCTTTAAAAACATACTTGGGGTTGTGTTTTGATTCATTCACACGTTTCAGTCGCTCTTTATTATTAGTCTGTCTACATCTCTACAGCTCACAATGCTCTTTTTCTAGTTAACAGTTAACCTTTGACTTTTACTTCAGTGTTATAACATACAGTAGATCAGAAAATAGTATTACGTGAGCCATTTAAACTAATCCAAGAATCACTAGGGTTTACATAATAATAGATTATACCTCTCACTAATTAACCATTAACAAATTTCCCTAAACTCTTCAAAAGTACCAATGTAAGTAACGTGTTTCATTATCAATAAAGATGCGTACAAAAAGAATGCCAATTTAAAAGTAATTGTTTTTTGAAGACTTATAATAACATTATTATAACCTTATTCTGTACTGAGTTTGAGTTTCAGGGGTAATTTGTCTATCATTTTGGCCTTAAGTGCTTGAGCGCACGATTCTACAAATTGAAAAGGTTACAGTGACCTGACATGGAAAATAGATCATTTCAGAACTCGATATGCACCACCTGAAACACCACTGTCAGAAAGTGAAGATGTCATACTCACTAATGGAGGAAAGCAGCAGTTTTCCTTCTTGATTATACGCTATTGTTATAAAAGATAACAACCTAATTACTTAAAGGTGGATTGTGTAACTTTTCTGGTGGAGGGTCCATCAAATGCTTTTCTCCGTAGAGGTGGTATTGCTTTGTCTGAGATGTCTCACGGTGTGGAATTGAACCTTTCTATCTTCATGGAGACCAAACCAGACCAAGCTACAAGTTAGATCTGTGGAGAGGTGTCTCCACTCACAGTCAAAACACCAGTTCTTCTAGGTAATTTTAAGCTATAAAAGTATCTCTAATTGAATAAATGTGAGGTAGGGCTGTTTAAAGTCATACAGTCTATATTTATTGTCTGTTTTTTCCCATTGTTGTTGAGACATGCACATCTCTATTTATTTATTATATCTCTATTTATTATTAATTATCGTGGATTGGAAACTTGTAGCCTACAAGATAACCAGAACTGAGAGTAGTTTTAATTTTTTGTTTGTACTATAATTTTTATTTTTATTTACATCCATTACATATGGTGATTATTATTTTTCTTATGATTATTGTTTAAAAGTAAACTACTCTCATTTAAGGCAAGACAAGACAAGGCAAGTTTATTTGTTTAGCACAATTCGTACACAAAGTAATTCAAAGTGCTTTACAGAATAAGAAAAACATTAAAATCACAATAAAACTAATTAAAACATAAATAATCATCAAAAAATTAAAGATTAATATAAAAAAAGAGAGAGAGAGACATCAATTACATAAATTAGAGAGAAGAGTGTGGAATGAAAAACTTTCATATTGAGAGAAAATCTAAATGCTCTGAGGTCTCGGCCATTAGTGGCACTGAGGGCAAATTGGTTGGAGGCCCCTCCAGGTTTGGGGCCCCTAGACAGCCGCTTACTTTTGCTTAATGGTAGCGCCGCCTCTGACTGTGGAACATTCCAGGTAGAGTAATGATATCTCCATAGAAATAAGCAGGTTATGGACCCCTAAACAAAAAGATCAATAGTGCACCTTAAAAGTACACTTGACCATCAAACTAGGCATTTTAGAGCAAAAGTCTATATTCTAATAAAAGTAGACTTTTCTGGTGGAAGGTCTCCCACCCAGCTTGTCTCCATGGGGATGTTATTGCTTTGCCTAGAATGTTTCACAGTATGGCATTAAACCTTTCTATCTTCCTGGAGACCAAACCAGACCAACCTAAAGGTCAGCTCTGTGGAGAGGCGTCTCCGCTCACAGTCAGAACGCCTGTTTTTCTTGGTAATTTTGAGCTATAAAAGCACCTGTAATTTATTATATGTAATGTAGAGCTGTTTAATGTCACACAGTGGACAGTGGTGGAGTTAGCAATTTGGGGGCCCTAGGTGAACTTGAGTTTGGGGCCCTCATTATAATGCACAGTTTTGTTTTTTAATATATTTATTGTCTGTTTTTCACCATTGTTCTTAGGAACTTGTACCCTAGATAACCAGAACTGAGAGTAGTTTTATTTTTTGTTTATACAATTAAATTTTTGTTTACATCCATTACATATGATGATTATTATTTTTCTTATGATTATTGGATGGAACATTCCAGGTAGAGTAATGATATCTCCATAGAAATAAGAAGGTGATGGAGCCTCAACCAAAAAGTTAAATAGTGCACCTTAAAAGTACACTTGGTCATTAAACTAGGCATTTTATTTTAGAGCAAAAATCTGCATTCTAACAAAAGTAGACTGCGTAACTAGGTGGTCTCCCACCCTGCTTGTCTTCATGGGGATGTTATTGCTTTGCCTAGAATGTCTGACAGTATAAACTTATGTATCCAACTTTTTTTTCCCACCATGAGTTTACTGCGCAAAAATCCAAAAGTCCAAAAAAAAAAAAAAAAAAAAAAAAAGCATGCATTCTCACAGTCAGCAGGGTTGCCTCTCCACAGATCTAAGCTGTAACTATAGCTAGTAGTGCTACCTGCTTGTCTCCATGGAGATATCACAGTTAAATTGTGCACCAATATTATAAACTTATAGAATACTGTACTGAAATCTTACACCCAACAAATGTCTGATCATTTGCACAGCCCACATCTATCAACTTTTATAATCCACAAAATCTTTCCAAAATATGTTATAGCATTCCCCAGACTTCCATCCTGATCTCCTCCCTTTGCGCCACATTCTACTGGCCTTCACTTCCACCACAGATGTTCCCCTTTAGAACTTGTCTCTGGAGAAAACTGACTTCTATTGTTCATAAAAACTTTGGACCAGCCCAAAATCCAGCTCACATCTGCACAAAGTCAGAATCTGTATTGGAAAAAACACAGAGGACACACCTGCAAACCACCGCAATGCCTCCATCTGCATCTCCTCAAAGTATTTTTTTTATAATCTTGTAAGGATCCTGGTTTTCCCATGTCAGCTGAACAGGTCATAGCTTTTGTTGCTTCTGATTGGTCAGCTCAGAAGCCATCTTGAAGTGATTTACGCTCAAGGTTAAAAGGGCGCAAACGTTTGTATTTCAGACTGTTTCAATCACTATCAAAACTTCTCAGATCTTTGCCAACGTTTCCCGGGGAGATATTTGTTTTTCTGTAAATATTGAAGTAGACAAACTATGGTTACTTGTGAATAATGTTAAAGTAAAGTATTCTGAGCACATGGTAATGACAAAAACCTGCTTTCTCCATGGAGATGTATTCGTTTTAACATCTTTAACTTATCTAGCAACATAGACTCAGGCAGGTGACCCCTCCAGGCCAAGTTATAGGTCAGATCTGTGGAGAGGTGACCCCACTCACGATAATAAAGGATGTTTTTCAAGGTATTTTTAAAGCACTTGCAAATGTACTGCCATATTGTGGAAGATTTAGGGCAAATATTAAAACAAGTGTACGTATAATCGCTAAAAGTTATAGAGGAATTAATACCCTAAAGATTTTCCACTCTATAAGGGAGAAACAACTGAACTTTGAGCAGACATGGACACCTTTTCTGCACGTCTTGACAGGATTGGACTTGGCGGACAGTTAATTTTTATTTGTTTGGTGTTTTTTGTGTAGTTTCGCGTGGAAAGAGGGGTGAACTGTGGGAGGTCCTGAAACTGCAATATAACTGCCAACCTAAAAACATGGACAGTGAGTAATCCTCAGATAGGCACTTGTAATAGCAAAGATAGCAACCTTAGCAGTCTGAGAGGAACAGAGTAGAGTTGATCCGATTTTTAGTGCAGACCCAAAGTGCATTTATTCCACAACCAAGAAAAAAAAAGAAAAAAAAATTGAAAAAAGCCCAAATGTTAAAAACAAGTAGTGATATGACGTACAGTATCGAGGCTTTGAAGTGTGTGCTGAGTAGGGGAGGGGGCGTTTCTGCGATGCGCGTATTGAGGCTTGCTTCATTTAAGGGAGGAACTGAAAATTATGATGTCTGAAGCCTCGCTGCCCAGCTGTACCACGTGACTGATTCAGGAAGTGTTTCGAATTTTGTTGCGATTTCCATTTTCATCATTTCCAAATAATCATTTTCCGTACTGCCAGTATATATTTATATATAAACACAGTATACTGCCATCACTACAATATACATGTTTTGCTTACTTCTTGCTTCTTTGCTGACAGTTTTAATCACAGGCTTTCTGTCACACACTTCAAATTCATTCCAACTGATATTTTTGCATCCAGTAGATGTCCTACTAGAGCAAATGAAGCTTTAAGAACTTTGCACCTTAGTGAACCAATTGGAGGAAAGGCTTCAATGCTTCATGAACTTTAATCTGCCTATCTCTAGAGTCGAGTTGAGCCGATTTTTAGTGCAGACCCAAAGTGCATTTATTCCCCAACAAAAAAAAAAAAAAAGTTTCTAAATAGTTACAAAAAGTCCAAAAGTTAAAAACAAGCATGGCAAACCTGCACCGACACACTGCACATTTCTCTAGACAAAGGTGAGGCTGGCTCCTTTTATAGGCCACCTCCTTTAATTGGGTGAGCTCATCTCAAACTGCAGGTAAGTTCAGATCATTCCAATTCAATCTTTAAAAGTTAATCAAAAACAATGCTCAAATCTTCAATTACATCAAAATAGAAAACTATATCTCTTTATTAATTTAGCAGTGTTTTATTATTAATTTAAAAATACTAAATAGAAAAGAGTTAAAATATCTGTACACCCCTCCTCTAACAAAATGGCTGCTTGCTCTGGAACCTTCTTAAGGTGCTTCGGCTACCTGGGGACTCTTTCAGCTGTAACACCTGAAGCAGACAACAAGAGGGTAAAGTAAATAAATAAATAAATGCACTTCTACTATTTACGTCTATTTTTCTTTTACAGGTCACTTCACTGAATCATTTTTAACCAGTTAACCAATAAACATTTTAAAACTTTGCATTTGTTTCTGTTCTTTTATCACCTGCTAGCTAGCACCAGGCCGATGTAATGGACTAGCTACATTACAACACTTTTTAGAACCAATCTACCGAAACGTTGTGGGTAAGTAGAAATTAAAATAAAAATGAATGAGCTGCTGTCACCCCTTCAAAAAACAGTCTACAAAAACTAGTAACATGAGGTAATTTAATGCAATTTAATACAATACAACCAACCATAACACACATTACACCTGTTTGAAGTACTCCTTATCGTTAGAGTACTTACACCTCCCTAGAATGCTTCAAAGTTTGCAGGTTTAACAGGCCGCATTACAAAATGGAACATAAACCATTTGAACCTTATTTTCCTGTTAAACCCTGACTCCTTCACTGCACTGTCCCCCGCCTGCGTTGGACCTTTATAGGGCTGAAAATCAAACATTGCTTTTGGCTCATTCCCAGCTTTAAAGCACTTAAGATAACCCAGGCTATTGCGTAACTTCACAATAAACTAAACGTGTTTTGGCAGGATTCTGGATCCAACCTGGCCACCCATATGGTCTTAATTTTGATAGCATCTTTGTTATTCAATATACTCGGAGTAGTATAACTCACAATGTCACTTGAATAATATACGTTCATTGTGAAGTAATAGTACAGTAACAATAGGAGTGAGTTTGCCAGAGCCTTGCACATTACGATTGCGTTAAAATTCTCATTATGCTTAAAAGTACTTGGCTGTAACGTGTGTTCTGCAGATTTATGATACTGGGCCCCGCTTTGGCTTTTAATTTAAGTGGCCTTTAGTGGTTTTATTGTGTTGAAATTCCAAGGGCCAAGTTGTAGCTCCAATATCTCAGTTTGACCGCTAGATGGCGTAAAAAGACCAGGCATGAAACCTAAATCTGGCGTAAGATAGAAGCACTTTGTACACAGCTCAACACTGAACTCTAGTGGCCATAAAGGGAATAGCGTGTGACTTCACAGTGCTTGTTACAGAAAGAGCAATAAAATTCAAATCTAATCAAATTTTAATGAAGATTTTTGATTTTCTAATTTGTATTTGTTTCTTTTTTTCAGAGACAGTCCTCTGTCACTAAAAGTGTGTAGTTTGGAGTTTAGACTTTGGAGAATTGGAGTCTTTTTTGTTTGTTTGTTTTAAAGGTGCACTGTGTAACATTTCTAGAGGACTGTCTCCATGGAAATGTTATTACTTTGTCTAGAATGTTCCGCAGTAGAGATTCAACCTATCTATCACGAGGGAAACAAAGTTACAGCACTACGCTACATTACACGTTAGATCTGTGGAGAGTCGGCCCTATTCACAAAAGGAATTAGGGTTTTTTTGAGCAATAAAAACACCCATAATGATTAAATGTCAGATGGATATGTTTAAAGTCATACCATGGAACATTCCAGGCAAAGCAATAACATCTCCGTGGAGACATGCAGATAAGTTGAGCAGTGCACCATTAGGGCTTATTTACACGAGAACGCTTGCGGGTAAAAACGACAAAATATTTTATTGGAAGTGCCTTTTGTTTAGACGGTGATGGTGTTTTTGGGGCTGAGGCTACGTTTATATGATGATGGTGTGAACAGAAGATGCAAAAGTTGCGAGTTCACTTTTTATTCCGCATTTAGATGAGCCTTTTCGGGAGGAAATCTGCGTGCATGTGGTAACGCAAAAGTGTGTGGAATTTGATTGGGTATGCATGCCAGGCGGCTAGGTGGTGATGTATGTGACGTAAACGTGTACGCGACGTGAGCAGATCTGACCAGAGTTTTGTGTCAGTGTAGACTAAAATTCTTATGGTGGAGCATATTCAACTTTTCCACTCTGGAGGGTGGGTTCAGATTTTTGTGTTTTTAAGCCCTAAGAACACCGTCACCGTCTAAACGAAAGGCACTTCTGATAAAATATTTTGTCATTTTTATCCGCAAGCCTTTCGTTTAGACGGTGACGGCGTTTTCGGGGCTTAAAAACGCTAAAATCTGAACCCAGAGTGGAAAAGTTGAATACGCTCCATTGTAGCGTTCCAGTCTACACTGCCCAAGACGCAAAACTCTAGTCAGATCTGCTCACGTCGTGTACATGTTTACGTCACATACATCACCACCTAGTGTCATCACCTAGCTGCCTGGCATGCATACCTGATCAAATTCCACACACTTTTGCGTCACCGTATGCACACAGAGCTCCTCCTGAAAACACTTGCCTAAACGCGAATTAAAAAGTGAAGACGTGACGCCATTTTTGCGGCTTCTGTTCAGACCGTCATCATATAAATGTAGCTTTAAATAGCAAATCAGCCTTGATTATGTTCATTATTATGTTCTATTATTATTATTTCTTTTACAATGAGACAAAAATCTAACAAAAAAAAAAAAAAAGAAAATTGAAATCTATTTTTGTCATAATATCCAGTCGTAATCTGTTGTAACTTTTTTTTTCATACAAAATGTAAGAAGTGGCTTTTATTATAAGGGCAAGTTCTTTTGCGTCATACTCTTCTTCTGTTCTTCTTCTGTTCTCTATTCTTATTCTCTCCTCTGTTCAACAACAAAGGCAGAGGGTCAACTAGAAAATAGAGATATAATTATCCAGAGAGCTCTTTGAACAATGCCCCATCAAATTAAGACAATAACAAGTTAGATCAGAGTGTTCAGAAGAGTATTTTAATGGTAGTATGAGTGATTTTAAGTTTCACAACATACAAAGTACTTTTACTCCTACTATTGAGTGTTTCTCAAATTGTGGTACGTGATCTCCAAGTGGTCTGTGGATTCCTCTGCAGTTCACATATTTGCGTGATTTAAAGTCCATTTAATCCACATTTAAAGGCGCAAGATGCATGTATTCAATTATGGGTGTTTTTATTGTTCACACATACATTTAATTTGGTCTGTTTAAGTTGTAAAATAGCTCAAAAGTAAGAGATTTCAAAATAAAAATATCTAAACTTGACTTTTTCTGATCAAATATCCCTTTTTGAAAGAATGACAATGTCAAACCTGCTCCATCATCTCCTCTTTCCTCTTTCCTCTCCTCCTCAGTCTGAATAGTCCGTGGTGTGTTTTTAAAAGCCGGTTTGGGGCCTTTTCAGTGAGAATTATTTAACACTGAGGAGTTTGTGTGGGGGAATATTTGATGGGCAGGACCACAGCGCCTCCAGACCAGCTCCGACCAGCCTCTTTACAGAACCGCTGGGGGTCGGAGGTGGGACCAGACTCAATTTTAACAAGACGAAACATGAGAATGGGTCCAAGAGAAAAAAGTAAGAAAGAAAAGAGGACATTTTAACTTTTTTGTAATGAATCTTGATCTTAGAATGTTTGGTTATATTATTTAAAGGTTTACTGTGCAGCTTTTCTAGTGGAGGATCCGCTACCTGCTTTGTCTCCATGGAGATGTTATTGCTTTGTCTAGAATGTTCCACAGTATAGATTCATTACGCTACATTTACAGTTCAGATCTGTGGAGAGTGGCCCTATTCACAGAAGAAATGATTGTATTTTTGAGCAAATGAATAGATGTGTAAAGTCATACCATGGAACATTCCAGGGAAAGCAATGAAATCTCAATGGAGACAAGCCGAAAATGTACACAGTGCACCAGTAACTTGCTGTCAGAGTAGCAGTGCTTTTTGGAACTATTTCTTCTCGAGACTTGTAACTTAGCAAAGGAAGTCTTTTTCTGTACCAGCCCAAATGTAAATATGATACTATGATAAACAAAATCTCATGAGATAATTTCCACATGAAATCTTGATCCATCTCTACTTCAAGGTGAGGATTAAAGCTCAGACGTAAGACAGTGTCCACAAGCAATCTGACCACAACTGAAGAAGCAGTTTGAATGAGCTATGAAACGTCTTCACTGGAAAACTTTTGTCCGCTTGACAGAATCGAATGTTGCATTTGCTATGAAACCATCCTGGTTTAGACAGCCAAAAAAAAAAAAAACAGTGTAGATGAAATTATCAAATGTTTTGTGTTTTGGTTCTCAAAATGGATAATAAACATTAAAATAGAAAGAGCGCTTCACTTTGGGTTGCCAGATCGGAACACTAAAATCTGTTTGCAGTACACTCAAAAGAGCTATCTAGAATAACAGAAATATTGGTTTTCTAAAAGTATTTACAGATGCTTATACAATTCTGCCCCGCAAATCTATCTCTAAACTTTATAATGGGCTGCAAAAACAAATGGGTAACAATGCACTTTGTTAAATCTAAATGGGAAGAGGAGCTGAATATTGTTTTGCAACACAATAAACAACAACTGGTTCAAAAGGTGAAGGGAATGTGGGTGGAAGTATCTTATATGATTCTTTGTTACTCCTCAAATTACTGCTAGAGTACAAGGGTTAGATTGTCATTGTTGGAGACAGTGTGGCCGCTCAAACGCCAAACACTCTCAGATTCTTTGGACATGTACAAAATTGAAACCATTCTGGGACAATGTGTTTGGAAAAACAGATACAATCTTGACTTATGTTGGACCTGAAGATATTTTTGTTCGGCCTTCTGCTTCGAGAGGTGATCAAAAAAGTGGACAAACACCTTTTTAAGATTCTGACATTGGCATCAAAAAAAGCAATAAAAGAAGCTGGCCTAAAAAGGAGCCGCAGTCAGTGAATCAGTGGCCCGACATTATAGAAGAAATATATTCCATGGAACGACTGTTTTTCTGCAACTCAAAGGACATTTCTTCATGAAACGCTGGACAAAATGGTTGAAATATAAACAAAAAGAGACTTTATTCACACTTCATCCTTATTGCAGTGGAACGGCACCCCAAGCTTTGTATTGGTTGTATTTTTTTGTTTGTTTTTATTACACATAAAAGAAAAGAAAGAGCTATATATAGAGTCCATCAAATGCTTTTCTCCATGGAGATGTTATTATTTTGTCTGGAATGTTCCACATTATGTCATTAAACAAATATACATTGTTTTTATTCAATTAAAGGTGTTTTATCTCTCAAAACTACCCCAAAAACATACATTATTATTGTGTACAGGTCCACTTCTCCGCAGATATGACTTGTTACTTGACTTGGTGATGTGACCTGCTTGTCTCCATAGACATAGCTAAATTAAATGCCATGCTGTAGATCATTTCAGGTAAAAATCAGAAGTCAAAGTGATGGATCCTCTACCTGAAAAGTTTAAGATTCAGAGGTTTGAGGCTACACTACATGGGAATTTTCAGAACCTTTAACAATACACTACATATATACAGTATTTACAAGGATTATAAAGGTTATGGCACACTTTATTGTTTTGAAAATTTGACCTTGGCATTTAACCCATCCATCAAAGCTCCTTCAATCGTAGTGCAGTGCCTGGGAACCCGTCTCAGCGATCTTGTCACTGGGCTTTGTCAGGACTAAGGCTACGTTCAGACTGCAGCCTGAAGTGACCCAAATCCGATTTTTTGGCCCCTATGTGACCTGCATCTCATCTTTTAATGACAGTCTGAAGGACACAGATCCGATTTTTTCAAATGCGACCGAGGCCACTTCGATATGTGGTCCTAAAACCGATACATATCCGATCTTTTGACATGCGACTTCAATCTGAACAGCCAAAGCGCATTCATCCGAACTACACATTATCAACAAGCCACAAACGTCACTATTCTGCGCTGAAGTAGGCGGAAATTGTTAATGAACTTTGTGTCACTGAAGCGAAGCACATCACCACTCACCACTCTTGGCTACGTCTCCACATCCACACGTTCCTTTCTGTGAACTTTGCTGCCACTGTCCCACAAAACACCACGGCCAAAAACCTCGTCCTTCTCCTTCTCAATCTCCTCCTTAAAAACAAGTAAGTTGTTCAAGTTCTGGCTCCGGCACGAGAGGAACTTTAAAATCTCCAGGTGCTCAATGCTCACGTCCATGTTTGGACAACTTCCGTAAACACAGAGCACGCTCGCTGCGGTTGACGTCATCGTGTCTCCAGTGCACATGCGGGACACTTTTGGGCTGTATAATGTTCACACTGGAGTCACATACAAGTCGCATTTAATTGAAAATGTGAACAACCTCGCAAAAACATCGGATTTCACAAAAAAATCTGAATTGAGAGTTAAGCCCTGCAGTCTGAACGTAGCCTAACTTAGTTGGACCATTCTACCTATTGCGCACATGTAATGTTAAAGGGAAACCGGAGTGTTTGAAAACCCAACCAGACACGGGAAGAACATGCAAACTCCATAAAGAACCAGAACCGACGTATTGTGCTTTCATTTCACGCTTCCTCACGACCTCACCTCCCTCTGATTGGCACGGAGCGGACCGGTCTCAGCCGTGTAATTCGGTGCAATAACAAGCCTCACCTGATCTCATCTGCGCCGACCCCCCCGGTGCCCCAACCACCCCGCCGCCCCCTCTGCACCCACCCGGATCACCACCCCGCTCCATCCAGCCTACAATTACATCACGACGCACGGCTGCTCCGGCTCTCTCATTATTACCTCGACTATACCTCTATATCTGGCGCTTCTGGGGCGCATGTGGCAGGTGGCGTACCCCCACCACTGCCCCCCATCGCCCCCCCTCCCCCCCAGAACCCCCCCACCCGCTCCAACCCTAAGGTCTACGCCGTGGAGAACCTGACAGCTCCTCTCTGGCCTTTTTGCGAAGAGAAAATGAGCTACGAGGGGAAAATCGGGAGGTGATTATCGTTATTATGATCAGGCAGGGGAGTAACCGTGGTAACCTGATGGGGCAGCGGATGGGGAGGGGGTAGACGGAGGGAGGGGGGGGCTCGCTGATTGGCCCGTGGTGGTAATTAACATCTGCATATGCAAATTAGAAGTGCTCAGCTTGCAAAATTTGGCAGTTCGTCTCTTCACCTGCACCTCGCGAGCCTCCGAACAACAACTGTGTCCGATCGACGTGGGCGCGCTTTTGTGGTTTAATTTCCCCCGGTGGAGATTTGCATGAGAAATAAGTTGGACGGGCAGTTTTTTTTGGCAGAGTTAAAGGGGCCACAGGCGTAGACGGACAGAGCTCACTCCCACTTCTTTGTTTTTGCAGTGCGCCGCTAAAAGAGACGCAGACGCCCCGCCGGAGCTGTCAGGAGGCCCGCTGTGACCACGCTCATTACCAGAGGAGGAGGGAGAGGGGATAGAGAGAGGGAAAGGAGAGAGACAAGAGGAGAATAGTTTTTACCATCTGAGGAGGAAGAGGAGGAGACAGGTCAGACAAAAACTCAAGAGGAAGCGAAGTAAGTTCTGTCTGAAAACGGTTAAAGTGAACAAGCTATTTTCAGATCTATGTTATAATATTGTTTCCTCATCACAAAAATACCTGGAGTTGTGTTTTGTTTAATGCACAAATCCTGTATTTTTAGGCAGAGTTCTTCTCTCAAATGGAAAATACTTGTGATGTCATTTGGTAGCTATACAGAAAGTGCTCCATTGTGTTTTTAAACTTCATACACCTTCACTGAAATCATTTGGATAATTTCAGCCCTGGAATTACCAATCTCTGAACTAAAGGTAAAAGACTCTGTTAACTTACAAACTACCAGGTCATGACATCACAAGGTAGAACAGAGTATTCTGAGCTTTGGAGATGTAAACAGGCTAATAATACATGATTACTCAGACATGTGTGAATGAAACAAAACTCCAGGTCTAAGCTCACAAGAGTCCATTCTGTGTAATACTGTATGTGAACTTTAATATCAGATTAAATGGGGTATTATGCAAAATCAACTTTTTTCCCATGTTCTAGTTTAGTTCCCTCATCAACAACATACCCAAAGAGGTTTTATCCATGCGTGTTTCTCTATTTGAACCATTATCAGTATGATGGTATCCAAAGCTCCACCCATAAGCCTACATCACCCATGTTAACCACGATAATACTCCATAAATATACAAAAACATGATACAAAACTGTACACTACAACTTCACAGACCTGATGTGATGTGCAGTAGTTTCATTAATGAAATGTACAGCAGTTGTAATGTGATAGCGCTCGGATGGGGGAGTGATAATCTACATTTATATCTGCAAACATTATCACACACATATCACATCACATATATTGGAAATTTAAAGAGCCTGTACCTCACATTATTGTTCTCAATGGATTTTTGAGTCACAATGGTCATTTGGATAAAAAAACAAACATTTTTCCAAGTCTAGCTGAACATAAAGTTCAAGATGATCTGCATCCACAAAGTTTCAGTTCTAGTTTGGCCGGTAGCCTTTTCTGTACTGTAACATGCCGTACATAGATTGTGTGTTCAAACTCAAGAGAATCTTACACAGCTCCAGGCTAATCTGCTTGAGTAAACATAAAAAGTGTATATATAGTATATGTAAATCTAATTTTTAAATTCTTAAAGCATGTCATTATTGGCTAAAAATCTGCTGTCACTCCATTCTTTATGAACATTTAAATGGGGCCATTCCAGACTGGGATCACAGAGTTCACCATATTAGCACAGTAAAGACTATATGACTTTTGTCCAGTTACAATGCGTGGATTCATTTTGCAGACTCCTCAGTCCGTTTATGCTGCACACTAAGGACAGAAGCACTAAGGACGCAGACTGTCCACAGGCCACAGACTGTCCATAGCTTAGGCCCGAGCTGTGTACTTCTAATGACGCACGCACACACACAGGTCGAGCAGCAGGGTGCAGCTCTATATTTATCCACAGTCAGAGCCCTCACACCTGGAGTCTCAGTAGTGAGCAATTTAACTCAGCGCGTCTACACTTCGACCACCTGATCACTGTTTGACATTCAGCTGCCATAGCTTCTTTTCTTCTTTTTTAAATCAAAGTATTTGTTCTTTGGCCATAGCTTTGCCAAATTGTTGTCACTCAAAAATGTCCAACTAGTAGCAGGTTACTAGTTCAGTTGGTGCCTTCCCAGTGCCCATGACCTACACTTGCTTTTGTGGCCACCTGGCTCACACACTGAGCAGTTTTTAAAACTTTCTGTGTTCTGAGCGCAGTTTTTAACATCATATCATGTGATTTGAATCAACTAAGAAGGGCAGCATGTAAAAGAATTCAAGTAAGGAACTGTTGGATTGTGTGAGGTTAACAGACGACCTTCCAGAAGAAAAACTTAGAGGGAACAGCCCATTTCTTAACCAACCAAAACAACAGAGTGGAGGAAGGGTTTTTCTCTTAAACGAAAACACTGTTACATCTGTGCTCCACTGTGTTTTTAAACTCCATACACCTTCACTGGAATCCTTTGGATGATTCAGTCCTGGATTTGCCAATCTACTGAAGGTAAAGGTAAAAGGAGCTGTTAACTTGAAAACTATCGCTTCAAGGAGGAACAGAGCATTTTGAGCTTTGGAGATGCAGACAGACTAATACTAAAGGATTACTCAAACAAGTGTGAATGAAAATAATATCGTTTGAGGAGGTAACAACATTATAGCATGGCTTAAAGCTCACAAGAGTCAATTTTGTGCAATATGAAGCCTTTAAAACAGCATAATAGTCAATAGAATATGTACAAAAAGTCTAAATCTCCTCAGACTCTTTCTTTTTTGCCTAAATCTAATAATTATTTCAGATTTTGCCTTGTAATCCAGCGGAGAATCCTCGGTGAATGGGATGTCATCTTACGCAGCTCCTCAGTAAAGGCTTTAGCTGTTCCCTAGAGATGAGCACAGTGTGGATCAGAGCCTCTCCAGAGCACCGCGGGAGCACACAGAGTCCTGGAGCGAGGCACAGATTCAATCCACCCGCACACTAAGGAAAACGGACATTGTGGTCTCGCTGACAATTCTCTGGAGATAGTAAAAAAAAGCATCCGTATAATCACATGATCGTTGTCTAAAGGGCCCATATTATGTTATTTTATGATCTACGTTATAATGTTGTTTCCTTATTCAAACATACCTGGAGTTGTGTTTTGTTTCAGTCACACATGTTAAACACACAAATCCTGCATATTTAGCTCTCCTCTCAAACTGAAAACACTCTGTTCCCCCTTGTGATGTCATGTGGTAATACAGAAAGTGCTCCACTAAGTTTTTTAAATACTTCCACTACAAGCATTTGGAAAACTTCAGCCCTGGAATTGCCAATCTCTACTGAACAAAAGGTAAAAGGCAGCTTGAAAACAACCTACCACTTCATGACATCACAAGGTGGAATAGAGCGTTTTGAGCTTTGGAGTCGTATCTAGACCGATAATGCAAGATAAATCAAATATGTGTGAATGAAACAAAACAAGTATAATGTGGTTTATAGCTCACAAAAGACAATTTTGCATAATACAAGACCTTTAAACATGTGCTGGCAGCCCACGTCCTGTTTATAAGTCATGTCACAAGCATTAATACATGCATCCCTAATTTCGGACTTCCGTTCATCATGCAATACATACTGGGAAGGCCCCTCTGAAAAAGTGAGCATCAAACCATCATGTTTGATTTCCCAATGGGATGCCTCTATTTTCAAATTCTTGTCTTTTGAACCATATCACTTTGTTTCTGGTTCTGATATTGTCATATTGTAATTGTGTGGTTGTTGGATGTCCTAACAGCGGAAAACAGGCTTAGGAAGTTTGCGAACCCCATAAATGCAAAAGGTAATCAGATCTGTGTGTCTGCAAACCTTCATTCAAACGGTTTCCCTTCCTAATGGAATTGAAAAATAGTGAAAGGCAAAGGCGATGGGCAGGATTGATCCACAGGAAGGAGGAAAAGGAAACCTTTGGCTGCCTAAGAAATCATCCCAATTTTGCAGCAAACATTTTGTATGTGGAGTGCCATCAAAGCAAAATCCCGATCCCTCACTCAAACTTGGTTACGAAAGGGAACGTGAAAGACACCAGCTGTTCGCCAAGAAACACCTTCCACTGAAAAGCGACCAAGACGTGATGTTGCTGTAAAGTCAGTCAAACAAGAAAGTGCAAGGTCAACCTGTTTGTCTTCTGTACCGCTCGCTTAACAACTGGGATTTTGCTTTGTTGGCGCTCCACATAGAAAATGTTTGCTGCAAACTTGGGATGATTTCTTAGGCAGCCAAAGGTTTCCTTTTCGTCCCTTCGCCTTTCACTATTTTTCAATTCCGTTGGGAAGGGAAACAGAGGTTTGCAGTCACACAGATCTGATTCCCTTTAGCATTTATGGAGTTCTCAAACTTCCGAAGCCCATTTCTTGAGCCGTTTTCTGCTGTCAGGACACCCAACAACCACACAGTTACGATGTCTGAATGCCAGACTTGGAGAGATCGTCTTTGACAATAGACGCATCCCACTGTGAAATCAAACATGGCGGTTTGATGCTCACTTTTTTGCAGGATCTTTCGTAGTATGCATTGTGCGATGACCGGAAGTCCGAAATTCGGGATGCATGTATTCATTTTTAGACTGCATTATGGGGCAGAAATATAGGGCAAATGCTATATTGTTACCTTTTGCAGTTAAATGGTCTCCTAGTCTGATTTATTAGCTGATTCTCTTGGGTACTAGTGAACTGCATGTTTAAAAATGATGAGAGAACTTTGAATAAGCTACCAGTTTTTCTTAGAATTTACCCTTGCAATCAAAAGTCTAAGTATTTGTCTTAATCCTAGAAGATATAGCAACTTTTTTTATGTGTTAATTGTATTTGTCTTCTCTGGGCCTCACTTCTGCTCCTTCTGCAGCTGCTGGTGTAAAGACAGGAGCTGAAACTGGGAATCACTGGGATCTGCAAAAAAACCTTTGAATAAGCAAATCCAGTGGAGAATGCCCTTATATATAACAGTATGGAGTCTATAGTGTCCACAGGGATTAGCAGCAGTGGGTCTGAAATGTGCTGTTTGAGTTTTAATAGTCTGTATATCCCGCTTCAATACTTTTATTATGCCCATTATAATGTTTATTACATGAAAGGAAGAGCCATTAAGAGGTTGTTTTCTAATGATTTCAGAATTACAGTGTGCCATTTAAAGATCCAATGGCTGCTTACCTCCGTGGAGATGTTTATGCTTTTGCTTTGCCTGGAATATTTCGCAGTGAGACATTAAATTATTCTACTTTCATGGAGACAAGAAGGAGACACCATCCGGCCATGTTACAAATCAGATCCATGGGGAGGCAAGCGCACACACAGTACAAACAAACATAACATAAACAAACAGAAAACAAAATAGCCATCATGAAATATGTGTAATATAGATCTGTCTGTATGAATGTCATACTGTGGAATCTTTCAAGCCAAGTAGTTATATCAAGTTTGGTCCTTGGAGAAAGCGGGGATGGAGAACACAGCTACACGGTAACCGGGAGGATGCACCATGCAACTTTCCTGGAAGTCATTGGATGGATCGACAAAGCATAAACTTCAGACAAATGAAATGATCCTGCCGGGATTCAGAAAGGTTGGAATAATTCTAACTGGAACTGATGCTGAGTCTGACGACAGCTCCACAGAAGAGGAAGCGGCGCTCTGTTTACCGCCGGTGGTAGCGGACTTGCCATGGATTTAGTGATTTGGAGTGAGATGAAGAGTTTGGTAAACTTGTTCTGTTGATTATGTTATATTTATCTGAAGAACTGTTCATATGTGACATTAACAGTCTGTTGTTCTCTATTCTATTATTACTATAACTTGTCTTTCAAAATGAAATGTCGGTTCCTGGTCTCTAATTTTATAAAATACATTTGCACCAAAAGTGCAACTTATATATTATGTTTTTTTCTTTATTCTTCTTTTCTTTATGAGCATTATGCGTTTTTTTTGGCTGGTGCAACTTATACTCCACAGCAACTTATAGTCAGAAAAATACAATAAGTATTTCATTAAAGAGGGTTTATTTTACTTCTATGGGGTATTAACTGCTAACACATAATATACTTACATCACCATGTTACCTTTTATTGTTTATGAAATTACTATATTCCCTGCAAACAACGTATTAACACATTTTATAAGTTTAAATTTTGTTTGTGAAGCTGAGTACCTGCTCCCTTTGCTCGCTGCACTCAGTAAAGTCATTTGCCCTTCAGAGCACTACTACAACACAATCAGCATACGTCCTGCTAATGAAGCCATACTGCGCATCGCACCAGGTTTGTGAAGTTGTTGCGTACAGTTTTGTCAAGTTTTTGCATATTCATAGAGAATTGTGGTGTGGGAGCACGGGTGAGGAGTACTGGACAAAATCTTACAGCTAATTGAAAGACTCTTTAGATGTGTTTTTGATGAGGGAACAACATTATAACAAGGTAGAAAACTCCAAACAGTGGATTTTGCATTATACAGTCTCTTAAAAAACAAACACACAAAATCAGATTCCAGCGTCAATGCAATTTTTAACCAGCAAAGTTTATTTATATATAACAACAGTACAAAGTGAATCCTTGGCTTGCAAAATAGGTGTGCTTCATATGTACAATAGATACACAATAATATATTATCATAACAAAACCAAAGCAAATAAAAAACAAGAGAACCAACCTTTTTTTTTTTTTAAATACTTTCTTACAATTTTCACAACACTTTTATAAAACAAGAACAAACAGCCAGTATTATTATCATTGTCAGTAATAACTATTTTACATTAAGTCCAGTGTCTACAGGGGATCAGTACAGGATTTCAGACGGAAGGTTAACTGGTGATAATCCGATGACAAAAATAAAAATATAATAAAAATATTAAGTTCAGGAAGTTTTTGTTTTTGGAGAAGGAATGGACAAAAACACGATCTATTTGGCAGCAAAGAAAGTGCACAGAGCCTCCTCAAGTTGGCAAAAAAAAAAATCATCAATCGACCAGCAATGAAAAGTAAACTCTTCTTAAAATAATAGCAAAATATAATTGACTTTGAAATACTGTTTAGTTATTGTTAGAAGAGAAAGGGACGCATGGGAAGCAAAAAAAAAAAAAAAAAAAAAAAAATCAAAAAACTCAAAAAAGTTGGAACAAATGGTGAAAAACACTTCAAACTGTGATATTATAAAGTAAAAAAAAAAAAAAAGGTATAATAACTACGGAAGCCCTGAGAGGCAAAAAAAAAAAAAAAAAAAAGGCAGGCACTCTATTTTCGAAGTGTTTTTTTTTTTTGTTTTTTTGCACCAGCTCAAAAAAGAAAAAGAGAGAAAAAAAAACATCCCCCCCCCCCCCCCCCCCCCCAAATTTCGTAAACCCTAACCCTAAAAAAACTAAAAGAAACAAAAAAAAAAAAAAAAAAAAAAAAAAACACTTAGAAAATAGAGTCCAAATAATCTGCCTTTTTTTTTTTTTTTTTTTTCTCTTGCCTCTCAGGGCTTCCGTAAATAACTGATTAAACAGAGATAGATAGATTTATTTATTTTTTTTACCCCTTTACCCCTCAGTTTTCACAAAAATATTGTGGAAAACACTGCATTTGTCCCAACGTTTTTGAAAATGTTTGTCAATTAATTAAAAAAAATCATAGCCACCTTGACCTGAAAAAAAAAAAAAGATCAACTCAACTCAACTCAAAAAAGTTGGTACAATTTGTCGAAAAGCACTTAAGATTGTAATGATATGAACTTAGATTTCTTTTTTAAACTTCAGATTAACCACAGATAAGATTTTTTTTAGTTTATGACCAAATTTCACAGAAATATACAGTTGAAAACATTGCATTTGTACCAACTTTTTTGAAATTCTTTGTAAATTAACTAAAACAACCAAACATGATCGCCACCCTGGACCAGTTCATGACAGTAGGAGCCAGATACACACACATAGATCCCTTTGGAAGAGGAGAAGGCATTTAGGTCCTGGTTTCAAACAATAACAAGCATTACTCCTTTAAGCAATGTGAGGTATGAGGAGGATACAATTCTATTCGCTGAAATCGGGAAGACACCTCAAAACAAGGAAGAAGCTGTGCTCTGAATGTGCACCGTTAGGTAGTGGTCAACAAGGTGCTTTCCCCATGGTACGAGAAAAATAATACATATGGATTATGGTCACGCTGCCCCCTACTGGCTGGATTTGAACATGAACCCCACCTCAGATCAGGAAGTGCCTGCTAAAGGGTTTCACATCTGTTCAAAAAGTACTGAAGTTCCACACTGCAAAACAGAATATATTTGAGATAATAGAAAAACTTGAATTCAGAATATTTAGTGTTTAGATGAATTACTTTGTGGACACATCTCAATCCATCCTTCCACCCACCTCGTCCTTTCGGTTATTACCCAAAGCTCATGGCCATAGCTGAGGGGAGGAACGAAGACTGACCGGTAAAACTCTTCACCACAACGGTTCGATACAGCGACCGCATCACTGCCAACGCTGCACCGATCCGCCTGTCAATCTCACGCTCCATCCTCCCCTCACTCGTGAACAAAACCCCGAGACACCTCTCAATTTCAGTCTTAATACTTGTTTCTAGGTAGTTTTGGTTGGCTTTGATTTTATTGTATATTCAAAACCAAGATTATCTATCACTGGAATAAGATAAAGTAATGCCATAAGTTAAAGGTGCATTATGTAATCATGTCTACTTTAAAAAAAAAATCATAGAATGGCATTAAAACTTCTATCCATGAAGACGAGCATGTTTTTCAAAGTACTGAATTTTGGCAATTAAAACACATGTAATTGAATACAGCCAAATTAGTATCATATTAGTAATTTAATGTGATGCAGTGAGGTGGAACACTCCAGAAATCGGGGTTAATATTCTGAATTGAAGCCTTTTTAATATCCCAGTTTGCAGTGCAACTTTCCTAGCAGTGGTTTTTGGAGCACAGAAGGAGAAACGGTGACAAAACACTTAAATAATAAACGATAGCAAAGTGAAAATCTAAGGCCACAAATAAAAGAAGCACCTCTGCCCCACTCCGGCTGTTTAAATGGCCTCACGCACACTGCATTAACACTACTGTACAAGCCAGGCTACGCTACGTTCAAGTACCCCATGTAAACAACGAGCAAACGGAAGAAGAGAAGAACGCATCGGGCCAGTGGATCCAGTCTACAGTTTTAAGTGGGGAGATTTTGAGACGTTTAAAAAGGTTTAGATTACACATTTCTGAAGCGGTAGTTCCACAATTTTGTGATTTGTCAAAAATACACACCTTCATTATCTTACCACATGCACGATATTATGAATTAGCTCAAGACTTTTGCTGTTTCTCGAGAGGTGTTTTCTGTAAACACTTTGTCTTGTCACTGCCTGATTTGCGTCACTTACCCAATTTGTGTCAATCATGCTTGACTTAATAAACTCAATTATATGTTTTTTATTTGTCAGTGGTTGTTTACTACATTTGGCAAAGCAAATTTCACAAAGTTTAGTTGTGAGAAAGAAACTGCATAAATAGAATACCTGATTATAAGTCTATATTAGATGCAGTTTGTCCATGGGAGTTTTTGACGCAAATTGGGAAGTAACTTAAAGTCTGACATTATTTTTAGAGACTACATTTAGGATTATCCCAATTTCTGTAAGATTGTTAGTCTAGATATAACAAGTCTTTGCAGTGACTTTTAAAATGTGTGCAAAAGTATACATATTTAGTCCCATGATTTTGTTTCGTACCTTCATTTTAAATACTCCAAACCACATCTGTTGTATAAAGCATAAACCGATTACCGTCAAGTGATTGGACACCTGGAAACAAAACGTGGGATTTGGCACTGGGTCGTGTGGGTTTGTGAAGACGTTTGCGGCAGTCGCGAAGCAATGTCGTCAGCCTCAGATCATCAGGACTGATCCGAGCTCCACGCGTTGGCACTTAGAAATCAAAGATGGACCCTTACAACACTTGCAGTACGTGATAGCATGCAATTAGGGACATGTATAAGATGAGGCGTCCTGATTGGGTAAGTGCGAGCGCTGCAGACACAACGAGGATCTGGAAGTAGGACCATGGACAGAGAAAATGGTGGACAGACTGCAATAGTACAAGATAGAGTAAGAAATTTGAAACAGTTTCTTTTGGTGGTGGCGCAGAAATGATACTTTTTGTGTTGTAGCCTAATAAAATGATCTTATGAGTTAATAATCCATTGATGTCAAGAGTGATAAAAAGCTTAGGGTTGTTGTCATGAAGATAATCAATCAAAAGCCTACATATTTGATCATTTAAATAGCCAAAAGTCCTTCAAAACTCTCGTGACTGAAACTCATGATGAGTCTGTTCCAGAGGTGAGACCAAGTCGTTGTTTCGCTTTTTTCTCAAGTAAGTCTCAAGTCTTTGACCTCAAGTCCCAAGTCAAAGACATAAAAGTCCAAGTAGAGTCTCGAGTCACTGGCAAGAAGTCCAAGTCAAGTCCAAATCAAGTCCAAGTCATCTTGGAAGCTTTGAGCTTCAAGTCATTTCAAGTCTTTATACCAAAGTACCAAATAAAGCTTCGATTTTCATAATTTATATGATATATTTTAAACTAAATTGTACTTAAAAAGTCATGGTATATTTATTTAAGAGTTGCAGAAAGGCCAATTTTTCCTTTCCTTTCAATATCTTTGTGTGAATCATTACGGTCAGAATAGAAAGAATTTACATTTAAAAGTGCTTAATAAGTTATTTTGTTGTTTAGTCTGCACTGAAATGGAAGGATCATGTTCTATGTAGTTCCCTGTATTGTATTGTATGTATTGTACTGTATATTACTGTTGTACATTTGAGTATCACAGTGCTTCAGTTACATCCAAAGTAACAAATAGAGAAATAGAAAAATGGGAGGGACATGTTCCATTTTGTTCCTGTAAAATTAATCACTGCATTTATCAACTGTAAAGAGAAAAGTATTTAAAAAAACAACATATATTTTTAAGTCTTCTCAAGTCACAGGCCTCAACCGAGTCAAGTCCCAAGTCACTGACCTTCAAATCCAAGTTGAGTCCCAAGTCTTTTATCAAGTCAAGTCTCAAGTCCTAAAAATAGTGACTCAAGTCTGACTATAGTCCAAGTCACAACTCTCAAGTCTCCACCTCTGGTCTGTTCTATTTAACATATTGGTAAAATTCCTCAAAATAGTGTCCATGATCGAAACAAATCATGTGATTGCACTTTTAAAATACATTAAGATTAAATAAGCAATATGTTAACTAAAACGATGTGTTGTTAGAGGTGTGTTATGTAACTTTCATGGTTGAGGGTCCACCACTTGCTTGTCTCCATGGAGATATTGTTGCTTTGTCTGCAATGTTCCAAAGGATGGTATTTAACATTTTTAAAGGTATTTTTAAGCAATATAAACATCCATAATTGAATAAATGGATCAAGTTTGACATCATATTGTGGAACATTACAGGCAAAGACAAATATTACCTGTGCCACCATAGTCTCCATAACAGAAAATGTATGGACACATCAACTGAAATGACCATATATGTTGCTAATGAATTTAAGATCACATAGCTAAACATTTTTCATTGGCCAACCAGCGATCGCACTGTCCACCATTTCCTTCTGTCTTCGATTTGACCATTGATTGATTTGAATACTTATGGCACGCAGGTCAACTGGGCCAAAAAACTACAACAAAACAAACAAACCAAGTAAAAACACTTGTACATTCACATAGAGACTCATTGGAAGGGATACAGACTGGGAATGAGCAGAAGGAACCCAATGGACCCAACGCAATGTCAACAGTTAAGGTGCAAGCACGCCTCCTCAACTTTTAGAAATCTCCCTGTACACTTCCATGGAGAGATTTCGGCCAGATTATTGGATAGAAATGAAACGTAACGCAACCTGTGTCACTCTTTAAGCAGTCTATAGACGCTGCAACTCATGTCCAAGTAGAAAAATAAAATCTCCTTTGTGAAATGCCGTTGTCAGCTTCTCGTCTTTTCGCGATCCAAGCAGAGAATAAATATGTAGTCAGGAGTTTTCTTCATGCACACTCACGCGCACACGCACACCGTTTTCCCCCCAAAATATCGGAACAAATAAATAAATAAAAGTTGCGTCGAGAGACATTCCTTCCTTTCCGCGATCAGCAGGTGAAGCGCTAGGCCAGTCTCTAGGCTCGGAAAATAGCTGGTACCGTCGTATAGGAAGAGCAAAAGCAGGCGTTGTCGTCGGAGTCTTTCTGCTTGTGAGTTCCATGTTTTTAAGTTCGTACTGCACCGCGATGAAGAGGTATAATGTAAGAGCTTCTGCTGGACTGCGGGGGGGGGGCGCTCTCAGCTCTCCAGAGACATGGCTGAGATGAGCTGGTCGACCTTGTAGGCCAGGCGCTGCTTCCTCGCCGTTTCGTCTTGTTCCAGAGCGGCTGTGATCTGCAAGAGAAATATGGAAACGTTATTAAATTGTTCATAATGCGCGATTTTCTGATCTATGTTATAATGTTATTTCTAGTGTTGTAGTCAAGACCGCACTAATCGAGACCAAGACTAGTCCGAGACCACAAGATCCCGAGTCCAGGACAAGACCAAGACCTCTGAGGGTTGAGACCGAGACAAGACCGCGATCAAGGCCCATTGAGACCAAATCGAGACTATCTTTGTAATTTTCAACATTTATTTGTATTTTACAGTTATTTTGATGGATGTATATCAATGTTTTTATAAATCTAGCTCCATTTTATCAATCGTCGAGTCTCAGACCTCAAGACCGAGACAAATCTGAGTCCAAGCGCCTTCAAGATCAAGACAAGATCCGAGTCCAAGCGCCTTCAAGACCGAGAAAAAGGCCGAGTCCGAGACAAGACCAAAATCCGCAAAAAAACGATCTTGAACTCAAGACTGGTCAAGAGTATTACGACACTAGTTGTTTCCTTATCAAAAACATCCATGGAGTTGTTCTGAGTTCTTCTCTCACACAGAAAACTCCATACACTTTCACTTGAATTATTGAAAACTACTGCTACATGACATCACAAGGTGGAATTATTAGTCTACATTTCTTTGGAGATGAGTTACTCAAACACAAATCTAGTTATGGTTTTGATGAGATAACAACATTTTAACATAAATGTTCTCTTCTTAAAGCTCAGAAGAGAACATTATATGTAATACTGGACCATCAAAACAATAACTACTGTTTTTATTATGTTCAAATCGATAATTTCAATTTGTTTTGAACACTTTTTCAATATAAAACAAAACAAAAAAGACTAATGCTACAGTTTTTCTTGGCTGTTAGGGTTCAAGGTACAGGGATGTTTGCCATGTAACCAAGTCGAAGGTTTGATTCTCCCTAGCAACCATACATACTTCCATTTGTGTCATCGGGCAAGATACTATTCCCACTTTGCCTAATTTATTATTATTAGCAAGTTCAGAGATTTTTGATGATCTATTAGAACTAAGTTACATTTTTGGTTTGTTTGTTGTGGACGTACAATTTAAGTCTAGATCAACAAATAGTGCAAATTATTTTTTTTTTACCATTGCAAAATAGGGTCAAAATTGTCACCTTTAACGAGGGGGTCAATAGTGGACCAAATTACTAACAAACAATCTGATATAGTGGATTTTAGTGGCTCGATAAACTAAGCCAGGAGACAATCACTTAATTTGGCAATACTTTATTTTCCATTGCAACATCTGCCCAATGCTCTAGTGGGGGTCTGCGTGCCTCTAGATCATTGAAGATTCCAATACAAACACAGGAGAATAATTCAATCAACCCCAGATCTCATGGCTGTGTGCATTGCATGGAAAGCCTTTATTCCTAAATGAGCAGACACATTACATCATCCCCTTTGCAGCTGACTACAACTCGGAGAAATATTTGTGCATTAGGCGTTGCTTTTTATCTTCCGAGCGGGCGCCTTGTAAGTTTGGCATTTGTGGAGTTTAGTTCAGAAGAGAATGACAGTCTGTGCTCTGCGTCTGCTCATCTGCTGTGTGCTTGTCTGAACCAATTTATGTCTCCATCATAACACACAAGATGAGCTTTAAACTAATATAAAAGAACAAGGAGAGTAGCCATATGGGTTTATCTGGTCGTGGCATAAGACCCGAGGTGAACCGGAGGGTAAAGTAGCTACAAATTGTACTCGAGAGGGTGTTGTTTTACTTCAAAATAATATTACAGAAGTTGAAGTATGAAGTAGTGGTCCAAGAATGTACTCAAATGAGAATCTTATCAGCGTTGGCGTAAGTGTGTGTGGAGCCAGAGGGTATAGCCAAAAAGTTGCACTCAAGATAGGCTATTGTTGTTTCAAAATAATATTACAGAAGTTGAAGTATGAAGTAGTAGTCCAAGTAAGTACTCAAATGAGAGTTTTATCAGGGCTGGCATAAGTCTGTGTGCGGGGAGCCAGAGGGTATAGCCAAAAATTGAACTCAAGAAAAAGTATTGCTACAACAAAATAAGATTATAGAAGTTGAAGTACAAGAAATAGAAATAGTGGTCCAAAAAAACTCAAGTATTTGGAGAAACTACTACTCATTACAAAGAGTAACTTCTGGACATGACATCTGATTTAAGTGGATCCAATGGGAAGAACAAAACATTAAATAATCCATGAAATCTGGTATTTTTAGAGGATGGACCCCAAAAAATGAGAATCAAATCTGAACTGAACAGCAGGAAGAGTAACAAGAGAGTGAGAAGAGACCCTCCTACATACAAAAAAGTGTGTACACAGACACATTTGGGGAGAGGGGGGTTAAGTGTCTTGCCCAAGGACATAATAACAGCAATCTCTCAGCATTCATCTGTGGGAGCTGGAATCGATCTGATCGCTCAACCAATGATACCAACGTTTGAACCGCCAACCTTTGGATCAGCGGACAAAGACTCTACCAACTGAGCTACTGTCATCATGCTGAATGAACTGAAAATTCCAGGCAAAGCAGTAAAATGTCCATGAAGACCAGCGCTCTCAAACTCAACTGGAGCAGGGGCTGAAGTTATAAAATCAGTGTTGGCCGGGGGCTGCGTATTATATAACATGTTATATACGACCACCAAACTATTACACGGGCTCACATAGAGGAAACTTGAATGGATATTTGAAATTTCAATATGTTTAAGATAATGTATAATGTCCAGCTATACTTCTGTCTCTCTAAAAGTATTATATATATTTTTTTTGTACACTCATTTTACCCATTTCTGCATAAAAAAAACAAGCCACTACATTATGCTGTGTGTCTGGCATGTGAATTAAACAAAAACAAAACAATAAAACCTGAAGAAGTGCTAAATAAAGGCCAGTGCACACATTTAAAATATCTTTTGTAATGGTAATGGTTTGGAGGTGCTTTAGCGCTGTTGACAAACGGGCCTCCTCCTCTGCTCCTCCACTACGGCCTCTCCTTTTGGGCAGCTGGATCGCTGTGCACTTTCACTCTCATGACGAAACTTCATGAGAGTTCAGAAGACAGCTCCTGGACAGTTTCTCATTTTGTTTGTTGGTCAGATCTCCACCAGCATCAATACAAGTGTCTATTGTAGGTGCGTTGAGTATTTCCATTTCTTGGCTAACTCTTCTTTGAGCTAGACATTGTGTCTCACTTTATCTTTCTTCAGGAGAGTAGCTTTGAGCTCTTTAACTCCACGTCTTTTTCTTTTGTCTTGTTTGGTGTTTCAGATGTGACTTTTTTGGAATTGACAAGCTCATGTTTTAGATGCACATTTTCCAGTACTTCACACTTATTACCAGATCTCATAATGTGCGTTAACTTGGTCTTGTAGTTGCTTGTCCTTCCTCTGAAGAGTAGCAGTAAGTTTTTGTGACTTCAGGTCTTTTCTAGGCTTTTTCGTTCGTCTTTGGCATGAGTTTATTAGAGTTGGCAAGCTCTTGTTTAGATGCACATTTTCTTGTACAGGTGCTGGAACCCCTTATGTGCAATAACTTCTTATCCTTCTCCTGAGTAGCACTGAGTTTTTGCAACTTCAAGTCTTTTTCATTCGCCTTGACAAGCTCTTGTTTTAGTTGCACATTTTCCTGTTTTGTAAAATCATACAGGTACCGGAGCGCCATATGTGAGATAACCAGGTCTCAGAGTTCTTTGTCTTTCTTTTGAGGAGTAGCAGTGAACTCTAAGGTCTTTTCTTTTTCCATCTTCTCCTCAGTCTTAAGTTTGCAGTCCAAAACAAAGCTTCTTTGGACCTGATCTGCATGCTTGGCCCTTGTCTGCTCTAACTCTTTCACGCAGCTCCCTGACCAGACTGCTGTCCTCCAGGGGTGTACGTTCCTGGACCAGACTTCTTTCCTCAGGGTTTGTGGGCTTCTGGATGTTGGGAGACACCAGTTTTGTCTCCTGTGGCTCAAAACATCTTCAGTCTTTTATGTATGAGTGCAATATGTTTTCAGTTTTCAGTATAACTATAAAAATGTCATTGTGAGTGACTGTAATGTGTGTTTCTTTTTTTTCTTTCTTTTTTTTTTTTTTTTTTTTTTACATATTTTACCACCGCCCCCATTTCGTGACCTCCTCTTTTGGGTGAACCTGCTTCCTGTCCTGTTCATCACAATGGCGTCTGCTGGCTCCCGTCTCCCACTCATCTGCTTAAGTGCTCTCCCACCCCTCCATACTCCCCTCTCCCTCCCGTACACCCCCATCTTCCTCCGTCTTTTTAGCCCTGATAGAATCTATTATTAATCTGAACCGAGCATGCAGGTGCACCATCTCCCCTCCCAAATCCATTTAGCTGTGCCCCGCTAGCCGTGGTTAGCCTGACACACCACCTTTTAGAAGAATGAAGGTGGCTTAATAGTGTTAGATGATTTTTTATGCACTCTCGGCAATGTGTGTGGGAAAAGGAAAAAAAAACAAAAAAACTGTGTGGTTGCATGTGTCCGGATCTATGTGGACTGCAAAGGAAGCAAAAATGTGAGGTTCAAGGGAAGGTTGGACGGATAATAGGTGGAAATAAGGTATGAATGGAGATGAGGGAGAGAGAGGGGGAGAGAAAGAGTGGGGGAGTAGGTGAGAGGGAGGGGGAGAGAGAAAAGAGAGAATGAGACAGCAGGGAAAGAGACACAGAGAAAGAGAGCGAAAGAGTGAGGTTAGAGGGTGAGGTAAAGAGAATAAGAGAAAGAGTCATAAGTAAGAGTGACAAAGAGATAGGGAGAAAGAGAGAGGAGGGGCTGAAAGAGGGAGAGAAAAAGAGAGAATGAGACTGCAGAGAGAGAGACACACACAGAGAGTCAGAGAAAGAGAGTGAGAGAGAGGGCAGAGGGTGAGGTAAAGAGAATAAGAGAAAGAGTGGTAAGAAAGAGCGACAAAGAGACAGGGAGAAAGAGAGAGCACGGAGAGAGTGAGAGACAGAAAGAGGAGGGGCTGAAAGAGGGAGAGAAAGAGAGAGAAGAGAGAGAAGAGAGAATGAGACTGCAGAGAGAGAGAGAGGGACACAGCAAGATAGAGAGAGAAAGAGAGCAACAGAGTGAGGGTAGTGGGTGAGGTAGAGAGAATAAGAGAAAGAGTGGTAAGAAAGAGCGACAAAGAGATAGGGAGAAAGAGAGAGCATGGAGAGAGAGACTGAGAGAGGGAGAGAAAGAGAGAGAAGAGAGAATGAGACTGCAGGGAGAGAGACACAGAAAGTCAGAGAAAGAGAGCGACAGGGGATAAGAGAAGAGTGGTAAGAAAGAGTGACAAAGAGATAGGGAGAAAGAGAGAGCATGGAGAGAGACAGAGAGAGGAGGGGCTGAGAGAGAGAAGAAAAAGAAAGAGAAGAGAGGATGAGACTGGAGGAATAGACACACAGAGAGAGTTAGAGAAAAAAAGAGAGAGAGAGAGAGATGGCAGAGGGTGAGGTAGAGAGAATAAGAGAAACAGTAACACACAGGTAGGGAGAAAGAGAGAGAATGGAGAGAGTGAGAGACAGAGAGAGAGGAAAGTAGAATAACACAGAGAGGAAGAGATACATAAGAGAGAGAGAGATGGAGTGAGAAAGCGGAAAGATTTAAGGAGAAAGAGAGACAGAGAGAGTGGACGAAAGAGAAGGAGATAAAATATGGAGAAGAGACAGAAAAAGAGAGGAGACAGTGGTGTAGAGAGGGTGGAGAGGGGAAGAGAGAAAGGAGAGATAGGGAGTAAGAGAAAGAGAGAGAGAGAAAGAGGGTAGGGGGTGAGGTAGAGAGAATAAGAGAAAAGACTGACTAAGAGATAAGCAGAAAGAGAGAGCATGGACAGAGAAGGTGCTGAGAGAGAGACAGAAAGACAGGAAAGTAGAACAACATAGAGAGGAAGAGAGAAAGTAAAAGAGAGACATAAGAGAGAGAGATGGAGTGAGAAGGCGACAGATAGAGTAGAGGAAAGAGAAGGAGACAGATTAGACAAAAAGTAGGAGGTCGAAAATATGGAGAAGAGAGAGAAAAAGAGAGGAGGATAGCAGATAGTGGAGTAGAGAGGGAGAGAGGGGAAGAGAGAAACGAGAGATGGGGGGAGAGAGAGAGAGATTAAAGGTCAGGCTAATGCTTCCCACAGGAGCGTCTGACATTACCACCACAATGTCTCATAAATGCTGTGTCTAAAGGCAGCGCTCTGTAGAAATGTGGATAATGGACACTATTCACAGTACAAGAGGCGCGCTCACGTCTAATGCTGCCAACTGTGTGGTCGACGAGGCTCGACACATGCAGGAACACCGGGAGGACCAGCTAGTAGTAGTAGTAGCAGTAGTAGTAGTAAAAAAAATAAGTAGCAAACAGCATACTCTCTTTACTTTTAGACAAGGACCTGAGCAAACTTGTATAACTGAACAAGAAGTAGTGGTAGTGATGGTAGAAGAAGTAGTTGTGTAGTAGCAACAGTATAGCAGTGGTGATAGTAGCATCAGTAGCAGTAGCAGTAGCAGTAGTAGCAGTAGTAGTAGTAGTAGTAGTAGTAGCTATAGTAACTGTAGTAGCTGTAGTAGTTGTAGTAACTGTAGTAGCTGTAGTACTTGTAGTAGTTGTAGTAGCTGTAATATCTGTAGTAGCTGTAGTAGTTATAGTAGTTGTAGTAGTTGCAGTAGCTGTAGCAGCTGTAGTAGTTGTAGTAACTATAGTAGTTGTAGTAGTTGTAGTGGTTGTAGTAGTTGTAGTAATTGTAGTAGTTGTAGTAGTTGTAGTAGCTGTAATATCTGTAGTAACTATAGTAGTTGTAGTAGTTGTAGTGGCTGTAGTAGATGTAGTAATTGTAGTAGTTGTAGTAGCTGTAGTAGTTGTAGTAATTGTGGTAACTGTAGTAGTTGTAGTAGTAGTAATTGTTGTTGTTGTAGTAGTTGTAGTAGCTCTAGTAGTTGTAGTAGTTGTAGTAGCCATAGTAGTTGTAGTAAATGTAGTAGCTGTAGTAGTTGTAGTAGCTGTAGTAACCATAGTAGTTGTAGTAAATGTAGTAGCTGTAGTAGTTGTAGTAGTTATGTAGTAGTTGTAGTAGTTAAAATAATGAAATATATGAAAAAAAACATAATGAAATAAAACAAAATAAAAAAAACAAAAAAAAACAGTTAGTCTTTTCTTATGCCCTTGGGCAAAGCACTCTACTCTTTTTGGCAATGAATGAATATGGCTTCTGAGTGTAGACGTGGAGCAGTAAAAGTACTTTCCTTTTCCTTTTTAAAATAACATCAAAATTGTGAAGAGGTAGTAAGTACTTTGACTATTACAACTATATATTTTACATTTCCTTCATACTAAGCCATGTTGAAATGCTTATAGTATATACTGATGGTACTAGTAGTTGTCAATAGCAATTAATTGTAGTTGTAGTAGTAGTAGTAGTAGAAGTAATGCTATTCATATTTTAGTCAACAGGATTTGCCTCATTGAACTCACTTGACCCCTGCGCTTTGGTCCACCTCCCCCCTCCCCTCTCCTCTGACCCGCCTGACCTCTGACCCCTGCAGCGCTCCCTCAGGCTGAAGTATACGCACACACCAACACGCCCAGCTTTCATTCAATTTGCGCTCACAATCTGCGTATAATTGAGTAAGGCTGCGTCTGATAATGTAGAGACCGCCCGGCACTGCCCTCCAGGTAAAATCTGGAGTGGCACAGTTCTCTGAGTGTGCATGCTTCAGTGGAGGACAGAGAACCATAGGAAACGACTATATACGCTATACGCTACAAGGGAATTCTCATTATGAAAGAATGCAGGATTAATTATAGCGTGCGGTAATGTAATGCATGTGAAATGTATGTGTGATGGGATTAAAACAGCAGGAGGGTTGTGATGGGGAAATATGATGAAAAGAAAAAGGAGGAAACAACAGGCAGCAGGTGGCGGTTCAGAGCAGGTTTAAGATGGATGTTCATGTGAATGCACAGTGCACCGGGCAAATGTGAAATCAAGTGTAATCAGATCAACAACACATTATAGAACAAAGTATGGATGGCGTTGCTTGGAAATTCATGGGCCTTGTTTTGAAAGATGATCAAATGTACAAAGATGTTGCAGTCAAAGTTTCGCTAAGTAAGTTTTAAGTAGTGGGGAAAGTGCTGTTCTTGCAGTAAGTACCGGTAATATGAGTAGTATTTTAGTACGTCTTATTTGTCAGTCAATACTTTTGCGTCAACTTAAAGGTGCACAATGGACTTTTTCTGATTGACAGTCCAACACCTACTTGGTTCCATGGTGATGTACTGTAACTGCTTTGCATGGAGTAGTATGGCAGGTGCTAAATATTATGTTTCCATGGAGACTAGACCAAGTTACAGGTCAAATATGCGAAGAGGTGAGCCTACTTTTTTTTTTTTTTTTGCCTGGTAACGACAATTTTCAAGTAAGACCAAGTGTAGGCTTTTTGTTGGTAAAAAATTTAAAGTAAATATAAGCTTAGCATTAGAAACACTGGTAGTGAATACATAGCCTGATTCATCAGCTGGTTTAAATTCGTAGAAACCGTCTGACCTCCCTGCATTAGGATTCGTTCACTCGACGGTAGGAGAGTGCTTTTTTTATTTAACCAATCGCTGCTATTTGGTCGTGACGTATGTAATGCGCTGCTAACGGGGCTAACTGGTATATTAAGCTTTTCCCAAATCCCGTAGGAAGAAGAGTAATAACGCCTTTTCCCTTGATAAAATTCACCAAACATTCTCTTTGTTCCGGCTTTAAATCCTTGATCTCGGAAATCGCTGTCAACACAGAAGGTCTGTTTTCATCTACATCCATCTCGACCACTTTGTTTACTGTTGTGCTGTACCACAAAAATGGACCCAGTCATGGCTTCACAGCTCTTCGTTGATTGGCTTCCGGGGTACTTGCAAACTATCTAGTGTATTTCGATTCCTGACCTAATCACTGAAGAGAAATGAAATTGAGCAGAGGCACTGGGTGGCGTCAGCCTGGCTAGTGAATAAATGCAAGATAGATGAATTGCATTCCCGTTATGATGAATTCCACTTTGAGAAACATTACACACCAGCAGATACCGGCCTCCCAACTATAAAAGCCACAAGGCACCTCGAAGATACACCACTTTTAAATAAATGGATGTGCAACTAAATATTCACCATATTTAAATCATTTTGCATTTTTGGAGCCAGCCATAGCCAAAAAAAGTGCACTACATTTCCCAATATTCCCACAGTCCCTGCCTCCTGAATTGCCCCGTACTCCTGTGTTATTAGTCCTCTCCTCACCTCTTCACTGTATTTGCTGACGTAGGAGTAGATCTCGTTCAGAGCGCTGAGCATGTTGAAGTCACAGGAGTGGAGCCGGGCCTGTTCTGCCAAATAGGCGTTCATGTCCTGGTCACTGATGGCAGGCAGACGGTTTATGTCGGCGTAGTACCTGCGGAGGGAGACGGGACGTTACAGCATACTCAATGGAACAAAAAGAACTTCTAGGCAAAATAGAAATCTCTACATGAGAAAAGCTTTAATTCACAGCTGTAAAGTTCATTTTTCATGGTTCTGACTTGTATAAAAATGTACTTCTAAAGCTTTATTTGATTTGATTTCAAGGCATTCCAAAGCTGTTTCATTGCATTTTGTTTTCAAGCATTTATTTTTTTTTTGCCAGTGAAATATAATAAGGAAAAAAAAGAAAACACATGCAGAGACAAGATGGATGAAGTGTCTAGCCCAAGGAAACACTGCATTGAAGTGCCAACAGTTGCTACTTCAACCAGTAAATAAGTCAGATAGCCAACACCACTGGTTCTTTTTCCATTTCTCACCAAGTACAACCAGAAAATATTTCGCCTTTCGAATACCACAAGATCTAAATAGGACTATACTTGGACTATTCTAGGTTTAAACAAGGGGAAAACCAGGTCTAAGAAAGGACAAAATGTACAGCTTGAGAAACACCCTAGACCTTAAATAAATCAAAACTTACCCAAATTACTTAAATAATAAAGAATATGTCATTTTAACGTCATTAGATAATCCTTCTTTTTGCCACTATGAATCCAGCACATAGGATTTAACATCACCAGAGGGAGCACTACTACCACAGAGACAGGAGGATTAAACACTAAATCATGTCATTCTACATAGTGTGGAGATGTAGTGAAAGAGTGTAAGTGTACCTCTCCACCCAGCTCTTGTAGTGGGGGATGTCTTTAGCGTAGAGCAGCTTGTTGGAGGGAGAGTCTTTGCCCAGGCGGTGCTCTGAGGTGGAGCACGAGTCCATGAAGGTCTGAGCCACCACGGAGAGGCAGGCGTCTGTGATACTGCTCTTGTGGATGTCAAACACGAACTGAGGGTTCTTGATCACGTTCACCCAGAAACGCAACGGAAGACTGCGAAAAAAAAAAAGTCAGGAAAGTCAGTACAGATATAGATATGTAATGCGATGATAATGATGGTATCTTTATTTAAAACTATTTAACTTTCAATTTTTTCTGTTTTCAATTGTTAAAGGGCCTAAATTGTCGCCCTTTTCTCTGTTATAATATTGTTTCCTCATCAAAAACATACTCGGAGTTGTGTTTTGTTTCATTCACACGCACGGAAAACACTCTCTTCCACCTTGTGATGTCATCTTAATCTAGGAAGTGCTCCACAGTATTTTTAAACTCCATACACCTTCACTAGAATGATTTGGATTTGGATTCATCTCTGGCATCTCTACTGAACAAAAGAGAAAAGGTAGCGATTAACTTGAAAACTACCACTTGATGACATCACAACAGGAACAGAGCATTTTGAGCTTTGGGGAGGTAAACAGACTAATAATAAAGGCTTCAAGGACTCAAACATGTGAATGAAACAAAACACAACTCCAGGGATGATTATGAGAAGGTAACAACATTCTAACATGGCTAAAAACTCACAAGAGTCAATTTTGCGTAACATAGGACCTTTAATAGCTTTGAACCATTTTAACTACGTTCACTAACTAGCCTTTTACAATTTCTCTTTATAAGCAACTTTTTGTTTTAAATTGTTTATTGGAATGGCAACAATCCTAATATTTTGCTTTAAAACCCATGGAAATATTTAGCCCCATTTTTGAGGGATTAATTAATTATTGTGATGACAGGAGGTATAAAAATATGCTGAACTGTACTATAAACACCACAATGCAATAGATACTCACATAAGTACCATTACTAACATGGCACAGTTTACACAGTAGTTATTACTTCAGTGAACCAGAAGAGACTAAAGACCCTCATCTGTCATCTATATTGCAATATTTTGAGCTATAGGCTAGTTAATGGTAGCCTGATTCATCAGCCGGTTTCACTTAGTTTCACTTTGTAGAAAGTGTCTGACGTCGCAGTGTTAGAACTCATTCGCTCGACGGTAGGCGGGTACTTTTGATCATTTAACTAATCGCTATTTGGTAGTCATGTGGGCTAACTGGTATATTAAGCTTTTCCCAAATCCCATAGGAAGAAGGGCAATAAAGTCTATTCTCATGATGGAATTCACCAAACATTCTCTTTATTTTGGTTTTAAATCTTCAATCTTGGGACTCGTTGCCAACACAGAATATATGGCTCTTCGCTGATTGGCTGGTGCCTGAACTTGCACTTCCGGGGTTTTTGCAAACTGTGTAGTGTATTCTGATTCTTGACCTAGTTGCTGGAGAGAAATGAAATTGAGCGGAGGCACTAGGTGGTGCCTGCCTAAGTTGATTGTATAGTACAGTAGAAAAATGGGGTTGAGAATGGGGAAAGACATAAATAAAGCAGTGCTCACCAGTTGCTCTTCCACGTGTGTCTCACATCAGTGTCATGGATGCCGTGTCTGTCCGCCTGCTCGTCCAGGAAGTCAAACATGTATTTGATGGCCAGAGGGAGAGTGCTGCCTCTGTGCACTGTACTGAACAATGTCTCGAACAGATCGTCCACAAACTTCTGCAGAGTTCCCTGAAGAAAAAAACACAAGATTATTTAAGTCAATGTGGTCATTTAAGAGAAGAGAATATGCAAGAGAGGAGAATGTATAATTTATTGGTGGGGGGCAAAGTTTTGAATGAAATACCGACAGAAACCCCGCAAATATTAAACCAGGTCATTTGTCAGAAATTATAGGGCAACAATAATATTATAATATTGTGGCTAATGTCTTTTCAAACAACCTTGTCTTATGATTTTACAAAATAAAAATTAAGATATCTTTCATTTGTTAAATAAATGTTTAAATTGCCAGAAAATTGAGAATTGAGTAAGTTGTGAGTTGAATTTTAGTGGATTTTTTTGTATTGATGACTTTTTACCAACATATACCTTTAATTTTCAACAGTTTTTTCTCAATTTTCTCCATAAACTTGCACTTAAATGATGTAAAACTATGACAAAAGGTATTAAAGGTACTATTCCACTAAAAAAGTAATAAAAAAATATGAATAACCCATGAGCAGTCCATTAAACCCAGAGTATTTCTTGTATCTTTTCTGTGTGTCTCACCTTGGTAGCGAGCAGTCTGGTGAGGTAGATCTCAGACACCATCTTGCTGCCGCGGTCTCCCTCCTTCTGGTCTCCGTGCTCGTGGTTCTTCACCAGATGCCAGACCTTCACTCCGCTCTCCAGGTCTGGGGTGATCATAGGAGCTCGGGACCTCATACTGTCTGGACTGCCCGTGTACCGGAAAGAGGAGTCTGGAAAACAGTTACAGGACAGATACAGTGTTATACTTTCATCTGGTTTATGGTTTTTGAATAATTGTCGTAATACTTCTTGATTAACACATTGGAATTTCATGACATGGTGTATAATTCATGTTGGAAAATAAAACAGAAAATCTGAATAAGCAGAGATCTTTCAGTTTTGCGATGACAACTTTCATCTCTTAAAAAAAACAAAAAAAAAAACGACTTGCAACCTTTTAAAATATGTTTATTATGGACAATTTATTGAATATAAGCCCTATACATACCTTTTTCTGTATGTATTTGAGCAAAATGAGCATCAGTGCAGATATAAGTATCTCTTGAGGTCAAAGTAAGTCCACTGTGCACTGCCTGAATCTGTGTATCATTTGTTTATTAGTTTTTCAATATAAAATCAAAAATAAGAAAACGAAAAAAACAACAATTTTCTTCATTATTTGTCTCCAAAACCAAAATGAAAAAACAAAAAAAAAAAACAGATAATGATTTGTTTTTTCAGTTTTTGTTTTGTTTTGATTTTGTTGACGTGAATAATGGAAAAACGTATAACGGCCGTTTCCCGTTTCCATGACTTAAACCGCGATGCTGGACTTTTGCGCTGCATACAGACTGAACCAGGACTGAACCAGGTCCGGGACCAGACCAGAACCAGGACTGAGACCGGGACTGAGACCGGGACCAGACGGGACTGAAAACGGTTTGGTACTGGTTTAGTCCTGGTTTAATCCTGTTTTAGTCCTGGTTTAGTCCATATGCGGCGCAACAGTCCCACATCGCAGTTTAAGTCATGGAAACTGGAACTATCCGTTTTTTCCATTATTCATTTAAACACAAAATCAAAAACTGAAAAAATAAATTGTTATTAGTTTTTTAAATTTTTGGTTTTGCAGACAAATAATGAAGAAAACAGTTGTTTTTTTCATTTTCTTATTTTTGGTTTTATATTAAAAAACAAATTAACGAATTTGCATCTGCATCTAAGGCAGGAAGTGCACGATAGCATACTAGCTGTAGTTGCTTCACTCTGATAGCAAGACTCCACTCTGGTCTCTGAAAGTTGTGAAAAAAGCTTATAAACTCATCTTGGTGAATAATTAGGATGTTCTGAATACTTAAATGTGCACTGTGTAACTTGCCTGGTGGGGCGTCCGTCACCTGCTTGTCTCCATGGAGATGTGCCTAAAATGTTCCACAGTATGGCCATACATTTAAGAATCTCCATGGAGACTTGAAAGCCAAATTACAGGTTAGATTTGTGGAGAGCTCAAAGTAAAAATTGAATGTTTTTTAAGATAATTTTGAGCAATAAATAGTTTGTAGTTGAATAAATGCAAAGCAGATTAGTTAAATGGCATCCTGTGGACTATTTAAACCACAGTATTAACATCTCCATGGAGACAAAAAGGCTGCGGACCCTCTCCAGAAAAGTTACACAGAGCACCTTTAAGCTAAGTGAGGAATAATTTTGGTCTACCACAAACTAATTTTCATGTTTTTAAGACAGTCCAACCCAGGTGCAATATCTTTAATTTAACACACCCAAAACAACTGCAATATCATCAATTTCCTGATTATGATTAAAGACAAAAAAGTCAATTAAGAATGATACAAGACCTTCATTTAAACAGAAACATCCTCAATTAGCACAACAAGCAAACGTTTCGGAACAGCGCCTGTGGGTAAGGAGGTGTTTCAATCCGACATGCAGATTCCAGCACTACACCGCACAAACTCAGTTTTGCTCCGTTCACTGTGGCTCATTTTGAAAATTAATCCTCGAAGGCACAGAGCAGGAAATTACAAACGTGGGGTTAATTTCATCACTCAGTTATGAGAGCTACAGGATGTTGTGGTATCTGGCTCGGCACCAAAGTGAAGAAGACTGTTTAAAATTCTGTCCAAAAGTGGTTCACGCTCCCTATATACTCAGTCGAAAGAGAGTTTTATGGGAAGGAAGAGTTTTGCGTGTTATGGGTAGACTTTGCAGTTTTATCACTAAAAACACATTTTTGCAGTGTACGTATGCTAAATAATGTGTTTACGACAACTATAAAACAGCAAATATAAATCAGCAAAGCAAACACAGCATTACCTGGCTTTCAGCCTCCCTAAATTATAGATGAAAACTTTTTAAGAAAACTCACACAAAGGTCAGACGGACCAAAACGTTGTTCAAATAGAAGTAAATTAAGACTTTTTCCATCAAGTGCCTCTCTCATGCACTTGTCGACCAGTCAGGTGTGAAATAGCAATAGTAACATAACAATAGCTTCTTGGAAATGCTGAGGCTTTGTCTGTAATGTTCCTAAGTATGGCATTAAGCAGCATAAAAGACCACATGCATACAGAAGTTCACATAAGTCACTGTATCTATTGAAAGGCTGTCATTGCTAAAAGAAAAAAAAAACCTTGATGGTGTGGATGGTTTGTAGATATTGCAAGATTGTGGGACATTTCATCAGTTTCAGTGTGTGGTTTTGAGTATCCCAATCAGTGAGCTAGGTGACGGTATCTCAGCTGGTAGAGCGTTTGTCCACTGATCTGACTGGTCTGATCCGGCGGTTTGAATCAGACCCAGATCAGGCTGCGCAACAGCTTCTATCCAAGAGCAGCGGAAATGCCACAGGAGCACAGGCACAGATAAAAGGCCTGAAGGGACTCAGTACACATTATTTATTTTATGTTTTTATTGGTAAGGATGTGAGAATGTGTCTATATTTTGTATTGGTGTGTGCAATCAAAACTGCACATAGGTTTAGGGATTGTGCAATATGCACAATATATCAAATCACGACTTCCTTTGCTTAAATGCATGGTTTTATAGTAGCAACAGCTTATAAATATAGAGAACTACATATCCCATGATTCATTTCAGTGCAGACAACATGAAGAGATATGTTTTTTACTTGAATAATTCATACCAAAATCTTGTCACGGTATTTTAAAAGCAAAAAAGTGTCCCATCTACAATTATATTAGCCTCTTCAAAATATCGCAATAAATATCGTACCGTGAGATGCATATTGTGATAATATCGTATCGAGAGATTTGGATATCGTTACATCCCTAATTTTTACTGCTTCAGATTTGCTCTATCGAAGTTTTGTTGTATTTTGTACAAAACAATAAATCTAAATCAATCAAATCAATCAATCGATCCACTGACCCACAGGTTAGCGGTGCGATTCCAGCTTCCACAGACGAATACTACTGAATATCCACCTTGCCCCTAGTGTCCGTGCACACTGTTGTATGAATGGGCGAGTGGTTCCTTGATATAAAGAGCTGTGAAAGCCTTGCAAGTGGAAAAGCGCTATATAAAAATGTGTCCAATTACCATGAAAGCAGGTTAAAAATGTAGACATATATCATTATGGTTAATTGGAGGGTCAAACATCAAATTAAACTAAGCTGAGCACTCTTATCTACAGCCATAGCCTGTAAAAGCGCGTCTTGTCTCTTTCCAAACATCCACACAGCCCCCTCCATGTTTCTGTGTAACTGTGCTGCTCGTGCCTGGCTCTTCTTAAAAGACTCATAATTGGTCTCGTCCTGCTTCATTGTGCCAAAATCCTGCTGTACACGAGTCTGTCACCCTGTAATCAATGCATCAAAAGGACTCATTCACCAAGAGCTGGAATGGGCCCTCTCATGCATACATCCTCCTCTACCCGTCCTCCTCTCCGTTCACACACTGGAGCGCACTCGGACTCACGCTGATCGGACTTCCTCTAATTAGTCGGAATCTTCTAGTCTTGGCACAACGCTTCTCTGGAGATTAAGGATCTGAGGATTGCAATAAAGATCCATCTCCGTCGGCTTCAAAGGACGGGCTAAACAATACGGAGGTGTGAGGAGTTTCAAACGAAGGTGGAGATGATAGAAGTTGGACTCAAGTTTGGAGGAAGATACTAAAATGAGCGGCCAATGTCAATGAGGTGACTGGGGGGTTTGTGGTTTTTTTGGCTGTAAAAACTGATTAGTCGAGGGGTTGTACATGTTCATCCAGTCAGATTTTTGTTTTTTCAGTCCCACATTTTCAATCCCACCCATCATTTTGAATTGAATGACATTTTTCTCACTTCTGATTTTACCACCTCAGAGTTTTGTGTTTTGCTTATTGATTAAACAGAAATACGCACAATTTTTCCTTTCTTTTTTCCTCATAAGCAGCCCCATATTTGTTTTGATACAGCCGGACCTTGTGTCTCCCTGATTGGCTAATCCACCTGTCAATCAAGTCCTTCTGAACTCAGGGAGATTCACCAGTGACCAGACTCACATCTTTGTAAAATATGACTTTTAGACGGGCCAGTGATACACTAGTCTTGCAAATCCAGAATGAAATCTATCCGTATTTTATATCAGTTTGGGCACCTTTGCACCTCAAGCTAGAACCAAAAATGATCGTCCAATCAGATCATTTTTTTCAGTCCCACATGTAAAACAAAGGAGCTCATAAGTCACTGGGGATGTAATGATAACCAAATGTCACGGTACGATATTATCACGACACGCCTCTCACAGTACGATAATTATTCTGATATTTTGGGGGGGTTAACAGAATTGTGCATATGCTATTTTTTACTTTTACCTTGACCAGTCTTCAATAACAGTTATTTTATTACGTAGTAAAGTAAGTAAAAGATCATGGCCTATGCAGTTCCCTCTTTTTTAATACTTTTGAGTGAAAATACTTGCAATTCGATATATATTGTGATGGACCACGATATTATTGTGAGAGTTCTGACGATACAATATCATGATATTGTTATTGTTACAACCCATCGTTTTCAATAAAATGATATTTCTGTCTACTCAGATTAACAGAGTTTAGTGCTTCGTTCATTGATTCAACAGGAATCCGTGGTGTTTTCCAGTCCCTTATTATATTTTTTCCTTTCGTTTTTCCTCATGTACAGCCATATTTGTTTTGATACAGAGACCATGCCTACCCCTGATTGGCTAATCCACCTGTCAATCACACCCAGACTCATATCTTTGTAAAATATTGGAGATCTGTGTATTGCAGATCCTACACAACGATACACAAATGAAGCAAAACATTATGACTAACTGGCTATTATTAGAGGTGTGCAAAAATATCGAAATATCGTATCGTTTAATGTGATGACACAGTATCGATATCATGGGCTGCTGTATCGATATATCGCCAAGAGTATTTTTTTGCTATATTTTACTGAATTATTTTGTTACAGAGCTACAGTTTTGTTGCTTATTTAGTGGAACAAAACTCGTTTATGTGACACATATAATATATTTACTGTTTTGATGATTAAAAAGTTTGTGTTTCTTATTCACTTTGCACAAGAAGTGGTGATACCCATCCCTAGCTATTATTGATAGGCCATATGTTGGAATGTGCATCTCCCATTCTATACGAAGCTCCATATATATAATGTAATAGATACATCTTGTTCCTGTGCATTTCCTACTATATTAGATCAGCCTGGAGTCAAGGGTCAACCAAATAGAATCTTCCAGTGTGTGCCTTTCTGCCTTGCCTGTAGAATGTTGTTTGCACAGTCTGGGAGTTAGTTTTAGGCTCCAAACAGAGTAAAATATGAAAAAAAAGACATATTTTCATTCAGTAAGATGGTTTTTGATTTATACAAAAAAGGCTACACCACTCATTGGATAGTACTAGTATAAAACATTCTAATGTGCATTCTTAAATTCTCAGTAAATTATATAAAATGCTATAGAAAGACTGCTTTCAAAATACTACTACTAACACCACTAATATAGTATGTGTACATTATTCATTTAGCTTTTTCTATACCAGACACGACTCTAGCACCATTTACATTTTTATTTTCAGCTCCAATTATTCTCCCCCAAACTCATTCTGCGATCTTTTAGCCACTTCATTTGCAAAGATGGCGGAATGTCCGATTTCCTAAAGGTCATTTCGGATAAACTGAGATAAACCCTTCATTATTTCACATTTCTGGGCAGCACTGCTCTGTTTTAATGTCTGTAAATAAGACATCTAATTGCCTTGTGGGGAAAAGCATTGCTGTTTTGGTTTTGGTATTAAGCCACTATTGTTTCTTAAAGGTCCTGTATTACATAAACTTGACTCTTGTGAGGTTTAGGTTATGTTAGAAGTGTTTTTACTAGGGATGGGCATTCGATAATATTTTCTTAATTGATCGTCAGGAGAATTAACAATCGACTATCGATTAAATCATTAACGTTTTTATATTAAAATTATCATTATTATTACCATCTGCACTACTAATCTGCATAAATAAATTCAACTTTACGACATATAAACCGTAACCACTCTAAAGCTACATCAGCCCGTTTGAGATTGTGTTTAATGCAGCTTTGCGCAAGTCTAGAAACTTAAAACCGCATGGCTAATTTGCATAAACTAAGCGAAAAAAAAACAGCTCTTGTGCGCTGATGCGGTCAACTTCCGTCGGATTAAAGGACACGACTCAGTGGAATACAGGTTAGTGTGACCATATTTGCGTTTGTCAAAACCAGGACACCGTACGGGGAGTGGGAGGTGGGGACACGTCATCGACATTGCGCTGCTCTCACCTGGCAAAACTTTTTCATGTTTTCTGTGTCCTGGTGAACTTTTTCCCATTGAACACTGAAACATATGTGCTTCTTTGTAGACTGTGCACATGGCCTCACACTTGTCCCGACCGGAACGGAGCGTGGAATTTCTTGTACAAGTCATCGTTAAATACGCATTTGCGCTTCGGCTCATTGCAGGCTGACCGACTTGTTTGTGTTTGCTTGCTCCTTCTGAGTGCAGACAGCTACATGTACGGACACCCCACGCTACGCACAGCAACCTACATTCGGTTTGTCGATTAAAATGAACGTAATCGATGAAATTCTTAATGATCAATTATCGATTAACTGACTAATCATGCCCATCCCTAGTTGTTACCTCCTCAAAAATATACCTGGAGTTGTGTTTTGTTTCATGAGCAATCCCTTATTATTTGTCATCCTAATTCTGCAGGGTTTGTGTGTTAAAAATGTGCAAATGAAACAAAACACAGGTATGTATGTGGTGAGGAAACAACATTATAACACAGATCAGAAAACAGTGTAATATGGGCCTTTTAAAACCAGCTATAATAGTCTGCGCTCAGTCATCTTTCTGTGTTTATGTTACGTATCATTCACGCGGAATAATTAGCGATCACAAGACACGCGCAGAGAGCTGAAAAGGAGAGCGAGGGAGAGTCTAGCACCAGAGTTAAATTTGGCAGCTACACCGCAAGTGAGAGGAGTGTGACGAGATGTTAAAAATGCAGGAGAAGGGTTTAAATTGGGAGAGATCTGACTGTTTAAATGGCACCTCACTTAGAATAATACAGCTATTAACGGTCACACTAGAGCTGTTGTGAACTGCAGCTGTAAATAGACAGATTTCGCTGTTAGGTGTACAAAGTAAATTTGCTTGTCTACGTAAAGATGTGGATGCTTTGCCTGGATGCTAGTATTAAACATTTATTTTGCACTGATTTAATTACAGGTGTTTTCATTACTCAAAATGCCTCCAAACATTTGCCTCTCCACACATCTGATCTCTGACTTAGTCTGGTGGAGTCACCTGCTTGGAGGTAGATAGATTACTGACATATTTGAAACAGCCCAGGAAAAGTAAAAGAATGTCCATGGAGACAAGCAAACCCTCCAACAGAAAAGCTACACAAAGCACCTTAATGCATTAAGACTTTACATATAATTCAAGTTTTATGCATCTGTTCTTGAGACATGTTAACACTAACTGTTTTCAGGGTCTAGTGTTTTTAGGGTCCACACAAACCCACATGCTTTTGGAGACATTCATTTCCTGAAGACTGATTCTAATCTATCCTTAAGATATTTTAGACCGTATATTCACTTTAAACCATGTTGCTGATCTAATAATAAATCAATTATAATGGAAGCCAGACTTTTATTCTCATAAAGGAGGCTGGTCCTCATCAATTGAGAGAGTTCAGATTTGAGTCTTCACAATGTGATACCCACACGACACAATCAAATAGGGACTAAAAAAGTAACTAACCCTGAACCAGACCAGGGCTAAACCAGGACTGCACCAGGACTAGTTCAGGACTAGGCCAGAACTAAACCAGAACAAGACCAGGACTAGTCCAGGACAAGACCAGGACTAACCCAGGACTAGACCAGGACTAGACCAGGACTAGACCAGGGCTAGACCAGGACTAGACCAGGACTAGACCAGGACTAGACCAGGACTAGACCAGGATTGCACCAGGATTAGCCCATTACGAGCCCAGAACGAGCCCAGGACTAAACCAGAATTATACCAGGACTAGCCTAGGACTAGACCAGGACTAAACCAGGACTAAATCAGGATTACACCAGGACTAGACCAGGACTAGACCAGGACTAGACCAGGACTAGACCAGGACTTAAACAGGACCAAACCAGGGCTATACATCAGACTAAATGGGGATCAAACCATGTCCAAACCTTAGTAAAGGCAAAGCTCTAAAATGATAAAAACGCTATAGGTAAAAGACATCATAATTTACGCATAAAGAAAGAAAAAAACACTAAAAAACACTAAAACGAATATGTTTTTGAGGTACAAATTCAATCTAGCACAACATTTACAGCTAAACCAAGCTATAAACCATTCCGCATGCTGTCTTTGTGGCAATACATGCGGTTCTATGGTGTATTCTATGGTGTTAGTGTAAACAGATGTGCTTGTAAGGAACATTTTAGCGCTTTAGAATGGGTCAGTACTCACCGTATCTGCTGATGGAGGAGCGGGACATACTGGCAGAAGAGGGGATGTTGTAAGAGGACGTCTGTTTGGGAACCAGAGCCACCACGCAGCGATCGGACACCTAGAGACACAAAGCAAATATATGTCATGTTATTTGAATCCAAAATGATAATATTAACGTTATTATTTCAATCAGAATGGTGCGTGCTGAACTACAATATAGGCTAACTGTACAAGATAGCAGAAAGATCTTGTGTGAATCATGCTGTGTAATGGTCAGATTGCAGATTTGTTGACCTGTTTTATGGTTAAGTTAATACATGATTCAAGATCTTTTCTGTCAGTAGGGGCACGCAAAATTTAAACACTTTTTTCACAATAGCTTCATAAAGTGATTCCATTATTCCAGAAAAATACATGATTATTGGACTTAAGGTTAATATGGCAAGTTTGTGGAGCAGTTAAACATTTGTTGAACTTTTTATATGTCTTGCAAGAGTAAAGCTTGGTTTCCAAATGTTTTTGTCTCAAGCCACCTTAAATGTAAAGCTGTGTGTACTACAGAAAATAAACACAAGCAATATTAGCAATGCAAAAGGATTCAGAGCCCCAGAACAGACCCAGAGCTGCCAAAAGGACTTTGTGTTTAAAGCAGTGAAAGAAAATAGTCAACAGTTATTTCAAATGTTTTATTATATTCCCGATTGAGTTTGAATTTGACTGGTGTAGCTCAAGAAAAAGTACATTAGTTAAAGATGCACTGTGTAACTCTTTTGGTTGGGGGTCCATCACCTGCTTGTTTCTATGGAGATGTCATTGCTCTACCTGGAAAGCTCCACAGTATGACATTAAACAGCTCTGCCTTACATCTATTCAATTACAGGTGGTTTTATAGCTCAAAAGTATCTAGAAAAACAGGCATTCTGACTGTGTGGGGTCGCCTCTCCACAGATCTGACCTGTAACTTGGTCTGGTTTGGTTTCCATGAAGATGGAAAGGTTTAATACCATACTGTGAAACATTCAAGACAAAGCAATAACATCTCCATGAGGAAAAACATTTGACAAACCTTTCACCAGAAAAGTTACACAATGCACCTTTAATAGGGTTGTAACGATATCCAAGTCTCATGATACGATATCGTCACAGTATGAACCTCACAGTACGATATTTATTACGATATCATGGGAAAGCTTACGATATGGTGGGGAGGCTCACGATTAGGGTTGTAACAAAATCCAAATCTCTCAGTACAATATTTTCATGATATACATCTCACAGTATGGTATTTATTGCGATATTTTGTGAAGACTAAACAGCTAAAACTGTTAACATGCTATTTTTTTCCTCTTAAAATGCCTTGACAAGAATTAATCCAAAGAATTAAGACTTAAAAGTGCTTAGAACTGTTATTTCTTCTTGTAGTCTGCACTGAAATGGAGCAAAGGATCATGGTCTATGTAGTTCCCTCTCTTTTTTTTAGTTATGCTGTGCCATAACTCTTAATTTAAACAAAGAGACTTGTATTTCGATATATTGTGATGGTCCACGATATTATTGTGATACGATATCATGATATTTTGGTTATTGTTACATCCCTAACCTTTAAACTTAAAAGAAAGAAAAGAAATACTTCAAATGTATGTCATATTTTTACGATACTAAACAGTTAACACCAGGGAAATTATAATTATTATTTACATTTACATATTTTCCTTAGATTTCTATATAATTGTTCTGCTTATCTCCATGAAAATGTCTTTGCTTTGCCTGGAATGTTCCACAGTACAGCATTAAATCTTGCTTTTTCAGTGACATTTGAAATACTGTGAGATGGCTCGCCTCTCCATAGATCTGACCTGAAACCTTACCTGGTAGCATCACGTACTTATAACCCCAGAGGTATAAGTTGAGTGACATACTGCGGAACATTTAGTGGACTCTTCAGAAATGGCACACAATGCACCGAGTATATTTAAACAAGGTCACTATAGCAACTCAGTTTTTTGTTTTATGGATGCTGGTTATTTCTTTAAACTCATACCAGAGAATATAGTGTATATAGGAACACCCTTGGCACAAAGAAAAGATATGGGGAAGATAATGTTAAAGTACTGGGTGACTTCACTACCAAAAAATATAGAGCATCTTCTGTTCTCTTCCCTCCAGGTAAAATCCATAAATGGGGGAACACAGGTGTAATAATAAAAGCATTAGAGCAGATTCAGTCAAAAGGAGAGGCACAGGTTCAGAGCAGTGAGAGAATGAAAGATCAGAACTTTTTTTTTCTTTCTTTTTTACCAAAGGTTCATATTTACAAAGAACTGGGCTCAGTCTGATCTGCTCCTGTCACTTAGCTTTGGCACTGATGCAAGAGACTTTACAAAGAAGAAAGATGTGCATAATCTGCTCACATAAAAGGGAGTTTGGAAAATAAAAATGAGATTGGAGGAGGAGATTTAAAGTGGCGTATTTTACTTTTTGATTTTTAAGGTTGCATATATTAATAACAATACAAAACTGATGTTAGGTCTGACATCTGTGCATTTATTACTGTTTCACTTTATAAAGTTTGTCAGACTAAAGTTAAGGCTACTGATTTAAAGGTGCACTATGTAACTTTATGGTTGGGGGTCCGTTACTTGCTTGTTTCTATGGATATGTCATTGCTCTGCCTGGAATGTTCCACAGTATGACTTTAAACAGGTCTACTTTACATTTATTCAACTGCAGGTGGTTTTACTGCTCAAAAATATCCAGAGAAACAGGCATTTTGACTGAGCAGGGTCGCCTCTCCACAGATCTGACCTATAACTTGGTCTGGTTTGGTCTCCATGAAGATAGAAAAGAAGATAGACCGACCCTCCACCAGAAATGTTACACAATGCCCCTTTTAAGAGCCTGATCTGCGTAGAATGTTCCGCAGTATGCCATTAAACTTATTTTCATGGAAACAAGCAGATGACAACACCAAGCCAAGATACAGGTCAGATCTGCGGAGAGGTGAGCCCGTTCACTCTACAAAAGTATGTTTATGAAGGTATCTTTGAGCAATAAAAAACACTTGTAATGAAATAAATGGTAGATAAGTTTAAAGGCCCATTCAGACCAGAGCGTCAAAGCGTCCAGTTTACATGCAACGTCTATGTGGATGTGCATCTACGGCGTCCTGTGGTTTTGTGGTGCGTCTTTGGGCGTCAGCGCAGCATAAATCTGGTGTCGACGTGGCGCGTTTTGAGCGTTCTGGCATCGACATTTTAGATGTGCATCCACGGCGTTGGCGTCAAAAGTTGCACCGCATCAGCCAATCAGGGATAAGTATCCAGTGACGTAGCGACACTGCAATCACTGTGCCGATCACCAGGACTACACCAGAACCGGACCAGGGCTTAACCAGGACTTAACCAGGACTAGACCAGGACCGGACAAGGACTAAACCAGGACTGGACCAGAACTAGACCAGGACCGGACCAAGACCGAACCAGGACTGGAACCTAGACTAGACCAGGACTACATCAGGACTGGACCTGGACCGGACCAAGACTAAACCAGGACTAGACCAGGATTGGACCAGTGTCATTGTCGGAATATACATATATAAACACCGCAGGCGACAAGCCGATCTCCCCCGCTGATGGTTTAATGTAATAAATACACTAAAGTCTGGTCTGACATCGTTTCGGGAAAATGCACTTGTTTCCAGGGCAACGGACGCACGTCAAATATTTTTCTCCTGTTCGTCCACGGTGTCCAAGATGCGCGTCAGGGGCGTCTGAACTCCAATGCAAAGGCGTCCAAATAGAGGCGTCTAGGGTGTTTTTTGACGGTGTGGCCTGAACAGACTATAACAATGCCTTGTGAAACGTTCAAGGCAAAATATCACCATGGAAACACACAGGTGGCAAACCCCTTCACCAAAAAACTTACATATTTTACTATTCCTCTTTTAGAACGGTTTTGTGAACAGGTATCCTTGAAGAAACCTTTTTTATGATGCTAACTGTAGACATTGCTCTGTCTGAGGCTTTGTTAGACTTTAATCTGAGGTTTATTCTAACACAATCTGACTTGAAAGAGCTGACTACAACAAGATCTTTTTTGTAGTTATCCCAGAATCCCTTCGTCCGCAGACAAGAATCGAACCAGTGACCTTTAAGCTGTCAGGCAAAAATCTTCCGTCGTAAACCTTTATATAATATGTATCCTTTTAGAAGTAGTACTTTTCCATGTCTAACTTAGAGCAACTGCATTTAACAGCTTCCTAAACAGTACATCAACTTTACCACTACAATGAGAAATTTCACCACTAGACCTTTATGCATTTTTAAACACACCTTCAAATTATTCATAACCGTTTTCCTTGTGGTCCAACACTAAAATAGCCTGCTCGGAAACTGACAAACACAAATTCTAACTCGCTCCCAGAAGCCACGAACTGAGCGGACTGTTGGCTGGCATTTTCAGAGGAGCCAGAGGAGGGAATACGGACTCAAAAACAGGAAAAAAACAAGAGACAAATGCCAGACTCCGAGAGGGATTCCTAAAAGAAAGCGCATACAAAACCGCTCTAAACTCATTTCGGTTTGAAGCTAAGAGCTGTGTTCAGACGCTTTCATGAAAATTAGCATGAGAGAGACTAAGGAGCACTCCAGTTTAGCTGTGTGTCCCGTCTGTTGTGAGCAGTTGACATATGCTTCCACTTTGCTTTTCTTTAGAAATTCGGCGATTTTTCTGTGTAGCGTTGATTAATTTTTTGTTTGCATGCAACTGCGTATAGTCTGCAAATGACTTTTAAAAACCCTGTTCTATGAATTGTAATGTAATGTAGCACACTCCTAGCTATGTAATTCTAATTAGTTATATTTTAAATCATAGAAATTACTGCATCTGCTCTTTTCTAAACGTACAAAGACACTTGACAGCTGTTCTGATTGGCCAGAGTTCAGAGTTTACATGGAGATTTACACTGTTTGATTGATCATGTTTTGTATAAAAGCGTGATCCAAAATGCTTCTAAAATTGTTAAAATTTGCTAATAACTAGTATTATTATGTGTACTGTGTAATGTCACTTTAGTACAAAGTTGGCAGCATTACTTGTACTTGTAACATTGAGTACATTTTTAGCACCTCTGATTTTGTTACAGAGCGCCACTATGGGCCTTAAATGGCTTAAAGGTCCAATATTACGCCAAATTGACTCTTGTGAGCTTTAAGCCATGTTAGAATGTTGTTTCCTCCTCAAAAACAGACCTGGAGTTGTGTTTTGTTTCATTCACACATGTCTGAGTAACCCTTTATTTTAAGTCTGTCTGCATCTCCAAACCTCAAAATGCTCTGTTCCACCTTTTGATGTCATGTAGTGGTATTTTTCAAGTTAACAGCTACCTTTTGTTCAGTAGACATCAGAAATTCTAGGATGAAGTGAGGATGTGTAGAGTTTAAATCACAGAGGAGCACTTCCTGTATTACCATATGACATTGCAAGGTGGAATAGAGTGTTTTCTGTTTGAGAGAACAGAAGAACTCGGCCTAAAAATGCAGGATTTGTGTGTTAAATGTGTGAATGAAGAAAAACACAACTCCAGGTATATTTGTGATGAGTAGACAACATTATAACATAGATCAGAAAATAGTGCCTAGTGCCTCAGCTCCATTTCATTTCTCTCCACTGACTAGCTCAAAAATCGGAATACACTAGACGGTTTGCAAGAACCCCGGAAGTGCAAGTTCAGGCACCAGCCAATCATGGAACAGCCGTACATTCTGTGTTGGCAGTGATCGCAGACTTAAAGCTGGAACAAAGAGAATGTTTGGTGAGTTTTATCAAGGGGAAAGATGTTACTGCCCTTCTTCCTACGGGATTTGGGAAAAGCTTAATATACCATATAATACCAATTAGTGGTGCATTACATACGTCACAACCAAATAGCGGTTGGTTAAATAAAAAAAGTACCCACAAACCGTCGAGCGAACAAATCCTAATGCAGCAAGGTCAGACGGTTTCCACGAATTGAAACCGGCTGATGAATCAGGCTACTTTAAATTACCCACATGGTCCCATGCTCATATTTTGTTATACTGAATTGTCTTATTTTTTGGCAGCTATTGTCATTTTCAAGGCCCTCCTCAGACATTCAGTATTTGCATCACATTGTAGCATTTTATTTTATTTTTTTCCTTAAATCTTCTTATCAATTTACAGAGGCGTTTGAGCACAATCAAAATATTGTTATCTCCAAAAAAATATTAAGATATGAAGTTTCACTCACCACATAAAGAATTTTTGCTTTACGTCTTTCAACAAATCCACCAATACACACTAGTACACGCCTTTAGTTTACTCACTACAAGAACATGAACTACCTGAAGTGAACCTAGCCACCAGCCAAGCACTAACCGCTCTGCCACCACCGCCGGCGTCCCCTCCTTTCAAACTCCCTCTGATAACAAAAAATCAATCACTCTAACCTCCCCAAAACCCCATCTCCTCCTCTGGCCTTTGACTCCCTTCATTTCCTCACCTAATTCCCTTTCAACAATCCACCGACGAGCTCTAATAAACCCGGCTCACCCCGCACGCCTGCCCTCCTCCTGTGATAGCGTTTCTTCAGAGGAACTCATCTTTTCTTGACACTTCTGTTTTTTTTCCCTCTTTTTTTTGGAGTTGATAGAGAGGCTACACTGGTGATGGAGCCTTGTGATAGGGTAAATGATTGAAGGCGCGCGATTCGTCCTTCGGGGATAATCCACACAGGTGCTGGTCTGATAGTGTGGAGGGGAGATAAGGCGGGCAGGGGGCTAGCCGGGTCTGATAACGTCCTTTCATTAGAAGTAGCAGACAGGAGCAGACTCGTGGCCAGGACGGGGAAGGGATGCTCCGTTTTTCCTATACACGCAGAGATAGAGCGAAGCCTCGAGCGAAGAGCGTGGGTGCCCTACCACCCAATCGGCAGTGTCCCGAAGCTGCAGGGTGGGCTTTGTGTCGCGGTGTCTGTCATGAGGATTGCCAAAATGAAAAAAGTAGTGGGCCAGGAGGTAAAGCTGTGATATGGTACTCTGTATTTAGGAGAAGAATGACTATTTCTGAGTTTTTTGTTTGTTTTGTTTACTGTTGTTGTGTCTCTGGGCAAAACACTTAACAGATCTTTTCCATCTTATCTCTGTGTACACTGATGTATGAATGTGGCACCTTATCGTAAAGTTTTCTGAATGCCTTGAAGGTAAAAAAGTTCCATTTATTGGTTCAACTCTGGATTTTAATTTAACGCAATTACCAAATGAACATGGCTTCTTCTCATGTAAGAGGAGCATATTTTGCATTCTATAATCGCCCAATAATTCCTTTTGGTTTGGTTACTGAAGACTCAAATGAAAGGTAGAGCAGTAGTAGTAGTTTTTGTGATTTTGTTAAGGTTGTGGGTTCAATTTCTGACCAGTTTTGTACCTTCTATTATGGTGAGGTCTGCATATCCACCTTGTGTTACTTAATGGGTATTCCACTGTTCTCCAAACATGTGAACTGGTATTCTGTTTTAGTGCTGCTAGCCATTGTAATTGTTCATTTAAAGGTGTACTATGTAACTTTTCTGGTGATGGGTTCGTCAGCTGCTTTTCTTCTTGGATAGATTATTGCTTTGCCATCAGGCTAAGTTACAGATCAGATTTATGGAGAGATGACCCCAATCACAGTAAGAGTTAGTGCTGTAGTCAAGACCACACTAACTGAGACCAAGACCAGTCCGACCACCTGGTCTTGAGACCAGGACAAGACCAAGACCTCTAGGGGTCAAGACCGAGACAAGACAGAGACTTTTAAAGGTCAAGACCAACACAAGACCGAGACCGCAGCCCATCGAGACCAAATCAAGACCATCTGTAGCTAAAACACAACAGACTCCAGGCACTCCAAAGAAGAAAAACAAGTAAAAAAAATCGCCCGAGGAGAAAATACAGTGAAAAGGCCTTTATTTAAATGGCCAAAGCCAACATGTTTCGACCTTAACTGGTCTTCATTAGGGTTTAGTTAAAAAACAACATGGGCGTGGCCTTTAAGTCAAAACCATCTCTGTCATTTCCTACATTTAGTTGTATTTTACAGTTATTTTGGCACATACCGTATTTTCTGCACTATTAGGCGCTCTGGATTATAAGGCGCACTGTTACTGAATGGTCTATTTTCGAACTTTTTTCACATATAAAACGCACCGGACTATAAGGTGTATTAAAGAAACACAACAGTTGGATGGGTCAGTTGGACTTTGTTTGGCGTTTTCACGGTGACACTCGGCTTTGTTCAGTTGTGGCGTGTAGGGAGGGTGCTGTCTGGGACCGCTGGATTGTCGGCGTGTTCGCAGTGACTCACTTGTTCAGTTGTGGCTAGAAGTGGCACATTGCACTCGCTTTTTCGGTTCGTTCCTCCGTTCCGTTCCTCGTCCGTGTGGAGTGATGAGTGTGGCTGCGGGTGTTTTTCATTACGAGATCGCTGTCTGCTCCGTGTGTGTTTGTGTGCGCTGCGGGTGGTGCGGCTTTGTAGTTTACTGAAGTCGTGCTGGGACACACGAGTGGATTCGTGTATAGGGAGCTCTGGATTGTGGGGCGCAGTCGTTTTCTGATAGAGTTGGAGGCTTATGAGCGCTCCCTATGGTGTGGAAAATACGGTATATATCAATGTTTTTGTAGTGTTTTTATAAATCTATCTCCATTTGATCTGATTAATGTTCACTTGAGCTTAAAATAGGCCAAACAATCTGTACAGCACTTAAACACAGTTTGAGAACCCCTTCTTTAATCTCGCTTCGACCGGCACTTTACAGAAAACAACTTCAAAGCAAATCAAGTGGGTTTTTTTCAAGTTCATAACATTTACAGTTACTCTAGGTTTTACAGTGATACGATCGCGTTTGTCAAGTGTCAGACCTTGAGTCCGAGACAAAAAAAGACCAAGCTCGATCAAGACCGAGACAAGACAAGAGTCCAAATGCTTGAGTCTGAGATGAGACCAAGACTGTAAAAAAGCGGTCTAGAGTACTACGACACTAGTAAGAATGTTTTTTAAATATATTTCACACAATAGAAACACCTGTATTTGAATAACTCTATGAAAAACAACTCTATTGCTACTCTGGACCATTCCACGCAAGGCAATAACATCACCATGGTAACATCCCCCAGCCGAAATGTTATATAGTCCAACTTGAACCTAATGAACAGGAAACGTAGATAGCTTATAAAAGTTTTGAAATTGCCAGCCCGGGCCTAGTACTTTACAATGTGTTTATATGAAGTTCATTGTATCCCCTTAAGAATGGCTCAGTAGTGTTTCACAGTTTAAATATGCAAGAGGGGGACTTTAAAAGACACAAATAGCTCGCGGTGGGGGTTCCTTCCTGGACTCTTAATGCCACTTTGCAGAATAAGGCGTCCAACTTGTGCTAAACGTCTGCATTTATGTTTTTAATTTGTTGCTAGCGCTTGGCAGTGGAGGTGTGCATTTCCATATCCAGGTTATGTAAAGCGTTATTTCCCAGGTGGAGGGGTAAATAGCCGTGGGGCTTTCTTGGGATGCTATAAATTTTTATGCGTCTGTGTCTGCAAAGGGAGAATTAGCAAGGACTCAAGGTGATGGTAGCTCTCACTCGGAATATTTCACAGCTTTTTTTTATTTTTATTTTTTCATTTTTTTGTTTTTATCCTGGTGAAGTTTCTCTCACTCCGGGGCCTAATGAGCTGAGGTGAGAGGAGGTGGCAGATGTGAAGCTGCAGCTGCCATTCCGTAGATGTTAAATGCAAATGGAGTCACCAAACAGGGCCAGACACAGAGCCGGAGTAATAATAATAATAATAATAATAATAATGATGAACCAACGAGAACCATGAGCTTAAAGGTGCACTGTGTAACTTTTCTGGTGGAGGGTCGGTCAAATAAAAATTTTCCATGGAGACGTTATTGCTTTGTCTGGAATGTTTCTCAGTTCAGAAATAAATCTTTATATCATCATAGAGACTAAACCAGACCGAGTTACAGGCCATATCTGTGGAGAGGCGACCCCGCTCACAGTCAGAATGCCTGTTTTTCTAGGTATTTTTGAGCTATAAAACCACCTGTAATTTAATAAATGTAAGGTTGAGCTGGTTAATGTCACAGGGAGAGCAGTGACATATCCATAGAAACAGGCAGGTGACGGACCCTCCGGATATGTTGGTGATACAATTTGATATTTAAAAAATTGTCTTGCATAAAATAAGGCAGTGTGAACTTCAGAAATATCTATTTTGTAATCTAGGAATTTTTATGCTTTTTCTTTTTGTGTGTTTGAATATGTTCCTCGTCCATGTAGTTTCTTTATTTCTGAGAAACAATTTGCACTGTCAGAATCAGTTACACAGCCTTCTTCAAAATGGATTTATCCAGATTTCAACCTTCTTTAGCTTAAAGGTGCACTGTGTAATATTTCTACTACTTTAGCCAGGCGCCACCTAGTGCCTCCGCTCAGTTTAATTTCTCTCCAGCAACTAGGTCAGGAATCGAAATACACTAGACGGTTTTCAAAAACCCTGGAAGTGCGAGTCCGGGCACCAGCCAAATAGCGAAGAGCCAGATCTTCAGTGTTGGCAACAATTCCCGAGATCAAGGATTTAAAGAAAAAACAAAAAGAATGTTTGGTGAATTTTATCAAGGGGAAAGACGTTATTGCCCTTCTTCCTACGGGATTTGGGAAAAGCTTAATGTACCAGTTAGTCCCGTTAGCGGCGCTTTACATACGTCACGACCAAATAGCAGTGACTGGTTAAATAAAAAAAGTATCCACCTACCGTCGAGCAAACAAAATCTAATACTGCGAGGTCAGACTGTTTCTACGAAGTGAAACTGGCTGATGAATCAGGCTATCACTACCTGCTTGTCTCTGTGCAAATGTTATTGTTTTGTCTAGAATGTTCCACAGTGTAGATTAACAAGCAGGTTACAGCACTACACAACATTACAGTTCAGATCTGTGGAGAATCGCCCCTATTCACAAAAGAAATGATTGTATTTTGAATTCATTAGAAACACCTGTAATGAATAAATGCAAGGAAAGCAATAACATCTCCATGGAGACAAGTAGGTCGCAGACGGTCGGCCAGAAAAGTTGCAAAAATTAAGTTTTCCTTTTTAACTTTATACATATTTTTTTATTGCATCACCCTAAATCTGCCATTAGAACTGTTTAAAAGCCACCAGGTCGTCTCGCCAAATGTTGAGCGCGGCAAAATTATGAGCTGTGTTGTGCTTTACTTACAAATCATTTTTACATTTTCACAAATTAAAAATATTAGTTTGAACCGCAGATGTAATTGATCTTTTCTGACTGCAAACATGGAACATAGAGACATTGGTAGCCTTGCAGTACCTCTAATAAACATATCATAGATCCTCAGGTGATTTCTGTAGTATATTTACATCTTATTTTTCACGGCTCACCACCTTGTATTGACCCGCATAAGCTCCGACACTGCCTCCTCCCTCATCCGCCTTATCTCCATTTTTGTAGTTTTCCATTTTACCCACAATGCCCTGCAGCGCCTATATCCCTCTTAACTACTCCCCGGTTCCTTCTTCTGGGGCAGTATAGCATCCGTGAGCAATGACGACTCTTAGATCTGCTACTGAGCCAGAGAATAAAACGAAACTACAAAACTGCTGTTGTGTGATCCTCGGTCCTCTCTTAACTAATGATGGCCAGAGTTGGGTTGTACTCACTTAGATATACTTGAGTAACTTTTAAAAGAAACTGTACTTTTCAGAGAACTTTTCTAGCAGCAGACTTACAACTTGAGTAATAATTGTGGTAACACTTGAGTAAAACTATTGATTACTCTTCCCAACAGGCCCGTCTACAGAATTTTGGGGGACCGGGGCAAGAGGTCTCACATGGGTCCCACTCTGATAATCATTAATAGGAAGAGGATCCATTTCTGGCCCCCTAAAACCCTGGGGCCCGGGACAACAGACCTCTTTGTCCCCCCAAACCCTCTACTGCCCTGCGTCCCACTGTGAGTACAAGTGACAAAAGCTTTATGTTGACAATATAAAATGATTTGAATGTTTGTATTTTTGCACCGCTCCTTGAGAAATAATTTCGTTTTTCAAATTTTTATGTCTGTACTTTGAAAATACCAAATTTTGTGCATTATTTCATTCTTTCTCCTTCAAATTACATTAACATTCATTTACAAATCAAATGTTACATCTTGACAGTTACTCTTTAAAGGTGCACTGTGTAACTTTTCTGACAATCTGCTCGTCTCCATGGAGATGTTGATGCTTTGTCTGAAATGTTCCGGCATGGCATTAAACATATCTATCTTGCATTTACTCGATAACATGGGTTTTTATTGACACAAAAACTTGCATTCTTATTGTGAGTGGGCTCGCCGCTCCACAGATCTGACTTGGAAGCTTGGCTTTAAGGTGTCACCGTAGAGATAAATAAGTGTAATGCCATACTGTGGAACATTCCAGGCAACATCTCTATGGAGAGAAGCAGGTTGCAGGTTGCACCTTTCAGTTACTTGAGTCGTAGTTTCTCCAAATACTTTTTACTCTTGCAGGACTAATTCTTGGGCCACTACTTTGTACTTCTACTTGAGTAATATCATGTTAAAGTAACGTGACTCATACTTATAGTAAGAGTAAAATTTTTGGATTCTCTACCCACCTCTGATGATCAAAAAGATCAAAAACCAACAACACTGCACCCTATTACAGAGCAGGGACAAATATAGAACATTGCTTCATGGAGGATTAAGCTCTATAGAAACCACCGGAGAGACAGAAAGCAAAGGAATAAAACGCGAAACTAGCCCCGCCGGACACAAATAAGAACGGTGTGAGGAAAAAGTAGCTGGAAAAATGGTGCAGCTTCGGATGAGACCAAAGACTGGAAAAAAGCGTAGAAGTCGGGGAGGCTGTGAAGGACACGGTGACATATTGCGTGTAATGATTTCTTGGTTTTGTTATTTGGTTTTCTCTGCGGGGACAGAGCAGAGGAAGGGAAGAGGTAAGGTCCAATTTTCAGCAAAGGAGCACAAACTTGTTCCTGGCCCAAATAAAGTAGTCTGAAGGTGGCACTATGACTTTGCACTGTGCTAACAAATAACCTGTGAAAATAGTGTGTGGAATTACTATGGCTTCCTTTCTTGGCTCAGTTTACGCTATTTTCTGATCTGTGTTATAATATTTCCTCATCCAAAACATTCCAGGAGTTTTGTTTTTGTTTCATTAACACATTTAACTCACAAATCCTGCATATTTAAGATGAGTTGAAGGAAGTGCTCCACTGTGTTTTGAAACTTCATACACCTTCACTAGAATCATTTGGATCATTTCAGCTCTGGAATTGCCAATCTTAACTGAACTAAAGGTAAAATGTAGCTGTTAACTTGAAAACTACTGCTTCATGACATCACCAGCTGGAACAGAGCATTTTGAGCATTTACTCAGACATGTGTGAGTGAAACAAAACACAACTCTGAGCATGTTTTTGATGAGGTAACATTCTATCATGGTTTAAAGCTCACAAGAGAATTTGTTTTCAAATTTTCCATGTATCTGAGCAGCTCTTGAGGTCAAAATAAGACCCCATCCACACTAATACATATTCAAGTCGTTTTCTTTGCAGATGCAGTGTTATCCACATTAATCCGATGGAAAATGGCTCCAGAGACGGAACGATCTGATGCCGACAGCTCCCACGAATTCTGATCTGTCACTGCGTGGACACCTGAAAACGCTGATACGCTCATGTCACTGTGACTTGCGCCTTCCTGATTCGCTGCGTTCGTCGGTCTGTCAGCGGTCATGTGACACTACTGCCGAAAACATTTTAAACAAACCATAGACAAATGGGAAACAGCATAGCTAGAACTACTTGCTAATACACGATTTAAAAAAAGATGCTTTCCATCTTCTTTGGCTCGAAATCAGCTGCTGCAACTTACTAGCGTTTCAGGCAGTTTCACGTTAGAGGGCGAAGTATAGTTCTATAGATCTATGTGTATGACCTGCAGATGTATAATTTCTGAAAAGTTTAACATGAACTATCTCCAATGCGATAGAAACACAGAACAGACTCACCATTAGCAGAACACCCCTCACAGAAAGAACACTCATATTCCACTGAGTCTAGTCCTTTTTAATCCGACAGAAGCTGAACACCGTCAGAGCACAAGAAGCGAGCTGTTTTTTGAGCACTTGAAAATGCGGTTTTAATTTTCGTTTCTGTAAAACGTAAACAAATATGCGTAAAGCTGTGTGGATAAGAAAGCCTTGTGGACACAGAAATTATGTTTCCGATACAGTGATACGGTGATTTGTTTCAGTGCAAACGTAGCCTAAATCTGCTGTGTAGTGTCTGCATCTGATAATTAGGAAGTGCGCAGTTAGCATACTAGTGACTGTTAGCTTTGCTGTCATAACAAAACTCCACTCTGATCTTTGAGAGTTGTAAAATGCACCACATATCTATCTATCTTCAACTTTGTGCAAAGGATTTTAAGTACAAATGTAAGGCTTTTCTATATAGGTCAGTGCAAGAAATAGGGACGGTCAGTGTCCATATTTCACCTAAACTTCTCATTTTTATAGTTTTGATCTAATGAAGCAGAGATGTGTGGAGTCGTTCATTTATTTGGTTTTGTCCCCGTTTTATATTTTAGGAATTTCCACCTCTTGATTCTTGAGTCTGTCGGATTTTAACAGATGGTTCCTTTTGGCTGCTAATGAGAAGCTCCATCGGCTCTGCTCATGACCTGTGGAGATAGCGGCCTGCTCAATATGCTGTTTATTTTTATCCTCCAGTTCCACTATTTTACATTTTTACTTTTGATTTGCAGACAAAAAATATTCTGAATGTCTTATAAGGGTAGAGAAGCAACCAATTGGCTCCTCTGGATTCGCTTGTGTTCGGTTTCCATGGTTTCATATTGACTTACATTCATTTCCTGGCAACTGACGCTAACTTTTACAATAATTACTACTTATCTAATCTTAATTTGAAGCCTAATCTTAAATGAAAATAACCCACATTGTAACTTTAAGCCATGTTGTTGATCTAATACTGAAATAATTACAATTTGGGGACAAGATTTTTGGTCCCCACAAAGCAAAACGTTGAAGTGACAAGTGTGAATCGAAAAGTTTCAGTTGGGATTTTTTCCATAGCGATTAACAATTTAAAACATTAAATTACAATATTGGATCTTTTAAATAGGTAAAAGTTTTCAATATGTCAGATTTCAGTCCCAACTATGATGAATGCCTGTCCAAAACTAGGACTAACCTGGAACAAAAACTAAACTAGATCAGGACTAAACCTGGACTAGAACAGGACTAAACCAAGTCTACAGCAGGACTAAGCTAGATTCTAAACAGAACCAAACCAGCATTAATTTAACTATAATATTTAACTATATACACATGAATCTAGAAATTGTTGTGACAGATCTTTATGCGCGTGATTAATACCTGCCTACCGCATCACCAAAACTGCAACAAGACCTTTAAGTAAACCAGGACTAGATCAGGACTAAACCAGAACTAGATCAGAACTAAACCAGGTCTACATCAGGACTAAACTAGGCTCAAAATAGGACCAAACAAGTACTAATCTATGCAGAAAAAATCATAGTGACGATGGATGTGAGTACAAATATCAATGGCCAATACCTGCTCACCACATCACCAAAATTGGGACTAAATCCTCAACTAAACCTGGACTAGATCAGGACTAAACCAGGACAATAACAGCACCAAAACCAAGTCACTACAGGACTAAACTAGGCACAAAACTAGGACCAAACCAGGACTAATCTAAGTATGTGTGCAGCTATTGTAGTGAAGTTGCACATAAATCCTTAACTAAACCTGGACTAGCTCAGGACTAAACCAGGACTAGAACAGCACCAAACCCAAGTCACTCCAAAACTAAACTAGACCCAAAACAGAACTAAAGCTAAACACTAACACTAAATCTATTTAAGCAAGTACGCAGCTAGAAGTTGTACGCTTGTAAAAGAAAAGATACACACTCGACAAGATGGTAGACAGGCACAGTGGGACTAATTGATGTCATCTTAGAAGTCAAGAAAAAAAAATAAAAATTTATATATGTATAAAAAAATGCTGTCCTTAAGACCTGAACACCTCATCTCTCTGGGGAGCCGGTAAAAGTGTCTCAAAGTTCATATCTCCTGCCACCTGTACAGTAATTGTCCTCTCTTCAGTGACTTCAGGATTACAACCGACCGAAACATGCAAATGAGGATGTGAAAATTGGCTGCCGAAAAGTCAAGTGCTGCAAATATCAAAGTTTGACAAGGTGCGTGTGCCATTTCCATAATAAGAGTGAGGCTGGGGTGAGGCGGGAGTGAGGCTGGGGGCTGGTGGTGTACCTGGTAGTGCATGAGGGTGTTGAGGCGTTTCCAGTCGTTTTCGATCTTGGTGGTGATGTCCTCGTCCTGTAGAACCACACGGGCCATTCTCCCCTGACGCCACTCTGCAAAATAAACACCCTTTGTTAGATGATACACATACTTAAAAAAATGCCATACAGTGCATTATATAACATGAAATACTGAAAAACTAAATATCTGTGACTGTGCTTGTACGGTGTGACCTCGTTTTAAACTTATTTGACAGCATGTTGGCAAAGTGTCCAGTAGTTCCTCTGTGGGTTCTATTTTGCCTTTTGCCAATGATGCTGCAAAAAGATCCAGCACTCCCTCATAGCAGCACTATTACAAATTTCAATGAGGCTGACATATTCATATTTTAACGGGGCCATTGTAAGTAATAATGCTGTTTCATCCTCAAAAAACATTCCTGGAGTTTTGTTTTGCTTCATTCACACATTTCACACACAAACCCTGCAGATTTAGTTCTTCTCTCAAACGAAAAACACCTTCACGAGAATCATTTGGATAACTTCAACTCTGGAAATTGCCAATCTGTACTGAAGGTAAAACTTAAAGACAGTTAACTTGAAAACTACCACTTCTTTAACCTGATTCTTCAGCTGGTTTCACTTCGTGGAAACCGTCTGACCTCGCTGCATTAGGATTTGTTCGCTCGACGGTAGGCGGGTACTTTTTAAAATTTAATCAGTCGCTGCTATTTGGTCGTGACGTATGTAATGCTCCGTTAATGAATTAAGCTTTTCCCAAATCCCATAGGAAGAAGGACAATAATGACTTTCCCCTTGATAAAATTCACCAAACATTCTCTTTGTTCCGGCTTTAAATCCTCGATCTTGTGAATCGTTGCCAACACAGAATGTATGGCTTTGTCTACATCCATCTCAACCGCTTTGTTTACTGTTGTGCTGTAACACAAAAGGGACCCAGTCATGGCTTCACAGCTCTTCGCTGATTGGCCGGTGTGCGATCTACAACTTCTGTGATTTTTGCAAAACGTCTAGTGTATTCTGATTCCTGACCTAGTCGCTGGAGAGAAATGAAATTGAGTGGAGGCACTAGAAGGCACCAGCCTGGCTACCACTTCATGACATCACAAGGCGAAATACAGCGTGGAGCATGCAGACATCTAATAATAATTCAGGATTACTCAAACGTGTGAATGGAAAAACACAACTCCCAGTATATTTGAATGAGGTTACATTAACATGGCTTAAATGTAATGTACGTGCTTTCATTAACAAACACATTCATAATAAAATGATCTCTATAACCATGATTGCTGTAAGGTTCTCCAGGGGTTGAGCTAGGCTTGGCCAGGACTTGTATAGCTGGAAGACTTATTGTGCAGATTTTGTGAAGTTAATAATTATGTAGAAGGACAGTTTAGTACCCATCTGTTTCACAATACCACATTTGGAAGTGGCCTGCATGAATTACAAGTCTCAATTCGAAATGATTGGTACTGGTCTGAGTAAAGTCTTTATAAACAGGCAAGCTTGCAAACTCATTTAAAAGCTGACGTCATACTTTAGCAATTCTTGTCAGAACTCCAGCACTATGAACTCCGCTCTGTTTTCCCATTTAAACTATCACATTTACAAAGCAATTTAGTTACACACAGACCCAACCCACTACATGCGCTTTGAATCCGCCAAGATACTACTCCACAATCTTCTATCTTTCAGAACAAGTTACCTCGCTGGAGCCAAATTGCCTGCCCCTATCCTCTCCCACCCCCCCTCCCCTCCACTTCCTACTTTCTCCTCTTTCAAACTTGATTTTCCTTTCACTGCGCTAACACAGCATCTTACCCAGAAGCCCTTTCGAATGCGCCCTCGACATTACCATTACCTAGACAAGCACATATCAAGCGCGTGCATTCGTCACGCTGTCTTCGATTGACGTGCATCTCAATTAAAGATTACACACGAACAATTTCGAGAAGTATATGCGGACGGGCGGTGAACTTTAATTGGTACTTGTGTGGTGCGAAATTGCGAGCCATTAGCATACGCAGCGGGGTGAGTGGAGAGAGGGAGACAAGATAAAAAGGCCAACTATGAGAAAATCACACCCTTTCAGTTTGAGAAAAGGTAGGAGGGAGCAGGTGGAGGACTCATGCAGGGTGCTGTTGTAGCTTTGGGGTTGGTGTCTAGTGATTGAAGGTAATGAATTGGTAATAAGGAGTGGAGATGTGGACGGCTTTGGCAGGGTGCATGCTGGGAGTGATTATTGATTGCTGAGCTGTTGACTGGCTTTGTTAGTCTGTTCATTGGGTAGGTGACCATGCATGGGGTATCCAGGGGCCCCTAAGATAGGAACGCCAAAGTGGAGGAACAAGCGTAGACAGGCAAACACTCAATTATGTGAACGGTATCAAGGATAGAGGGAAGAGAAGGAGGGAGGCGGGAGAGTGAGATATTGAGGAGTGCTAGACAGAGTACTACAGGAAAAGAACACTTTTAGTAACACAGCAGCAATGGCGCAGCATTAGGTGGTGCAGCCGGTGGCCGACGACACTTTGAGGGCCCATTGCGGGCTAGGATTGGCCCCCCCCCCTTTACAGACTCAGTATAAATGGCTGTTAACATAAACGATGCATACACAACTGCAAATTATACTATATCACACTAACAGGGTTGGAGTGCCAGACTTGCACCGGGGCTTTACAACTACACTACGGCAGAGCAGTGAGCAGTATTATCAAATGTGTGCTAACCTTCTTTTGCTACTAAAATCCTGTTTTGAAAGACTTGACATGTTATATTATACATATAGAATTGTAGCAGTTAAAAAATGTATAGATTGAAAAGGCTCAGACTGAATTATTCCCAGCAGGACAAATATTATACAGCACGGCTATAAGCAACATGACTATACTGATAGATGCTTTGTAATCAAGCAACCTGAGTGAATGCTCAGACTGTACCTGGAGCAGCTGTGACTCCAGTGTGGGAGTGGTTTTGTTTGGTGTGACTGTCAGACGTGCTCTGCTGTGCTGTTGTACTCACTGTATTTGAAGTTGCATGTGTGAGACCTCATGTTCATAATGAACCTTTAATTAAGGGAAAAGGCTTGTGGCTGGCCTCGGCGATCAGCCTAAATATACTCCCAACAGAAAGAATTTGGAGCACCAGTGTCCTCTCATTACTTTGAATTATTCTGAATACTTGTGGGCCACTGCACCAGAGTGTGTTTGCAGTCCAGGGTAAGGGCTGATATTTAGAACATACTCTCCAGAAATGTGTTTGAGTTTCACAGGTGACTGTAGCAGAGTCACAGGTAAATGTGACTAAGGGTGCACTCCCACTAGGACTTTACAACAGTGCCCAGGCATGGCTCACCCAACGTTGGCTCATGTTCGTACACACGCACAACTTTACTATACAAGCGCTAATATGTTACTCATACAGGGCTTGTATAGTAGCTCCAAAACACATAGCAAACAGACAGACGTTTACCTGCCTCTCGTGTCCGGCTGTCATCGCTGCTTCACACTGTTTTTATATCCATAAACTCACGGAGGAGTGCAAATCATAAAAGGATGCACTTCAGCCTCACTATTTAATAGATATTTCTGCTGCTAATAGATATTTCCTCAGCTAAAAGCGTTAGCACATGTAAAAAAACAGCGCAGTGTGCTGACGTCATCAGCCATGGCCCGGTTTGGATGTGCAAGTGTGAGTGCTGGCCATCCTAGAGTGAGTGCACCCTAAATAACGTCATGCCAATAATGACAAGACTGTGTATGTTACCCAGGTCCATGTCGACGGCGCGTGGCCTCTGGGAGTACGGCATGTTCTTGTAGACAGCATCCAGTATCTTCTCTTTGACCTGAGTGATGGTGTCACAGTTCAACACTTTCACTGGGATCTCAGGGCTGTTCTCATTGTCTGGGTTCACACAGTTCAGAATCTGCATCAAAGGAGACAAGAGAGAAAGGTACAAGATATATTTAGACATTTGTACATGTATCTGTACATTGCCATGGATTTATTTATAGGACGTCTGTACAATGTGTCAGCGCTGGGCCGTATAGAATCAGTTATGATGTATGGTTGTCTCAGAGTGATATGAGAGCTTGTTCACATGTATAGTTTTTATCGCCTCTGTATCAGAAAACCAGCAATACTTCACCAGAGAGGCTAGATTAAACGTGTATTTACATTTAGGCTTAGCCATACCACCTTGAGCAAGTCTGATCTGTCTGATTTAAGAAGCTAAGCAGGGTTCAGCCCGGTGAGTACTTGGATGGAAGACCACTGGGAATACCAGGTGCCTTTGTGTCCTTAGGCAAAACACTTTGCCCACCTTGCCGAGTATGAAAGTGGTAAGAGAGTGTTTGGTCGTTGGAGGGGCCAGTGCCGCAGATTGGCAGCCTCACTTCAGTCAGTCTACCCCAGGGCAGTCGTGGTGACAATAATAGCTTACCACAACAGAGCATGGAGTGAATAAATAATGCACTGTAAAGCTCTGGGTGGTTTGAAAACTGTTATATAAATCCATTGCATTATTATTAAGTGGGTTGAATATTACTATAAACAGAAAGTGCGAGCCTGAGCTATTTCACAGCCATCAAAATAATGCGTGTACAACTCAGCTATTTACTCCCTACTGCACTAAATCTCAAGGAGAAGCATGCACAGTGTCTACTTATGCATGTCTGAAATGAATTCTTAAGTGTTAAAAGAGCTGTACATGTGATTTCTACCGTTTTACAATGTGAGAAACAGAACTCATTCATTTTACAGTTTGTAGTGGTCCAAGCTTATTCCTCAATTAACTTATTCATTCCGAGCATCCTAATTATTCACTGTGGTGAGTTTATAAGCACTACATTTTGATTAAAGGGTCTATATTACACTATTTTCTTCATGTTATAATGTCGTATCTTCATTAAAAACAGACCTGGAGTTGTGTTTTGTTTCATTCACATGCGTTTGACACAAAAATCCTGCATATTTAGGCTGAGTTCTTCTCTCAAACACCTTTACTAGAATCATTTGGATAATTTCAGCCCTGGAATGACCAATCTCTACTGAATAAAACATAAAAGGTAGCTGTTACTTGAAAACTAGTGCTTCCTCGAACAGAGTATTTTGAGCTTTGGAGATATAGACAGACTAATGATTGTGTGAATAAATCAAAACACAACTCCAGGTATGTTTTGATGAGGTACTAACGTTCTAACAAGAGTCAATTTTGCGTAATGTAGGAGTTTTAAATACATATAAATAATAAACACAAAAAATCTGGTACAGGGTTTTTAATTTGATGACACCCTCTTATGAAAAACCTCCAAATCCGCATAAGAAGATCACTAATTTCTGTGTTCGAACCAAAACTTGGGTCAGTTTTAGTCTGCTCTCATTAGCGTCTCCCAGGAGCATGGCAGGAGCTCAGTGAAACCATTTCCGCTCTCTGGCTCTCCCCAAATCTAATTTCACACCTTCGGCGGGACACCAATTTCCAGCTCTGTCGGGGCATTAGCGCGTAATGAGCCAAAGTCACAGGCAGTGCAATCAGAGCGGAGTCATATCACATGCTTTCACTACAGACTGGTGTACAGATATGGGCTCCTCCACTCTGCCTCCTGCCTCAAGTTGGACCAACAATGGAGACGGCAGGATCATTTACTTAATTGTATTTCACAAAATGACACCACACGCGGCTTTGAGGTTTTTGGGAGAAGTTCACAAAAGCAAAGAGCGAACTAAATGTACTCTGTGAAGATATTACAAAACGCTGCTGTAAGTTGTAATTTCTTTTACTGTTGCCTTGTGGCTAGAGTGTGCCTACATAATGACTGCAAATGTCACTGAAGGCAATAAAATACAACTCTATCTTCGGCAATGGCTCAGCTGGTAGTGGGGAAGATTGGACATAGATCTTGTCATTGTGTCCCTGGGCAAGGCATTACGTGGTTTGCCCCGAAGTGACTGTACTTGGGATGTAACAACAAACGAAATATCTAAGGGAGTGCAAAAACATTGAAATATCGGTATATCATATCGTTTAACGTGATGATACAGTATAGATATCGTGGGCTGCTGTATCAATATATCAATATATATAGTGTTTTTGGTATTTTTTACTAAATTATTTTGTTACAGCTCTAGAGTTTTGTTGCGTGTTTAGTGGAAGGAAACTCGTTTATGCAACATATTTGATATTTTCACTGTTTTGGTGATTAAAATGTTTGTGTTTTATAGGAACTTTGCACAAGAAGTGGTTTAACAAAGACTTTTAGTATCACAGCCATGATTTAGCCATTATTTTTTATTGAAATGTATCGAATCAATTTGAAATATATCGTACTGAATCGTATCAAATCGAAAGAGCACTGTATCGGCAACTTCTTAATGATACACAGCCCTAGAAATATCCTGATATCGTATGGTCAAAAGTCTCACAATAATATCACGGCCTATCACAATATATCGAATCACAAGCTCCTTTGCTTAAATGCATGGTTTTATAGTAGCAACAGCTTATAAACATAGAGAACTACATATCCCATGATTCATTTCAGCACAGACAACATAAAGAAATATGTTTTTTACTTGAATTCTTGGGATTATGACGGAAATAATTCACACTAAAATCTTGTCAAGGCATTTTAAAAGCAAAAAAGTGTCCTATTTACAATATACTATCCTCTTCAAAATAAAATATCGCAATAAATATCGTATCGTGAGATGCATATCGTGATAATATCGTACCGTGACAATTGGATATCGTTACATCCCTAGACTGTACATATTGTTTTGGTTTTCTCTAGCTCATACTGTATATTAAACAAGCAGCTCTAATTATGAAATGTTTTCTTCTCTGGGAATCAGGAAGTGCACTGTTATCATGCTAGTTGTTGTTAGCATCCCAGTGACGGCCAAACATTGCTTCGAAACCACTCATATTTCTCAAGCAAACAGTTTCTAAAGCTGCTGCACAAATACATACTTATGACAACAATAATAATAAAATGAAAAAAAATAAATGCTCAGATTGAATCATACTAGTTCCAAAACAATAAAACAAGTAAAATAAAATATGAGCAAAACCATAGAATAGAAATAAATAATGAATAAAACCAATAATATACATTCAAAAATAAAAATAAAAAGACACAGAGGACTACACAACTCATGTAGTGTTAAAAACTAGAGAATAAAGATGAGATTTAAAACTCGCCACTGCTTAGACTGTTTGGACGTGAGGGGGCAGAGCGTTCCAGAGTTTAGGGCCAGCCACAGAAAAGGCCCCGTCCCCCCCTGGTTTTAAGTCTCATCTAAGGCACCACGAGCTGGAGCTGGCCCTCGGACCTCAGAGCACGCGAGGGGATGTAAATTTGTAGGAGGTCCGAGACGTACTGTGGGGCCAGTCCATTCAAAGCTTTAAAAACAAACAATAAAATCTTAAAATCAACTCTAAAATGAACAGGAAGCCAGTGCAAAGACGCAAGGATTGGGGATATGTGCTCTCTTCTTTTGGTTCCTTCAAAAGTTGTTAAAAGCCGTTATAAACTTATTGCAGTCACTAATTAGGATGCTAGCAATGTGTTAGGAAAGCGAGGAATAACTTTGGACCACTGCAAATGGTTTAAAATGAAGTAGGTCTGTTTTTCACGTTTTTAAGACAGAAAAAAATGTGATCGTGAACAGTCACTATTCATATTTATTCCAATATTCCACCACATTAGAGTCTCCATCTGACATACCCCCCGTGTGCTTTCTTGAGTGTTTTCTTGTGTGTGTTTTGTAGTGTGTTTTGCAGTGTCCGTACCAGCGTCTTGTACTCGATTTGCTGGCGGATGAGCTTGTCTTCGCTCAGGGAGTAGCGGGCCTCTCCGGTGATGGCGTCGATCGGACCCTTCTCCATCTGCTGCTTGATGGCGCAGTACAGCATGAACAGAGGCTCCCCGGCACAGTCCTGACACACACAGAAAGAAAGAGATAGAAACTCATTTACTCTGCACAACAACAAGTCTGCAGAAAACTAGTTACATTTACACTAGTACATTTACTTTTACAGGTCCTACATTACGCAAAATTGCCTCTTTTGTTACCTCGTGTTGTTACCTCATCTAAAACCTGCAGTTGTGTTTTGTTTGAGTAAAACTTTTTTACATTATTGGTCTGCCTACATCTTGAAAGTTCAAAACCCTCTCCAAATCCACCTTGTGATGTCATGAAGCGATAGCGTTGAAGTTAACATTAGCAATTCCTGCTCTTAAACTACCTAAATGATTCTAGTGGATGCATGTTTTTCATGAGGTAACAGTAAAGCATACATTTAAAAAAAAATAGCACAATATGAGCCCTATAAGTACAGATATTTTAATTTAACTTCTTTTAACTGCTACTTATAAATGTTCTCTAACCTTATTGAATGTTTTATTTATTCTTCTTCAGTTCTGGTCAGAATGCTGGTGGACACTTTCTTATATCTGTCTGCAGGGAGGAGCTAACTAACTACTCTGAAACTAACACACCTACTTGTTTAAAGTTTCTGTTAGTTATGCCTATTGACCTGTACAGAATGTGGGGTCTAATTATCATAACAATTCATGGCCATAATGGTGCTCCCTCAACTCTGGACTTGACCTGGCTACACCTATTGCTCTCTTGTTTGCTTTGAATTAGGTTTGAGGATGGAGTTGTAAATATTAGACAGATGGTGCTTGAGTCCTCCATTTCTGTTTAGAGAAGGATTGTCTTTCTTAACACAAATAGCTTCTTTCTCAAACCAATTCATTTCTCTGGCCAAAATCTGTACCTCACTGTCCTCAAATGAGTGGCCCGTGGCTTTAAAGTGGAAATGTACAACAGACTGAGGTCCACTGCTGCTCTCTCATCTGTGTTGGTACATCCTCTTGTGCAATAGCTGTTTAGATTCTCCAATGTAGCGTTCACTGCAGTCTTCACTGTACTGAATGGAGTAGACCACATTGCTTTGTTTGTGGCTCAGTGTTTTGTACTTTGGGTGGACCAGTTTCTGTCTTAGAGTATTCGTAGGTTTGAAATAGACTAAGTTTTCCAGTGACAAAAGCTCTATCTTGATTTTAATGAATGTGACCTTTTGTATTCTTTGTACTTTTTTCTCATATATGATTTGCTGTATTCTAGTTTCTGCTTTATCCTTTGATTTTGTGCAACATTTAATGTTTTGTCCTTGATTACAACTTCAGCTTCCACTTCCAGACTGTTCTCTTATTTAGGGATGTGATGCTGGTATCATTATCGACCGCTACTAAAGGAATTATTTTGAATATCATCTTGGATTAGATTAAAAGTGCTTACACCTGGATCATCTTAAACACTGACTGAGGAGGCTCTGATAAATTAGATTACAAATTTAAAAATTTATCTGGTAATTTTCTTGATATTTTGAAGAAACAATTAGAATTTTCACAATCAGATCTCCAGTCTTGCTGTGTTGTTGAACTTACCTTGAGGAACTTGTGAAGAAGGAAGGCAAACCAGTTGGTGAGCATCTTCTCTGCCACAGACTCAGTCCTGTAAAAACACAGAAAAACACCAAACTCTTATTTCTGGAGCATGTTCATTATTTTATCATATTTGTCTTTAGAGATTTCTCCTGGTGGTATCGCCTCAAACCATGTGATCACAGTGAAGGGACCATCTGTGATCATGTAAACGATTGTGTGGCAGAGTGCGCGTCAGCCAGTCTATAGAAGCGTATATGAGAGGAGACATTATACAGAGCATGTGTGGATTGAGCCTGTCTATAGGAGCGTATATGGGAGGAGAGTATATTATGTGTGTGTGTATTCACGAGTGGTTAAACACAGCAGGACGTCAGCAGCAGTGACAGGTCTCAGCTGTTTGGGGAGATGAGCGCGGTCACAGCCAGGTAACGCCGGATCACCTCTTACCCCATTACACCTTTCATGGAAGACAGAAGTGCCTGTTAAAGGAACAGTCCAGAATTTTGGACATAGAACTTCATTTCCTAGTGAGCCAGAGTGTTGGAGACGTGTGGAGACACTTTTTAAAATATTCCAGCCACTAAAAACAGTCTTACCCACTCCACAAAACACCCGAAGCAAAACAATTATTACGCCAGACAGTTGATGTAAATGTTTGTGTTGATTAGGGCTGGGTATCATTAAGAAGTTGCTGATACGATACATACCTCGATACATAAGCCACGATATGATACTTATCTCGATACAGTGCATATGATATATTTCAAAATGATTTCGATACAGTTCAATAAAAAATAAAAGCTAAATCATGGCTGTGATACTAAAAGTCTTTGCTAAGCCACTTTTTGTGCAAAGTGAATATGAAACACAAATATTTTAATAATCAAAACAGTGAAAATATCAAATGTGTCGCAAAAACGAGTGTCCTTCCACTAAACAAGCAACAAAACTGTAGCTCTGTAACAAAATAATTTCATAAAATATACCAAAAATACTCTTGACGATATATCGATACAGCCGTCCACAATATTGATACGTATCATCACATTAAATTATACAATATACTGATATTATGATATTTTTGAATACCTCTAGTACTGATAGCATAATTTTATTAGTAAAACCAACCTTGCATTTGAAGGATTTATGTCTGAGCAGCAACAGTGAGTTGTACTTCCTGATAGAAAGTTTGGCAGCGGCGGACTGATATCACCTAGCACCTATCTTACCGGCAAATTAAAATTCCTCTGCTGCTGAGAAAATAGTCCCTCAACCTGCGCCGATTCATGTGCTGCAAGGTTAGTTTTATTTCAAACATTATTCAATCAACACAGACATTTACATCGACAGTCTGGTGTAATAACAGATTTGCTTCGGGTGTTTTATGGAGTGGGTAAGACTGTTTTTAGTGCCAGGCTAACTATGGCCATTGACATGCACTAGCCTAGCGACCTCTGCAAATACAAGGACTGGATGGAATATTTTAAAAAGTGTCTCCACACATCTCCAACACTCTGGCTCAATGAGGAAAAATGAAATGAGGTCCCATGTCCAAAATTTTTTTGACTTTTAAGATTACTTTTAAGGTGCACTATGTAACCTTTCTTATGGTGATGTTATGGTGTTAAACTTCTTAACTTCTTGAATTGCTCAAGATCTGTGGAGAGGCGACGCCGCTCATTGTTAGAATTTTTCTATATTTTTTCTTAGCAAGATAGAAAAGTTGAATTACATACTGTTGAACACTACTTTCAGAGAAATGCTATTTCTATAGACACAAACAGAAAAAGTTACCTAGACCACCTTTAAAGCAAGTCTGATATCTAAATACTAAAAATAATATAGTTTAAAAATAAAACAAAATGTAATTTAAGCCATATTCTTTTTTACAGTGCTGCCTCTCCTCTCTGCCTCACCGTCAATCATATTTAGAGTGGCTGAAGGAGTCGATTGGCCGTGAAAACACACACAAGAGCGACGCCACCCTCCTGTCTCCTCTTCCACCTCAAAGCACACGAGCGGACACACTTCTCCCGTGTCTCCCATCCCACCGCACAACTCCACTAGAGCCCGAGGTCATTAGAACCAAGACAGAGGAACAGAGGAACAGAGGAACGGAGAAGCAGAGAAGCTGAGGACATGAGTCAGGTGTGCAGCGGAGAGACAAACAAACCAGGCGAGAACGGGAACGCTTAATGAATGTGAAAGATGGATGAAACAAGGGGTAGTTCTTCTGGAGATCTTCTGGACGAGGGCAGAAGAAAAGATGGAGATGCAAAAAACAGCTTGGCTTTTCTTCTTAAAATGGTCCTACACAAATGCTGACTTAAGTTTAAAGGTCCTATATTACGGAAAATTGACTCTCGTGAGCTTTAAGATATGTTGTTACCTCATCAAAAACATACCTGGAGTTGTGTTTTGTTTCATTCACACATGTCTATATATTTCCAAGATTCAAAATGCTCTGTTCCACCTTGTGATGTCAAGATTTCAAGTTAACCCTTTACCTTTTGTTTAGTAGAGATTGGCAATTCTAGGGCTGAAATGAATCCAACTGATTCTAGTGAATGTGTATAGAGTTTAAAAACGCAGTGGAGTACTTTCAGTATTACCGCATGACATCACAAGGTGGAACAGAGTGTTTTCAGTTTGAGAGAAGCAAAAAAAGCAGCCTAAATATGCAGGATTTGTGTGTTAAACATGTGCGAACAAAACAAAACACAACTCCAGGTATGATTTTTCTGAAATTCTAACATGGGTTAAAGCTCACAAGAGTAAATTTTGCGTAATTTCTGAGTTTTAATACATGAATACAAATAATCACTGTGGTTGAGGTAAATCATGCTGGAAATCAGAATAATATCTGAGAATAAACTGAACTTTTAAAGCAGTATGTACACAGAAATATGCCTATTTTTGGATGGGAGAAATTAAACTGAAAAAAAAAAAAAAAACTTTCAACCAGGGAACTAACTTAATAAATTCATCCTCTTCCTAGTGAGTGGATATGAGTATGACTTTAAATGTCAAAAGTCTTATTGCACGAAATAATAAAAATAAACAGAAATCACTTCGAGCAGAGAAAAACAAACCCACCATCTCCTGTGTAAAGCAGTAGCACAGAGGCTGATAACTTCACACTAGTTTTTATTTATTCTTTGCTCTACCAGACAATTCCCACAGTGAGTTTGAATATTTTTTAGTCAGGGGAGTTTTTGCCCAGAGGGGAGCCTGTTGTACATGTTTATAGTGGTAAGAGAAACCAGAGCACCCAGAGGAGTCCTCACAGGCATGACAAAAACATACAAACTCCAAAGTCAAATTTTGCACGCAGTCAATTTGAGTTTAAAGGGTTTGTACCTGATTTTGAACCAACATACTGAATGAACGGTTAACCCCGCCCTCTTAGCTCCTTCTCTGACTCCATGACAGAGAAACTTTCCGGGACAGATCTTCAGCAGCTACTCTGATTGGATAAAATTGTCTGTCCATGGCATTTGCTTCCTTGTCTATTTTTTACTCATAAAACTGCTTTTACAACACGATTTTGTTGTTTGGTTGAAGAGCTAAAAGTGAGGAACAGGCCCTTAAGTTCAATTTGACATGATGTTCCAACTAAACTGCTCCAGACACGGTTTAAACAAAAAAGAAACGAAAGAAAGGAAAGTCCCCGTAGAGAAATTTGTCCTCTCCATTTGACCCATCCTGCACTGCCAACTGGAGTGCCCGGAGGAAACCCACCCAGGCACAGAAAGAACATACAAACTGCAAACAGAAAGGCCAGAGATCGAACTAATTCTTCTGGTTTTAACCTATTGTCATGCGAGTTGAGAAGGATACATTTGTAAGTTTTATTCTCTTCTCTTTCTGCAAAGCCAACCAACAACCAGCTACAAATCACTCTTAATACGTCAGGCAATGATCTATTTGTCCGGATGTGATGGAGAGGCTTAGTCAGAATCAAAAAAGTCAGGTATTAAAGACAAGCTAAGACTGCAAATTCAAAGCTAAATAGTGCCAAGTGATTAGACCTACCTATTGAGGCTCAGAATGGAGCTGAAGGGAGATTATGACTATTACAGGGATAATTGTGCAGAGTCCTATTGGAGGCCTGGCAGTGGAAGACGTCCCAGTTGGACGGTTGGAGCCAGAGGTGCAGACAAAAGGGCTATTTTAGACTGTGAGACGAGTGAATGATGTGAAGTCTCATTACAGAGAAGCACAGGGCCAGACAGGAAGAGAGTGGACAAAAGTGGTATAAGTATCATTGGATTTCAATCATGTAATGTCGGAGAAGTGTGTGCTCTTGGTTAGGAATGAAAGTGAAATTGCAGCTGATGGGTCAAACGCAGAGGACAAAGTTCTCTATCTGGACAATAAAGTCAGCTAATGCATAGATGGTGCGTCACTAGCACGATTCCATGGAAACAGGAAGTTAAAACCTTACTTTAAAATACTTCACGAAAACAGATACGTTTTACAGTCATCCCTCGCTATATCGCAGTTCACCTTTCACGGTCTCGCTGTTTTGCAGATTTTTTTGTGCAATTGTGCATGCTTGTTTTTTTTTTTTTTTTTTTTTGTGTCCCTCTCCCTGCATCCTGATTATGGGCGGGTAGTGATTATATGCGGGTGGGTCAGGACTAAACCAGGTAACTAAACCAGGACTAAACCAGGACTACACCAGAAATAAACCAGGTCTAAACCAGGGCTAAACCAGGGCTAAACCAGGACTACACCAGGACTACACCAGAACTAAACCAGGGCTAAACCAGGGCTAAAACCAGGGCTAAACCAGGACTAATCTTGGACTTCAGAGTGAAAAGCACGTTTGGGCAATGGCCACGATTAGCTCCATGAGGTGCGGAGCTCTGAGCCCGGTCCTTTCTCCTGCTGTCACCCCTGAACCCGTCCCAACAGTGAGTTCTGGTTTAGTCCTGTTTTAATCCTAGTTCAGTCCTGGTTTAGTCTTCCTCTTTAGTCCTGGAATCAGTCCTAGGTTAGTCCCGGGTTAGTCCTGGTTTAGTCTTGGTTCAATACGTGGCATATGCAGCGCAAAAGTTTGATATAATCTCGGGTTAATGCGTGGGTGCGGGCAGGTGTAGGCGGCGCGGACGGTTGTGGTGCTGTACTGCGCGGCTGCAGGTCTCCAAAAATGGACCCGTGCAGAACTCTGCGCTGTAGGGCTCCGTTACAGAAAATCACTTTCTTACAGAAATCTTCAGTTTATAAAGAAGGAGGAAAATAACATAAGGACGACAGCAGCAATAAGTTTTAAGAAGGATGTAAAATTAACTGTCCTGTGTGAGAAAAGTGTATAAAGTGTGTGCTGAGGGGTTTTACAGCCTTAAAACAGATATAATAATTGTAAAATATAAAGCTGACTACTTTGCAGATTTCACTTATCGCGGGCTATATTTAGAGCGTAACCCCCGCAATGAACGAAGGACCACTGTACATATGTAGAATATTATGAACCTGGTTTATGCAAGGTTGTCATGTGTGTCACTCTGAATTGAGTTCTACACATTATCAATCTGGGATGTCTCTCACTGAAAGCATTCAAAAAATACAGAAAGTCATGCCAACTATTTGACTCTGATTGGTTGAAATGTCACAACAGCGGAACAAGACCAGACGAACAAGACGAAAAATCAAACTTTTGTTACATCCAGCTGAGAGAAAAGCAAAAACATCTACCCTTTCCACAAATGCACAAAGCGTTTCATTTCCGCAAATTTTTCCACAATCATTAGCTTCATATGCCTTTCGCCATTATATACAAAGCATAAAAATGTAGAAAAATAATCCAGCGTGCATCAGATAGGACACTAGTAATATAGGCATAGGGCAATTCTTGTCAATTTAGCATATTTTTGTTAGATTGCCTTCCACATACTGACAGGAATAGGCATAGGCTTAGTGAAGTGGTCTCCAACTTCCCCCAGGAGAGAAAATCTTGCAAAAACTTCTCATGCAGGTTGTTAGTATACTTTGCCTCATTGAATAGGCTCAAACTTCTATTATTAGCCAAGATAATATTAGATAACATTACTCAGAACTTGCTTTCCGACAGTGTGCGAGAATATTCTATTGTCCCACTTGAGTTTACATCTATTTTTTAACCACACAGACCGTCAGGATTAGGGTTAGACGCATCCAACTCGATACATCTTTTTGCCTTTCGGTTGTATTGACTTGCATGTGTTATTTGGTGTGTTTTGAACAAGCTCATAGCGTGTGTATTGGTAACTCTCCGTGAAATCAAAGCTGGAGGGCAGAATATGTGTAGTCAGACAGGCCAGCAGGGGGTGTAGTGAGTTCTCCCCAACTCCTTTACATCAAGAGAATCAGTAGAGCGAGAGGAATAGTCAGACTTCAAATGTTTGAGAAAAAATAACTGGAACACTCGTCCAAATCCCAAAGTTATTCGCATGCAGAATAAACACATGCATTGAATATTTTGTGTGATCTTGAATGTGGTGACGTCCTTCTCTCGGTTATAAAAGATAACACTAGTTTCAAAAGATATATTCAAAAGCCAATTCAACTGTTACTGATTAAACTAAATAGCAAATTTCAGTGGTAAATCATTTCAATAAAGGGTGACAAAGGCTCATTCGTTAGAGCAATGGTCCCTCAACTTGAAGGTCAAAAGACTGATTTCTGCTTGGGCCAAAATCTGTTACGTCCTTAAGCAAGACATTTCACCCACCTTGACAAGAATGAAAGTGGTGTGTAGGTCTTGAAAGGTGATCTATACATCCACTGCATCGTTTTATACACTTAATCATGTAAGAGAATTTAAGTAATTTATCTTCCACGTACATCTCAGTTTAATACTGACACAAAAGCTATGTTTACACCATGATCTTCCCTTGGCGTACCATTGGCATACCACTCTCTAAATTGTGGCATATTGCTGACTAACCGGTGTCTACTGGCCTTCACAGTCTCACCACTTGCTTTTTAAACCTCCTCCTTGAAATCATACTATGTTGACTTTTCAGGTCCCCCCGGTCTCGTATTATTGATGGTAAATAAACTTCTCCTGCGTAAGACGTCCAGTTGGTCTCCAGCCTTTTACTTCCACCCTTTCTTGGACGAACTGAAAACTTCGACAACATATCGTCCCTGTGAGGAAATGGCGGCGCGACTGCTATAGTGTTTGCCCTTTGTTTTTTCTATGACAACGGAAATAAAATCTTCAATCTGGAAATGTGTCCTTCGCATACTTCAGTGTCACCGTGGCAACCAGCCTGGAGCAGAGGACCCATCTCCACATGTTGAGCTAGACTTGGTCTGGACTACGTCAGCTGAAGGATTATGGTGTTTTTTGGGTTTAGAGAAAAGACGGAAGGTATCTTTAAGGCTGCCCCACACTACAGGATTTTTCGGTCTTAAACGGGCAACAAAAACGCACACCACAGACACGAGGAGAATCTTATGAGACTTAAAATCTCCGATCGCAAAGACTGTAGCAGGATATGTCTGCGGACCACAGGCTACACAGATGTGAGCGCGCCTCGTGTCCACTCGCTTTGAGACTCGTAAGTGTTCAAAAGATCAGAGCACAAGTCGAAACTGCATCATTATTATTTGTGAAATGTAGTACAATACTTCAGATACATGATTTTTAAAGCATAAAAGATTGGCCATAAAGTACAAAAGAAGTAGAGTCACTATCGCTAATCTGCAGGTTCACCTCGATCTGTGCGCTGTGTGGATGTAAACAAGCGAGGAACTACTCTTGCCTTTTTACTTTCAAAGAACATCTCAAACTGGATTAACAGCTCAGTTTTGTGGACTGGATGTCATTATTTGCAGAGGACAAATTCTATGGATAATGTGGATGAGATGCTGCACTTTACGAGAGGTTAGTAATAAAGTCTTCTCATTATTTTCGCTATGTCCTGAGTTTGTATCTTGCTTCTTTGTGTCCGTCAGTCTGTCTGCCCTTGACGCTCTGTTTTATTGGCTGTTACCGTAGCGTTGCTGATGTTTGGTGGTTACGATCTGACAGTCACACCACGCACACGAGGAGCACAGCGGCTTCAAAATCACACACAAAGACACAAAGTCGAATCACAAAATCGCAACCAAAATCGGGCAAATTCTCCTGTAGTAAGTGGTGGCTTTTATTTTGTAATAGTGATGAAGTTATGGTAGAAAGGTTTAAACATTTGGGTATGTAAAGAGGAGAGCAAAATATAGAAATAAAAATAAGGTTAGTTTTTAAGTCCTTTAGTATTTAGTCTTCAATACAATAACACTTACATTGTTTTCTACTTTACTTTCCAGAAGACCCAAAGAGTTGAACTGAATTGTGAAGAACTTTTCAAGCTATAGTCGGCATGTTTAGTTATGCTTTTAGTGAAAACATCCATGCTCTTATTTACTGTATTTTATGACAAGAATAAATTACACGGTGGGGTTTTAAGTCAGTTGAAAGTTAATGAAAGGCATTTTAATAAGCTCAGCAAAGTCCCCAAAGTCCCTAAAGCTCATTTTTGTATAAGGGCAGTTCTTAATATCCTTTCTTTAAAAATCTGAGAGAGGGGGAGTGGGTTAGCGCATATTGTTCCTCTTATCCTCCGTTTCCTTCTCACTTAATTGAGTTTTACTAATGGGCATCAAGATTTCATTAGCCTGTGTAGCATTTAGGGTAGGCCATGCATCTTTCTGAAGCCCTCATTGGTTGATTGAGGTGGGGGTGTAGTTTCCTAGATTAGCAGCCAGCGGAATGTCTCCTATTGCCAAACACAATGGAAGACCTGTTAATAATGTTGTACGCGGTTGTGCATGGGCGAAAAACTCGTTAGGAAAAACGCTGAGGAGAAAAAAAAGAGAGTGATTTGAGATGGAAAAGTCTCAAGGTGATAGGAGTAATGTAGTGTGATTCCATTAAAAGAACGCTATTAGAGAAGGAGGGAGGACGGAGCTGGGGCTGGTCTTTGAATGTGTTGTGTGGGCGGTCGTCAAGAATCAGAAGTTCTTAACGACCGTTTGAGACTAATAACGCAAAGAGGCTGACAAAACAAACAGAGATGCACCATAGAGAAAAGTGTGGTATTACAGGAAGTGGTTTTGTTAATGGGGTGCAGGAGCGAAAGCATTCACGGCCGTATTCTTAACACGGACACTTAATTTATAGCAAATAACAATACGGCAGAGGTGGGACCGAGTCATCGTTTTGCAAGTCTCAAGTAAGTCTCAAGTCTTTGACCACAAGTCCTCAAGTCTCAAGTCAAATACAGGCCAGTCCAAGTCTCTGTCTCGAGTCACTGGCTTAAAAATCCAAGTCAAGTCCAATTACTTTGAGCTTCAAATCATTTCAAGTTTTTAAACCAAAGCAGCTTAGATTTTTGCAATTTATATGAATTTTAAGAGAAATTGTACTTATAAAGTCATAGTATATTTATATATGAGTATTTAAAGAGTATATAAGAGTTGTAGAAATGCAAATATTTTCCTTTTTAAATGTCTTGTCAAGATGTGAAGAGTGAATCATTACAGTCAGAAAATTCAAATTCAGATTTAAAAGTGCTTCTCAAGTCTTCTTAAATCACAGGCCTCAAGTCATTGACCTTCAAGTCCAAGTCGAGTCCCAACTCTTAGTCCATTTTATCAAGTCAAGTCTCAAGTCCTAAAAGTAGTCACTCAAGTCTGACTCGAGTCCAAGACCTCTGCAATATGGGGTAGACTAAATTGCAAGTTTTTTAAATTGATGTATTATATATATATATTTTTTTTATTAAAGTTCCTAAATTACATAAAATTGCCTCAGAAACCTCAAGCTCAGTCCTCAAAAACATACCCGGAGTTGTTTCACTCACATGTTTGAGTAACCCTTTATTATTAATCTGTCTACATCTCCGAAGCTCCAAATGTTCTGCTCCACCTTGTGATGTCATGTAGTTGTAGTTTTCAAGGTAACAGCTACTTTTTATCTTTTGTTCAGTAGAGATTAGCAATGCCAGAGCTGAAATTCTCCAAATAATTCTCGTGAAGGTGCATGGAGTTTAAAAACACAGTGAAGCACTTCCTGTATTACCACATGACATCACAATTTGGAACAGAGTATTTTCAGTTTGAGAGAAGAACTCATCCTAAACATGCAGGATTTGTGTGTTAAACATGTGAATGGTCTGTTTGTGATGGAGAAACAACAGATATAGATCAGAAAATAGTAATATAATGTAAACTGTCACCAACTCAATATACGATTGATGCATGGGTCTTTGTTTTCTTTTTACAGGTGCCATATTTGAAGACTTATGGCCATTTAAAAATAAGTGAAATTATAGTAAAATTTAATTCTATATCATACGTTTTGATTTAAAATAACATTTGGATTTTTTTAATAGTCAATTGCCATGACTAGTTTTGATCGTTCACAACTTTGCGTAAGTTTCAGCTTCCTGTTATCTGCTTTTTGAGGACTTTTAACCCTTCAAAAGATATAATAGTTTGATTTAAATTGTTTACTGCTATGGCAACAGTCCAAATTGTCTATATAATAGTCTAATTTTGGTTATGCTTTTGTTCAAACCTTATATGAATTCTGGGTCACACTAAAGGTGCAGGATCCTGGCAAAAAAAAAAAAATGTTTTGATCTTCCCTATATGTCTCTATATGACTTCTTTATCTCACATACTCCTCGTACATAAGCACACACACACACACACACACACACACAATCTCCCCAATTTGAGAGTAGAAAACCACTGCATCCAGACTCTAAAAACACCCCATTAGGACGCTGTATAATCCAAACACATCTAGTCAATGGTCACATGAAAGAAACAGCAATAGAGGAACATAATGCTACATAATGCATATATATGGATCGTGGTAACGCACAAGAAAATGCCATTTTATAGTCAATGGAGCATTCGAGCCCATTCCATAGATTTACAACATACAATCTGGCCTCTGGCTTCTCAACACAACGCTATTACATCCAGACTCCAATCCTCTTCTCCAGTCCCATTAACTGCTCACTACTTTCACCAATAATTGACACTGCCTTGTTTTCCATCCTGCACATTCAGCCCATACACTACAGAAACTCAAATCTTGCCAAGCTAAAGAAATTAAGTAAGAAATTAAGAAAGAAAGAAGTAAATTTCACATTACAAGTAAAATGATCTACTAATGGAATGGAATGGAAGCGCTTTTGTAGTTGAAATAGGAAAATACACCCAGTTACA
>NW_026571515.1:34515419-34590419 GCF_026225935.1 Boleophthalmus pectinirostris | reverse complement strand
AGAATTTGAGCAAAGGTAAAAGGCACTAACTGGCATGATCATTATTTGCTTGATTTCACCAGACTTCCATCCATTATAAAAACACCTCACTGAGGTCTAGTCATAATGGAGTTTGTTTGAAATGATGTAGAAGAGCTTTGGATTTCCTGTTTAGTGCTGATCAGGATCGTGTGGCGACACTTACACGGTGAAACAGCTTGACAGACAAGTTACTTTGCAGTATAGTATATACAGTATGAATAAATACACCAAATACTTTCACATTTAAGATCATTGAAGTATAACTGGATACAAAGGTTTATTTATTTAACGTGTTAAGACCCTGAGCCAAGGCCGCAACAAAAAGAAGGCAGCAAGAGGTTGGATGTTAAAATAAAATATATTTATGAACGAAATCACAAACAAAACAAACAGTGTTACTGCCTTTTGCCTTTGCACAACTCCTTATTTCTGGCTCATGATACAAAGGCAGAGAACAGGAACTGACAAATAAGAGTCAAAGGTCCATTTTGAGCTCAATATTTTTCACAATATTTACTGACATAATAAAGGAGGTCTCAGATTCTACCCACAATAAGACATGAACTCATTTTTGAGCAAACGGGATGTTACTGCGCTCTGCCTTTGTAGGGTGTAGTGGGGTGTTTGACATGTATCTCTATTGGTGGAATGTTCAGCAGTTACCATGGTGACACAATGCACACATTAGCTGACACTGCCAAAAATGAATGAATAAATAAATAAACAAACAAGCAACACATTTTCAGGAGTCTGTGACCAACATCAGCTGCAAAATATCAATAACAAAAACAGAGCATGTGTAGATAAAGAACTGATCTTTAGAACCTCAAGTGGCACAGACAATATATTCAGTTTAAGAAGATGTCCTTTACATCACAGTGTGTTACCATTTCAGTTGTTTGTGAAAAATAGACTAAACAAAGCAGCTTTTGTAATTTAAAAAGCATTTTGTTAGATGAGAACCACTTAGGAGCAACAGCCAGTGACACTTCATTTATCCAGCCGGGCTTGTTGTTGGGTAAGAGCCATATGGAAACAAGTGCCTTTGACTATCCTTGACACATCCTTGTTCAAAATGAAAAATGTTCAAAGACTAGTACAAGGCCTAAAGTTTCACCATGTTACCAGCTTGTCTCCATGGAGATGATCCTGCTTTGCCCAAAACAGTATGGCAGAAAACTCCAGCAGATGATACCACGAGGTCAAAGCGATCACATCTTCACGGAGGTAAGCAGGGGGTAGACAACGCAGCCAAAAAAGTTACATAGTGTATCTTTAAAGAGCCATACCACGAAACATTGACTGTAGGAACTTTTAGCCATGGTATAATGTTATTAAGTAAGTAAGTTTTATTTATACAGCGCTTTTCACAGACATATGTCCCAAAGTCGCTTTACAGAGCATTATTCATTGACTCCATACCTACTATTGTAGCCACAGCTGCAGACTGCCGGAAACACAGCTGCCAATCTGCGCCATCGGCCCCTCTGACCACCACCATCACACACGCACACACCACTTTCATACTAGGCAACAGAGGTGGGGACTTGTAAGTCGTGACTTGGACTCGAGGCAGACTTGAGTCACTATTTTTAGGACTTGCGACTTGACTTGATAAATTGGACAAAGACTTGCGACTCGACTTGGACTTAAAGGTCAGTGACTTGGGACTTGACTCGGACTTGAGGCCTGTGACTTGAGAAGACTTGATGCTTCTCCTAAAAATATATATTTTTTTCTCTTTACGGTCGATAAATGCAGTGCTTAATTTTAAAGGAACAAACTGGAACATGCCCCTCCCACTTCTGTTTGTTACTTTGGATGTAACTGAAGTACTGAGATGGTATCCTCAAATGTACTACAGTAATATACAGTACAATACAGCACTATACAGTATAACAAGGACTACATAAAACATGATCCTTCCATTTCAGTGCAGACTACCTGAGAAAATAACTGTTATTAAGCGCTTTTAAATGTGAATTCTTTCTGTTCTGACAGTAATGATTCACAGTAAGATCTTGTCAAGACATTGAAAAAGGAAAAAAATAGCATCTCTACAACTCTTATATAAATATTCATATATAAATATACCATGACATTCTAAATACAATTTAGTTTAAAAGTCAAATAAATTGCAAAAATCTGGTACCTGAAATGACTTGAAGCTCAAAGCAGACGACTTAGACTTGACTTGGACTTATGGACCAGTGACTCGAGACTTGACTTGGACTTGTGTTTGAATTGGGACTTGACTCAGACTTGAGGTCAAAGACTTGAGACCTACTTGAGACTTGCAAAACAACAACTTGGTCTGCTGGGCAATGTGCATGAAGTGCCTAGTGCCAAAAACATATGTGGAGTTGTGTTTTGTTTCATTCACATGTGTTTGAATAATCCTTTATTATTAGTCTGTCTACATCTCCAAAGCTCTAAATGCTCTGCTCCACCTTGTGATGTCATGTAGTGATAGTCAGATTAACAGCTACCTTTTAGTTCAGTAGAGATTGGCAATTCCAGACTGAAATGATCCAAATGATTCTAGTGAAGGTGTATGAAGTTTAAAAACACATTTGTGCACTTCCTGTATTACCACATGACATCACAAGGTGGAGTTTTCTGTCTAAATATGCAGGTTTTGTGTGTTAAACATGTGTGAATGAAACAAAAGACAACTCCAGATATGTTCGTGATGAGGAAACATTATAAAAGATCAGAAAACCGCACTGTATGGGCCCTTTTTACAGCTTCCCATTGTTCAAAGTCTAAACAAGTTTTGGGAACAATGTCTCTTTTGTGAGTCAGGACTTTTCCTGTCAAACATCTCCACATTTGTCATCATTGTTCATATTCTTTTCTCATATCTCATCTGGTGTCAGTCCGCAGTGTGATTTATCGACGCAGAAGCACACCTGAGGAATTGTGGGATATTAAACGCTGAAATGCCATCTTTCTCCCGCTCCTCTGAAAGATTCATAAAGGCCAGTTAGTGCCTGCGTCCCTCCGGAGAGTATCATGTCTGCAAATACCACACTGAAACTATAGGTTGTCCCCAAATCACCAATATTAGCTTCACAACGGTAACTTTGTCCAGTGCCGTTATTGGGGTCGCGACGTTTTAATAATTTATAAGAACTCGGGGGCATCGGCGAAAAGCAAGATTGAATTTCTCAAATGGACTTTATCTGGCTCGCGCAGCTGTGGGCCTCTTGAAGGAACCAGCATTCGGCGTTTTGTCAATACGCTTTGGCTGACATTAAATTAAATACGGTATTGACTGGCAGGTGAGTTGGCAATGAGGCAGCCAGCATGCGCGCTCACTAGCTCCTAGACTCAAACCGCTACGGATCGGTGGAGCAGGAATTAGTGCAAAATGGATCCAGACCGCTGGCTTGTGTTTTTCTCTCAACATTCTTTATTTGATTTTAATTTGCGCTAATGCTAATCCCAGCGCCGCGCTCACATCTACACAGGTAATAATGGGGAAATGCCACAGTGTCTCTAAGGGCTCGCTGATTGGTGTCCACTGACTTCAGGCGAGATCTGTGTGGGGGGTTTCAATGTAGGTTTAATGGAAAATAACATATTGATGTGTTAAAAGTAATAAGCGGTTTGGTAGCTTATTTTGATGGTGAAATACAGTGTTTTCCATGTACAGCAGGGGTGCCCACACTTTTTCAGCATGCGAGCATAAAATGACCAAGTTAAAATGATCTACAAACAAACTGTACTGCACTGAAACACTCTGTGCCCCTTTTTTGGACACAGTTTGAGAACCGCTTCTTTAAGAGAACTTTTACTGGTACTTTACACAAAACTGTGATGAAAGTGAAGAAAGTGGGTAGGATTTTTAAACCAGTTTTTTCAAGTTCCTAACTGGAGTTGCATTCTCTTACTGGTTTTGCAGTGGTATTTACCTCTGCACATTTACCGAACACACATCGTGACAAATCCAGATGCATTTGTGCACTTTTATTAGGCAAACGTTAACCACATGTAGGCCTGCTCTGTGCTTTAGTCCTTCTCTGTGTCAGCACTGTATCATAAATTTAGATGAGTCTGCATTGAGGAGTGAGGCTGTGTGCGCTGTACACGGGGAGCATGAAAAGGCGAGGAGCGGCACACTGACGTGAGGCAGATGGACAGGTAGGATGTTTTAAAAATTTGAACCTGCGCTGTGATACACGCTGGTACATGAGGGTTGCGGACAAGGCACGCAGTGAAATATGATATCAGTTGTCGGGTGTCAGACCTCGAGTGTGAGACAAGACTAAGACCGTAAAAAAAAACGTCTCGAGGTCGGTCTTGAGTACTACGACACTGCGATCTACCCACACTACCTTGGTGATCGACTGGTAGATCGCGATCGACGTATTGGGCACTCTGATGAACAGTCTTCCTCTGATGGAAGTGTTTGCTGTTTCTTAAAGCAACACCAAGTATGACAAATAAATCTTATGTCACAGGTGAACCAGAGCCGAACCCAAAAGCAGACAGAGACAAACACAATTAATTAAAGTTTTTATTTGACAGTTTTGGTGGAGGTAGTTGGACTGAGGAGCAGAGGTGAGTATTTGGACTGGCAGGGCAGGTGAACTATGACATTATAACTAATATTACTGACTAAAATTCTTACATCTAAAGTGATTAAAAGTAAAATACAAGAGTCATTTATCTAAAATGAATTGCTAAAACTTTTCATTGGATCTTGATGAAATGGTTATGAACAAATGACTTTGCATTTGTACCAACTTTGAAATTCAATACAGCGCAACAGCAGCATTGCCACACTCACTATGACATGACTCGACTGCCTCAGAATATTAAGGCAATCAACATCCACTGTTTATGTCTTCAGATAAATTTGTGTCTAGCTCCAAAGATAACAGTGTTAAACCTTTGTGTGGAGAATCCCATAAGAAGACTTTCCTGCTAAAGTCGCGTCACGCCTTTTACTAAAAGAACACCTCAGCGATGATGATGTTGGACGTGCTTTACTAAAGCAATGAGCTTAAAGTTAAAACTGCTCACTCCTGTCCTTTACGGAACTATAGCTCATATACTGGCTTCTTATAGCACAAAAGATTATGCAGATTCAACTGAGTTTTGCAGATTAAACAATTTCACACCAAAACGCAGGTGTTCAAAATACTTTCTCCTTCAGCAGGTATTTTATCACATTGTGGAGACCAAAGTGTGTATACAGTCATATATGGGGACACAATTAGGCCCAGTGCAATAAATTGGTATTATGTTACAATTGGTTATGGTTTAGGTTGAAGCAACACTGTGTAACTTTCTGGAGGTGGCTCGTTACCTGCATGAATCCATGGAAATAGAAAGTTAAAATTATTTTTAAAAATCTTTGGAATATTATCCATGGAGATAGATGCTTTTTATCTTACACTGTGGAATGTATAGCCCCAAGAGAACAACACTTTCAGGGTGACAAGCTGGAGGAATAAAAATTAAGTTAGGTTAAGTTTTTTTTTGTTTTTTGTTTTGGCAGAAGTTCCACGGTGAAATGACTATGGTTAGGGTTAGGATGTCTCCAGGAACATATAAGTTTGTGTATCATGTCCAAGATGCATGTAAACCCACCTTGTGTGCACCAGTGCAGATTCTATTCCTTGAGAAAGGACCATTATTGCTTGGAGCTATTTCCTTGTTCTGTCCGGGAGGCAGTGCTCCTGTGATGGATGTGAGGCCACCTGCCAGGCCCAGAGGTGCTCACCAGCGGAACATGTCTTCAGCCAGATGTGGTTTGCTTAATGTTGTGGAGATATTGCATTTCTAATGATCAAATGCCGCTCTGCTGCTGCCTGCACAAAACTACCAGGACATCAGCGAGAGGACAAGGTAACCGCTACAAAGTGAAAAGTCCAGTCGGAAAATGAATCGATTTTTCAAACTAACAGAGAAAACTTTGAAGAAATATCAAAGTTGTTTTTGCACCGTGGCACAGCTGGGACTGTGTCAGTCCACCAAGGAAAAAAGCTACAGTCACCAGCTGCTCAGGAACAGCAGATGTGGAGGCGAGAATACACAGAAAATATGGTGAAAATAATCCCCAATAACATCATAAGTTTAAATGTGCATGTGACAGGTGTTTTTGAAGGAATACTGGGGCTGGGGGTCAAAGATTACCAGTACCAGTTGTACCTATATGTGTGAGGTTTTGCAGAGTCACACAAATATGAATAAATATTTACAGATAAGGCAGTGAACATGTTAAAAAGTACACAAATGAAATGAATACTTCAGTGGAGGACACTTCTGTGTTTAGAAAGAGGTGTTTGTGTCTCACTGCTTACACGAATGCTAATTTTGAGGAATAATAAATATAAAAACCAAGTATTCTACATATAAAAACAATTGGGTAGTCTTTATTTGAATTGGTTGTTTATTTTATGTTTTATGACTTTAATAAAAGTGACTGTTAGCTTTGACACACTTTAAACCCTCATTCAGCAAAATAAAGGAGTTGGCATTATTATATTAACTATATTTTAGTGAAATGGGCAGTAGAACATGTCCAAACCGCACATGAAATAAACAAGTAAACTCAGTGATCAGAGAGGAGTTGTAAACTGTCTAAATGTCATGTTGTTCCAGCAGCAGACCTGGAATCTGACATCCTCCTCATTTGGCTGCAGCGCCTGGACAATAAGACTCACTGTGGGACTATGCAAGAAAATGTAGGAGCAGAGCTGTTGGCGTGCCCACTGGCAAAGAAGAAGAAGCTGGGGGTTAAATCTAGGGTGACCAGATGTCCCTTTTGACCCAGTTTAGAGCCCTGTGTCCCCTGTCCCAGCAGATTTACACAAAACCATTCATTTGGTCCCTGGTGTCCCTATTTTTGACCAATTTGATTCCTGACAGCAATAAAGAGAGACAAACGTTGGCATTTGTTTAGGTAAACTACAGAAAAGCTGCTAAAAACACCAAAACACAAAGAAAATGTGACTATACTGACTCACATGTTAACCTTGAAAAAATCATGAATAGATCAAGCCTAACAATTGTCCAGTGTCACAGTTTTTGTTTTGAAAATTTAGCCACTTTAGGTAAATCCTTGGATTAAGACTCCTCCATGACCTGCGACTGACTTCTGCAGGTTAGTTTCATTGCTCAGCCAAGTAATGGGTGAATATGAATCAGATTATTGGGTGACTCTATAGTGCCTTTTATGGGGTATGATGCAAACTGAAGGCACTAGTCTGTCTGAGGCTCTGTTACTCAAATTAGTCTTTAATAAAAGTTTTGTTTTAACATAATCTGACCAGAAAGAGCTGATTTAGTTGGAACTACAAGAAGAGAGCTGATTTGTGCAGTTAAACAAGTCCCTGTCAAATAACATCACAGTCACAGTGTAGGAAGAATTTGCCAACTGCTCGTATTCATCACAGGCTCCTGAAACTGAGTTGTTCAAATGCATTTTGTATTTTCTCTTGTGTTTTCTTTTTTTTTTTGACAGTGTTTGCTCGTATGTGCACTGTGTCTCCATGGAAGCTGATGAACACCCCCACCGTCCTTAAGCTATGCTGAGGTGTTAAAGGTTAAACTGGATAATTTGTGGTTTGGGGCTAATCGTCTGCTTGTCTTTATGGAGATGTTATTGCTAAAATGTTCCACAATACAGCATTAAATCATTCTTACTAATGCTGTAAGTAGAGTCGCCTCTCCACAGATCTGTTTGTCTTCATGGAAATAACTTAAATACTATACTGTGGAACATTTCAGGCAAAGCAATAACGTTTCCATTTAGACAGGCAGGTCGTGATAGCCTGATTCATCAGTCGGTTTCACTTTGTGGAAACTGTCGGACCTCGCAGCATTAGGATTTGTTCACTCGACAGTAGGCGGGTACTTTTGTTATTTAATCAATCGCTGCTATTTGGTTGTGATGTATGTAATGCGCCAAATCCCATGAGAAGGGCAATAACGTCTTTCCCTTTGATTAAATTCACCAAACATTCTCTTTGTTCCAGCTTTAAATCCTCGATCTCAGGAATCGTTGCCAACACAGAATGTTTGGCTTCGTCTACATCCATCTCGACCGTTTTGTTTACTGTTGTGCTGTACCACAAAAGGGACTCAGACAGGCGCTTGAGTTTGACGTCATGGCTTCACAGCTCTTCACACAGTCCACAACTTCCGGGGTTCTTGCAAAACGGTCTAGTGTATTCTGATTCCTGACCCAGGCTACATTCAGACTGCAGGGCTTAATGCTCAATTCCAATTTTTTTGTGAAATCTGATGCGAGGTCGTTCACATTTCCAATTAAATGCGACTTGTATGTGACTCCAGTGTGAACTTTAAACGGCCCAAAAGTGTCCCGCATGTGACACTGGAGACACGATGACGTCAACCACAGCGAGCGTGATCTGTGTTTACGGAAGTTGTCCAAACACTGACGCGAGCATTGAGCACCTGGAGATTTTAAAGTTCCTCTCGTACCGGAGCCAGAACATGAACAACTTACTTGTTTTTTAAAGAGGAGAATGAGAAGGAGAAGGACGAGGTTTTTGGCCTGTGGTGTTTTGTGGGGCAGTGGCAGCGACGTCTGTTGAAAGGAACGTGTGGATGTGGAGACGGAGCCAAGAGTGGTGAGTGGTGATGTGCTTCTCTTCAGTGACATGAAGTTCATTAACAATTTTCGCCTACTTCAGCGCAGAATAGTGACGTTTGAGGCTTGTTGATAATGTGTAGGTCGGATGAATGCGCTTTGGCCGTTCAGACTGAAGTCACATGTCAAAAGATCAGATATGTATCGGTTTTAGGAGCACATATCCAAGTGTCCTGGGTCACATTTGAAAAAATTGGATCTGTGTCGTTTAGACTGTCATTAAAAAATCAGATACATTTCACATAGGGGCCAAAAAATTAGATTTGGGTCACTTCAGGTTGCAGTGCCCTAGTCGCTGGAGAGAAATGACATTGAGCGGAGGCACTAGGTGGCGCCAGCCTGGCTAAGGCCATGAAGCCTCTACTAGAAAGGTTACATTAATAAAATACTGTGAATAACTGGAATAGCTGTACATTACAACTTACTAATACTTTGCAGTGACATCACGTTGGGGGTGTACATATATCTCATTGGTGGGATGTTCAGCAGTTACTATGGAGACAAACTTATTAGCAAAAACTGTCAAGGATTGTCTGAAATCTCAAGAAAAAGTACAAAATGGATTTAAAAAGCACATTTTCAAGAGTCTGTGATCAGTACAAGTGTTCACGATCCTGGTTTGGTGTTTCATTTTCAACAAAAAAAGATGACGCACACATAAAAGTGCACAAATCAGCTCATCTATTCCGAATAAACCAGCTCTTTTTAGTCAGATTGTGTTAAAATAAAGCACAGGTTCAAGTCTACCCAGCCTCAGATAGAGCAGTTCCTACAGTTAGCAACCCCAAGGAATATCGATGCCTGCAAAGTAAGAATGAAAAGCAATTTGCCATGACATAAAAGATGAATTTAAATAGCTTATGAAAGATATATGAAAGTAAAGGTGATTTTGCAGTATAAGTATAGCCCAAGTTCACTTTGCATTTCAACAAACTCAATGAAACTTCTCTCCCTTTTTCAACTTTCTAATCCTCAGCTCATCCCGTCTGTCACAACTTGGACAAACAAAGCGGGCGTCTGAAGACCGGATCTCCAAATATTACCATGCGTTCCTCCTTTTATTTACTTTTAATTTGTATTGATCTTTTGCCAGCACCTCAATTCTGCCGGTGTCGGAGAGGTGAAGGAGCATTACAATATACAATAGTTCTCTGGTCCTCTCTTATCGAGCTGAGGAAATGAAAAGCAAATGGCACCTTTGTCCGCTACGTGAGCTCGTCCACGCGAAAGGACTTTGAGGGGAAGGGGTGAAATTGAAAAGGTTGTGGGTTCACTTCCCCGGACAATGCGTAGCCCCTCTGCTTCCACTCCTCCGGCTCATGGGAGATTAAAGGAGCCAGACAGATAAGACACAGCATCGGCTAAATGTTTTCTCTTTTCTTTTTTTTTTTTTTTTTTCCTTGGGATTGGGCAGATCGAAGAGGCTGAGGCGCTCCAGTTAGCTAAAAGACAGATACAGAGACAGGCCCCGAGATGAGTGGCTCAAAAGTGACCTTGACTTGATTGTTGTGTGTAAACTGCTCCAACACTTCAAACATTTAAGGAAGAAATCAATAATGTCGTTCAAAAGTGCATCACAGAATCAGGGTTAGGGTTTATCAAATGTATCCCCAATTCAAAAAAGGATGCGGCCTAGCGTAAGAGATAATAATATAATGCTAACATTTGAAAGGAGACGAGCTGAATTTATCCAAATTGTAGTAAAGTGGAACAGTGTTATTATCTATTAGAAAAACGTAGCCCAAATATGCAGGGTTTGTGTGTTAAACATGTGTGAAGGATAAAAAAAAAAAAAAAAAAACATACCTTTTCAGTTTTATACAAGTTTTGACTAGATTAGGTAGCGATTATTATCTGGAATCTACGTTTAACAATCATGTATGTATCTTTAAACTTTTTTTTATTATCACCATGGAGACAGCAGGAGATGCCACAAGGTCAAGTTACAAAACCAAAGATGTTAATTTAGTGTTTTTATGTACTTTAACTTCTTGGGTTCTTTTTTAAAGACAATATAGTAAAGCAGGGGTTAAATTCACAGAGGGCCAAAATTTAAAACTGGGACTAACTCGTGGGCCAAACTAAATATTTATCAAAAAATTTCAACAACATCTGTATGTTTTCTCTTCTTTCAAGATTTGTAATGTTAAACCTTTTCTTATTGAAATAAATGTTTTGTTTAAACATTGAATCCAGGACAAGCATAATATAAAATAATAACATATAAAAAAAATAATGTCTGTATAGCCTATCTGTAGCCAGCGGGCCAACTCTAATACATATTTGATATGATCTTGCGGGGCAAATATAATTATATCGTGGGTCAAATTTGGCCCCCGGGCCTGAGTCTGACATGTCTACAGTAAAGTGTATTTACCTTGTTGACATGTTTCAGCAATGCCATCTTCAGAAGTGTCACTGGTGTTGGTGGTGACGTGTCGTATATCAACTGTTGTTTCTTCCTGTAGGCATGATCAGCCTGATGGACCTGGCAATACGCTCAGACTGACCACGCCTCCCATCACCCGGTGTTCTCTGGAGGAGCGTGTCCCAGGTGTGTATACGGCACATCACCACCAACACTTGCGACAGTTGTGAAAATGGCTTGCAGCTAGCAGCTGAAACATGTCAACAAGGTAAATAAACTTTACTGTATTGTCTTTAAAAAAACCAAAGAAGTTATAGGTCAAGTTACAGGTCAGATCTATGGAGAGGCAAGAGACAACTTTTAGGTCAAATGACTATGGACAAGAGACACATAAGTGAGTGGACTAAGGGCATCTAAAGTCACCCATATTGCTCGGCTTCAGTCAAATGAAGCTCATGAGGCCCACAGTTACACGGGTACATGTGGAACCAAGTATATTATTAGGAATAGGAATTTATTCACATATAAAATACCAAAATAAAAACACCAGGATCATGTAGAGGAGGTTAATACAAACATTTTAAGACCAAAATGATGAGGCTCACAGTAGCAGTTACAAAGAAAGAGGCAACAGTTTTTCAATGTAAATTCAGTAGTTGATGAAGCCAGAAGTGCCCCCATGTTCACTTCCTATTTGGAATACTGCGGCTAGTTGTTTAGCTATGTCCATTTATCCATACGGTCTATGTAAATGAGCCATTATTTAAAAAGTAAATACTGCTTCAAGTCTAAGAAAGTGCTCCATCATTTTCAGAAATTGCACACTATTTTATGCACAGTAATTCCAGCAGATCCTCCTGAGCTGCTGCGTGCCTCTCACAGACACAGCACATAAAATATGTAAATGCATGCGGCCGTGTGGAGGCAGGTGAGGCAGGAGAGACGTGATGAAAGAGCTGCAGAGCCAGGGCCACGTGCACAGACCAGCGCTCCCCAGAGACTCCCATTGTCCTCCGCTTCTAATGTCTGCGAATCTCCACACACAAATGAACACCTAAATGGGCCACTATGACTACTGCATCTGTAATGTGCTGTACAGTGTAAGGCAGTCTGGTAGAGCAGTTATATTTAGTCAGACGCAGGACAAAGAGTTTAGATACTCAAATGTACTGTGAAAGTGAAGTTTGAGGGCGTCCCTGGAGAGAAGGCTGGGTTTGGTGAGACACACGTTTTACAGTGTATTGCTCCCAAATGTACGCAAACAAAATGACCTGTATTTTGTGTTATGTAACTTTTCTGGTGCGGTGCCGTTACCTGCTTTGCTTAAAATATTCTACAGTAAAACATTAAACTTATCTGTCTTGCGTTGTTATTGCAAAAAATAAAAAATGTGGAAATGTGCATCCTTACTGAGTGGGCTTGCATCTCCAGAGATCCAGAGTTTGTTCCCGTGAAGACATAGAGAAGTTTAATGCTGTTCTAGGGAGTAACATGGAGTCAAGCAGGTGGTGGACTTTCACCCAAAAAAGACACACTCTTAATGCCCGGTGTACACTTACTGCAAGTGCGGTGCGGTTTGAGTTTGGTGTGGTTTTTGACTTGTATGCCCCACGGACTGTGGTCTCTACTGCAGTCTGGTTTCCTGTTTTGCTCATCATTTGAAGTCTTGTGGGACCCGAGCATGCCCAGAACCACACACCAGTGTAGACCGGACATTAGAGAGTCATTAAAACCATTACTTACCCATTGTAGATAGATAGCTGCGGTATCCAAAAGCATGAAAAAGTGGTCGTAGTGGAAAATGCTGCTGCTGAAAAGTCTTCTTGCACATGCTAAACTACCGCGCGAAATCCCGAGCAGAGCATGAATCCCCGTGAATAGGTAGTTTCAGGAGCACAGTTTGCTCATATTGCCCGCAACGTGCCACGACCGCACAACGACAGAGACTGCAGTCAGTGAGGCATACAAGTCACATTAAAATCGCACCAAACCTGAACTGCACCTACAGTCAATGTACACCAGGGGTTAGAATCAGCATTGGCATCATTTATTTTTGTCTGTAACATTTCCACATATCTGTACACTGCTCATTAATTTATTAACTCATAGGTATATGTTTTTTTTTTTTTCTAAGGTTTTGGTGGGGTTATGGACAATAGCCTGACTCATCAGCCTTTTTCACTTCGTAATCACCGTCTGACCTCGCAGCATTAGGATTCCTTCGCTGCACGGTAGGAGAATACATTTTTATTTAACTATTTGGTTGTGATGTATGTAATGCACCAAATCCCATAAGAAGAAGGGCAATAACGTCTTTCCCCTTGATAAAATTCACCAAACATTCTCTTTGTTCCGGCTTTAAATCCTCGATCTCGGGAATCGTTGCCAACACAGAATGTCTGTCTTCGTCTACATCCATCTCGACCGTTTTGTTTACTGTTGTGCTGTACCACAAAAGGGACCCAGACAGGGGCTTGAGTCTGACGTCATGGCTTCACAGCTCTTCACTGATTAGCCGGTACGCCGTTCTTGCAAATCATGTAGTGTATTCCCGTTCATGACCTAGTCGCTGGAGAGAAATGAAATTGAGCGGAGGCACTAGGTGGTACCACTCTGGCTACAAGTACAATAGACTGATCTAGCAGTTTGTTTCATACTGTTTTAAACCGCAGACTGTAAAAGAAGTCAACAGTCAAATCAAGCTCATGAGAGTAGTAGTTGTAGGAGCATTTGGAGCTGAGCGTATCAGGAATAGGAATTTATTTACAGACAAAATAGCAAAATAAAAAAAAAAAACGGACTATGTACAGAGGGTTAATTCGAACATTTTAAGACCAAAATGACGACATTCACTGCAGCAGTTACAGAGAGAGGGGTGACAATGTTTCAACGTACAGTCAATTGGAGTCAGTGGAACCAGTAACGCCCCAATGCTCACTTCCTGTTTGGAATGCGGCGGCTAGCAGGTCAGCTATGTCCATTTATATATACAATCTATGACTTCAAATGTGTCAAGTGGAGGAATATATTCTAAACAGCATATCAATTCTTGAGTCAAAACCTTGATGAGTGAGTGAGCAGAATATCTGAAGGACTGAACTTTCTCATAGACATGCAGCTGGCGTTTGTAATTCAATAGACCACTTTCATGTCCAGCACACTTTGGCCTATATACATTTTACATGACAGCCCTGAAAACCTTCCCAAAATTCACAGCAAAAACAAATCTTACTTAGGAAAAAACCTGGTAAATGTTTTCCAAATTGAAGCAGGATATTTTAAGCAAACATTTCCAACTGTTTTCCACCAAAATCATTACCATAGTTCCTGTCAAAACAGCTAATCAGCGATCCATCCAGACTTCACAGCCAGAGAAATCTTCCCCAACTTCAGAAGCAAGCTGACAGGTGAGCGGCGTACACATTTTTACCCATCTTAAAAGGGAATTATTAAAGCCGTGTGGTCTGTCCAGTACATTTTTGATGGAGGTGCGTATTCTTTTTCTTCTCGTGTGTCTCCTGTGGGCCACCGTAGCCTCCTGATATTTGAATTAGCCAGTTTAAATGACAGGGCCGGCCGCCGAGAGACAACCCCAGCCCCCCTCGCTCGTCTCTGGGCTTCAAATGACCACAGACCCCCTTGCTTTCGACTGTCACTGGAGGAGATGGGGGAGAGTGTGCGGCCTTGATAACCTGTGGTATTCTGACAGGCTTATTAAGACCCATATCAACACATAGGATCGGTAGAGAGCCAACCTTACCCTTATCGCCACGACGCCAGGGATTTAAACCTGCAAAGCTTTGATAAATTAATTATTGCTTCTTATCTGTCAGGTTTAAAGACTGTCTGTATACACAGGGCATCGGACATTCACGTAAACGAAGCATGTCTATGTCTATGCGTGGGGGGCTAAGGATGTTATTAGTCAAGTCTATTACGATAAAGATTGGGAAGATAGAAAATGTCAAATTAAGCGACGGAAGACACATGAATGGTTATCTTGTCTGGCCTTAACATGTGAGGGAGTGGATTAAAGGGTTTTTGCTTGGCGTGTTCTGTGTTATCAAAAGGATTTAGTAAATTAAAAATGGTTTTAGAGATCTTGAAAGTCAAATCGCTTCATGTGTAAATGTGATGAGTAGAATCATTTGGATCAGTCCCTCATGAAAAACTAAGAAAATAGAGAATAGAGGGAAGACAGAATAAAGAAGTAATCTTCAGAAACATATATAAAGCATTTTAATTGATTTTTTTTTTTTTTTTGGTTTTTGGCCAGTTTGGTATCTCAGTATGTAATATTTCATGTGGAAACAACACGGTCCACTCTGCACTAAAAGATGTTTCAGTATCTAATTGAATCAAGTTGCCTCCATAGAGTCATAGAGACACTGTGAGATCAAAGGCCGTTTTCTCAAAATGCATTTTGCCTTCATAGGGACATAAAGACCAAAATAGCACCTCTTAAAACAGCACTGACATACACTAAACTTTACAAAAGTATAAAACTAAATTTTAATCAAATATACAGAAGATTTTATTAAAGCTAATTCCAAGTTTGATTTATTCAAGTTTCAAGGTGAAATTAGAATTTTTAGGCCAATTTTCAGTGAGATCTATTTTGCTCAACAGTTAAAAAAAAAAAATCCAAAATACTCTCTGCATATTCTTTTTGTATCTAATATGTCATCAAAAAGAAGCAAGAATTTTAAACCTACGTCTTTCCGTGTTTTGAATGTCCCAAAGATTTGGAACACATAAAATGCCTTATTTTTATATCAAAACATTGCATAATGAAAAACTTGTTATATATTTTTTTTCTTACATTCACATAGGTAAACTACAGCAGAAGTTTTAAAATGATATCTCTAAATTAAAGATTTTTTTTCCTTCTCACCTGCAGTTTCACCTTAAAGACTAATGTATTCTTCACTTACCATATGCATTTCAAGCATCCTAATTGTTCAGTGTGATGAGTTTATGCAACAACTACGTTAACCATGCACCATCAGACAATACTTTATAATTAGATGATGACACTACACAACAGACCTCAAGAGCTGATTATACACTATTATTATAAATATACTGTAAAATAAAAACAAGTACAGGGTCTTTAAATCTATAGTCTTATTCTGTGGGGATAGCTATAGTAATAAAAGAGATATTAACCGCAAAACAGCTCAAAACATCTGTACAACTGCAAATTTCATGAAAGAATTCTCATCTGTCCTCCAGCTCAATTTTACACAGTCTTTACGGTGGTAATAATGGTCATGTTTATTTATATAGTGCTTTTTGCAGACCAAAATCACAATTCATCAGTGCAAATAAAACAACAATACTTCAATACAATTAACACGATTCTAACATTATAGCTCTTTGCCCTGTGTAAATGTTAAACCAATCTCTGTGTAGTAAAAGCACGTCATTATAGGCAAATATTAAAAAAGGCTTCCCGCTCCACATAGTACTTTATTATGAGATGACCCCTGCTCTGTCTGACCCACACCTCCTGAGACCTCTGAACATATTCTCTGTCCGTTATGGATTTGAGGCTTCGACGCGCCACATTTTAGGTCCATCACTGAAAACGAAAAGGTCAGAGCTGCCGCATGTGACGATGAGCAAATGAATTGTCATAACCCGCACCTGAAATATCATAGAGATGGGCATTTGGGTTTTCGAAAGGATCGTCGCCAATGAAGATTCAGTACTTACAAAAACACTTGGGTTTGGGTGTGACTCCAGAAAATGTGTATGGGTTGAATTTATTAATATATTTGCATTCAAATTTACATTTTAATGACTCTTCTAACTTTTCTTTTGGATGGTACCATAAAGATGTTCCATACTGTAGCATTAAATGTGCTTCTCAGCAAGTGCCTAGCCAGTTATAGGTCAACTCTGTGGAGAAAAGACCCCACTTCAGGTAAGAATAATGAGAATTTTTGCAGAACGCATTGTGAAAAAAAAAGCCATACTGTTGAACAAAGCAATAACATCTCCATGGAGACAAGAACGGGTTGTACACTGCCTCTTTAAACATGCATGAATAAAATAAAATCCCACTTTAACAGGTTTGTTAAATACAATTACACACACAAGCTAAAATGTCAAATTTAACATAACATTTCCCCTTTAGGAAACAGTGTGAGGTGCATACGTGTGTGTCATAACCTGCCCTTTAATGCCCTTGAGGAGGCGTGTTGTGTCAGCGGTGTTCACCTGCAGCCTGAGGGCCAAAGGCTCCGCTGCCCTGAGCGCTGACTGACAGGCACATCAGGGGCCGGGCTGCAATAATGGTCACATGTGGGCTCCCAGAATATTAATGCAGCTTCATATTTTATTAATTCAAAATCAGTGGGATATGTGCTCGCCGCTTTCCAAAAAGGCAAACATCAATCCTGCGATGATAATGAGGGAGCGGCCTTTTGGGATGAGGCGAGTGGGGAGGTGAGGCAGAGGGGAGGGGTGTTCCAAAGGACACAGAGACTGGACCGTTAATGAGAAAAACAGACAATTCTAATTTTGTAATAATAATGTAATTTAGTGAAGATGTTTCTTTTGACATCATAATGGAGAGTTGCATTTCAGGTAGCTCTTATTAACAATTGAACTTAATTTAACTTGTAGTATCCATTGCAAGTGGCTTTTAATTCTAGTTTCTGGGTTTTGGGTGACATGTTAAAGGTGCAATGTGTAAGTTTTCTGGTGGAACGTCCGTCAAATGCTTTTCTCCATGAAGATGTTATTGATTTGTCTAGAATCTTTCAAAGTTTGGTATTAAACGTTTCTATCTTCATGGAGACCAAACCAGACAAAACTGTCAAAATGCCTGTATTAATATTTTTTGAGCTATAAAACCACTTGTAATTGAATCAATGTAAGGTAATGTCATACTGTGGAACATTCCAGGCAGAGCAATGACATTGCCATAGAAACAAGCAGGTGATGGACCCTTCACCAGAAAACTTACACAATGCACCTTTAAATACAAAGCAAATACTATTTTTTTTAACAATTATTCTCTATTAGTTTGTGTTTGAATTACTAAATGAGGTTTTTAATGTGCACTATACAACTTTGCTGACAGAGGGTCCTGCACTTGCTTGCCTTCATGGTTATGTTGGAGCTTTTTTTAGGCACTGGTGAAGATCTCATAGGTCGAAATGCGTTGCAGTCCCATTTGTAAGACTAAGGCTACGTTTATGTGATGACGGTTTGAACAGAAAACGCAAAAGTGGTGTAGCATCTTTACTTTTTGTTTATTTAGACAAGCGTTTTCAAGAGGAAATCTGCATGCATATGGTGACGCAAAAGTGTGTGGAATTCTATTGGGCATGCTTGTACTTAAAGCAACAAGAGCAACTTTGGACACACAGAAGTTTTCATGCCATGCGTTTTCATCAGCCACTCCTTCCACAAAGTTGTCCCACCATCGACCGGTTCTCCAGGTCTCGTCCATATCCGTCTGACTCGCCTGCAACGAACTGGTGCAACCAGAATTTGACAGAGGTGATTGCAGATCCTTCTCTGTTCACTAATAGTATCTCTGCAGATTCTATACATTTGTTGGGAGCCTCCTGTAAGTTTATTAGAGCTGCCAGAGCAACCTGAAGGTCCGACGCATGGAAATGATCCGACGTGTTTGTTTCTGTGTACTGTATGTATGTGATGTAAACACGTACGCGGTGTGAGCAGATCTGACCAGAGTTTTGTGTCTTGGGCAGTGTAGACGGAAACACTACGGTGGAGTGTATTCAGCTTTTCCACTCTGGAGGGTGCTTTCAGATTTCACCATCACCATCTAAACAAAAGTCACTTCCGATAAAATATTTTGTCATATTTACCCGCAAGAGTTCTCGTGTAAACACACCCTAAAGGACTCAGTGTTGCTCGGACACTTTATTCAAACAGCTTGTGACATACTTTGTGCTACAACAGTAACAGGCTGATCATGTACTGTAAACCTGATTTTACACTTAAAGGAGCCATAAATGCACTCACCCTTTGTCTACGTTATTGCTTTGCCTGGAATGTTTCACAGTATGGCATTAACCTTAACTTGCTTTTCATCATTCTTGCTGAGTGTAGCCGGTTCAAAGATGACCTATAATGCGACCTGGCTGAGTCTTCGTCTCCATGGAGATACATCCATTCTTTTCATCTACCAAAAAAGTTGCACAGTGTACTGATTTGTAATCTCTATAAGAAAATGTATCATGTGCTCACTTGTTGCTACGTTACGGACCTTTACCAGTTTACCTACAGCTTCGAACTACAGACTCATTCAAAACTGTGTTAAAATCCACTCATTTCAGTGTAATTTCTGTGTGATGGCACGTTCGATAACATTGGATGGCGACATTGTTAGTTTTATGACACCAACTTTTTGCTCCTCCAACAGGTGAAGCGTTTCCCTTTGCTAAAGATAAACACTTTTCTTTTCACAATCCACCACCAGTGTATCTTGATTTACTCGTGAGTGACTACATTTTAGCCGTCCGTTTGGGTGACTGTCCCTGTATGGCAAAAGCAGCATGCCTGGTCCATTGTTGACGCGTCTTCTCCAGTTTACTGTTGACAGCTCCGCTCTATTTCCAGACTTGTGCTGTGTATATCTGCAGACATGTGGATGCTGCTTTATTTTCGTGATTGAAGTGTGGGGGCTTTGTTGTTCCCGCTGCTTGTCACATATTTGAAAGCGACAGCACAGCGGCTGCATTAAGAGTGGCATGTGGTTCCAGTAACGCATGCAGAATGTGTGTCAAGGTCACGCAGATATAAAAGAGACTTGCGCTGTGTTCAATGCTTTAAACGGCATGTGGAGCAGAGGCTTTAGTCCAGATGGAAAGCACATCTGGTGATCAAGGTAATTTTATACAAAGGTGATGGTATTGTTTATGGATTTCAATTCAGAAGGCAATTGTTGAAGTTTTCATGCATTAAATTTAACAATAGATAGAGCTAGAAGTTTACTGGGTGATGGGTTAGCTCCTTCGTGAATGGTTTGTAGTTTGTGCCCTTAATATTACTAAGAGAAATTTACTACATCCATCCATTTTCTTCCGCTTATCCAGAGCCGGGTCTTGAGGCCAGCAGTCTGAGCAGGGACTCCCAGACTTTCCTCACCCCAGACACTTCTTCCACCCGCTTCAGATGCTTCTCCAGTGGGTCTTCAAAGTGATCCCAGGCCACCCGACGGTCATGGACCCTCTAAAGTCCCCGGAACACCTCCTCAGAGAGACGTCCAACAGATGTCCGAGCCGCCTCAGCTCCTCGTCGCAACCTGGGGGGCAGCGGCTCTACTCCATGCTCCTCTCGTGTGACCGAGCTCCAGCCCAGCCACCGTGCAGAGGAAAGCTCATTTTGACCACTTGTGTCCGTGGTCCGTGTCTCCAATTAATATGTCTCCAAAGCCAAAATGACACAAAAAAAAAAAAGATAATGATTTGTTATTTTCAGTTTTGTGTTTAGATGAATAATGGAAAAAAAGATAATGGGACTAAATGGACTAATTTAATTTAAATGAACTAATGGACTAAACCAGAACTGAATCAGGACTAAACCAGGTCTAAACCAGGACTAATCTTGGTGTAGCATATCCCCCTGAATGAAGACTGACACTTGAACTGGGGATTTTTAGATTTAATGGCAATAAATCCTCCAATCTGGCTTAAGAGCTAAAAGGAATACAAAATACAGAGTGTAAATACACATTCACAAAACTGAATGGAAGTTTGATTAATATTCACATTCATCTTGACAACATTAATCAACAATGCTACAAAGTAAAGACACAAAGTTATGCAAAAGAAAGATTTACATCAATAACATACCTTTGTGCCTCTTCAGAGGAGAAGCTAAACAATACATAGAAAAATACCAAAAAATATATGTGTACACATTTGCTCCGTATATCCTTTTTTTTTTCTCGTTGTCAAGGTAATTAGACGAAGATAAACCCTTCAAAATAAAAGCGCTAAACATAAACGCATAAGTTAATGGTTAACTACAGAAACTAGTTCAATATAAACATAATAATAAAAAAAAGTCACAAGAGATTTTACTATAGGTTACTTGGACTTGATAGCAAGAGAGAGAACCCCAAGCCCATGAAGCAGGGTGTCCACAAAATATAGACGAGTTTCATTGTTGACAAAAGCACATGCTGGGAATTATTTTGGTCGGCAGCAAGAAACACTAATTCAACATGACGGACGGAGTGAGAAAGCACGTAAAGGATATTGATCCTGGTTATTTATCCACTCTAACGGCAGAGGACCCAAGACCATTTGACCAGAAATTGGTCATAAGCATCGATGGACGACAAATCACTCTTTTCAAACTCTACAAAAGGTGGACCAAACCAAATTTCTGGTCAGAATCGCCAACTACCTGGACAAATATTCACTTCGGGGATATCCACAATGACTTGGTGGAAACTCCTGGGCCATTCACAGCAGAAAAGATGAAAACCTCCAAGAGTCTCGATGCGTTGTTGAACTTGTTGGAGTCCACGGTTTGCTAGGATCTTTGAAAGCCGTTTAATTCACTGTTAGCGGTTATTTTCACTCAGAATACGAAAAAGACATTTTCCTTCTTCCGTGCTTCTATTTGTGCATCCGATAATGCAGCATGAATTTACCATTATCGGGGATAAATAAGTGAGGTTACACACTGTGTTTGACCACTATCGTGTTTCTTCTTATTTCCCAGCATGCAACGTGAGCTTTTAATAACAATGACGTCAGCTGAAACTCGCCTATAATCAGGCAACAGCTGCACGTAGCCCTGTGGGACGTGGAGCTCCGCACCGGTCACCCAACAGTCTACACGGGCGCACCTCTGGGCCCGTCCTGACACTCAGTCCTGGTTTAGTTCTGGTTTAGTCCTGGTTCAGTCTGTATGCGGCGCAAACATCCTGCATCACAGTTTAAGTCATTTTTTTTCCATTATTCATTTAAACACAAAACACAAAAACGAATCATTATCCTTTTTTTCCATTTTGGCCTTGGAGAATGAAGAAAATAATTGTTTGTTAATTTTCTTATTTTTGATTTTACTCAAGTCATTACTCAAAGCTCATGACCACAGGTGAGGGTAGAAATACAAACTGACCGGTAAATCGAGAGCTTTGCCTTTTGACTCAGTTCCATCTTCACCACAACAGTTTGAAGACCAGAGAGCACAAGTGAGTCTGAACAAAGACCAGGTGAGGGGAAAGGGGGGACAGGTTTCACAACTGCCATCATCTGGTGAAAAATAAATAAATGAATAAAGTTGAGGATGGTAGCTTTAAGCCCCTGGACATTTGCCAAACATAAGGTAATAACAACAAAGCTAAACATCATTTTTGCTTTAAGCCCCATCGTGGGCAGGTGTCTGTCTGTGTTCTACTGTTAAACTCCTGGTTCTAGTGACTGCGTGATGGGAACAGATGGCTGGATAAATAATGACTAGTGCGATTCACCGTGCACCGTTCACTGTCCTCCCCCTACATCACGATGGGCACATGTCAGAGCTACATATGCTAATACAGGCTCCCTTATTGCGTGATAGATGTTAAGCTATCTCCAGGGCCCTACATTGTTCTCAAATGGGAGCAAATAGACAGTTTAATAGTTACAAGCGATAGTCTGCAGCCTCCATTCAAAGAGAAGCCATAATAATCATAAAACATCTGGAGCGTATCAGGTTTCCACGCTCATTTCAAACAATTATGGTGAAAATCTACGTGTGTTTCTTGTTTATTTTTGGGCAAAGGAGCAAAGCAAATCCAACGGAATAATAATAATAAAGTTGATGAATGATTTTGGAAGCACTTGAGTTGTGCCATAATAAATAATGAGGCGAGATGATGTCACAACAGGCCCATTCATACCTGTCTGCAGTAGTAATGGGGCCCATCTATCTCTTTACGCATGTGTGAGTGCTGGATGGATGGACACGTTTCAGTTTTGAACATTAAACAGAAGGCATGTGATTTTCAGTTTGCTTTTTCACTTCTCACATGTGAAAGTTAAAGTGATGGTTGAAGAACGAATGTGTTTTGTAGCAGAATAAATGCAAAAAAGATGTAATAGTTTTGTGGTTCAATATTGAATTAATGAGTTATATTGAGAAATGTATAATGTAAAAAATGATTGACGTTTCACATTTATTGAAATAAATGTAATGCGACAAAGACATTATTTTTAGCATTTTTTTATTTTATTTTAAATGTAGCTTAATGTAGTTGAGCAAAATGTGTTTTGTCCCAGTACAGTAAAAGAAAGAATGCTAGTTGGTTTAATTATGGTTACCGTCTCTGAGTTGTGGGAAGCACTTACCTAGGGTGACCAAACATCCGTTGTCCAGGGCATCCGGGTTTTTTTTTTATAAAGTGATGCAAATGTCCGGGTTTTCAGTATCGTTCATTGGGGGCATTAAACTGAGCGTCTCTTGTAGCGTCTGTGACTCAGAAGGAGCGAGACACAAACAGTCGGTCAGTCTGCAACATACCGAAGCACAAATGCGCATTTAACAATGACTTGTACAAGAAATTCTCCGTTTTCCGTCCCGGTCGGGACAAGTGGTAGGCCATGTGCACAGGTTGCGAGGTGAGAGTACAGTGTCCCTCGTTTATCGTGGGGGTTACGTTCTAAAAATAACCCGCGATATGTGAAATCCGCGAAGCAGTCAACTTTATATTTTACAATTATTCTATCTGTGTTAAGGCTGTAAAACCCCTCAGCACAAACTTCATACACTTTTCTCAGACAGGACAGGTGCAACCCTTTTTACTTCCTTCTTAAAACTTGTTGATGCTATCGTCCTTGTGTTATTTTCCTCCTTCTTTATGTAACAAACTGAAGATTCATTTATTCCATAATGGAGCCGACAGCGCAGAGTCCCGCACGGGTCCATTTTTGGAGACCCCCAGTTCAACACCGCACCCGCCAGTACAGGACCGCACCTGCCCATTAACCCGAGATTATATCAAACATTTGCGCTGCCTACGCCACGAACTGAACCAAGACTGAACCAGGACTAACCCAGGACTGATTCCAGGACTGAAGAGGAGGACTAATCCACGACTGAACTAGGACTAAAACGGACTAAGAAAGCACCGGCTCAGCTCCGTACCTCACGGAGTTAAACGCGGGAATTGCCTGATCACGCTTTGCGGACAAACTGCTCGGCGTGTTCTCTCTTAAATCCAAGATTAGTCCTGGTTTAGACCTGGTTTAGTCCTGACCCACCCGTGTGTAATTACTACCTGCCTGTAATAATCCCCCCCCCCCCCCCCCAAAAGGTGTACGGGTTTTCACAAACGGAAATATGGTCACCCTAACTTACCACAACTTATTGTGGTGAATAATTAGGACGCTCAGGTACGCTCATAAGGTAAGTGAGGAATGGATCGAGGACCCCCTTGAAAACGAGATGGTGACACATCTCAAGGGGCTTATCCTCCAAACAAATAAATTCAAATTCAATCATAACTGTTTTTTTTTGGTTTTGTTTTGTTTTTTTTTTGCCTGTATTACATCAACTCATGTATCTGCTGTAAAAATTAGATTGTATACAAATGAAATGAGATGGTTTAGACCAGTGTTCACTTTTTTTCTGGGGACCCATATTTTAAAAGTCACAAACAAATCTTCACGACCCAAGTCAACAGACATTATTTGTAAATAACAAAATAATTTGGGACCAATTATTGAACATTAATGAGGATATTTTATTGTTGACTGAGAGATCGTGTCTCTCTCAATAATTAATTAATTATAATCTCAACAGTTAATATTACTCAAGTTTTAAGCAATGAAAAACAGAAAATGGGTTAGACAAGGCGGTGCTGCCGAGGAGCGGGGGGTGGGGGTGCACGAAGAAAAAGTGATGAGCAGGGGGTGCACAGAGATGTATGTGTATGTATATTGTAGACCTACATGCTAATCGTAAAAAGGGGACCCCAAAAAATCTCTTGCGACCTTCCCGTCTATGGACAACATTGGTTTAGACCACTGTGTCTCGTCTCTGATCTGTCTGTGGCTCTGAGGTAAAAATACACAACAAGTCTATATTTAACAGATGCTGCAGTTGTATGAATGATTTTGTACCTCTGTGAGGAGACACAGCGACACCTCCACCCGGATCCACAAACTTAAGTTCTGATCCAAGTGGTTGGTTGGCTGTGTACCTACACCCAGGACTGTGCAGGTGCAGAATGCACATAGAACACATATACGCATGTGTGACATGATGGATTTGGTATAAATGTGGCATAAGACAGTAAAAATCAGGTACAACACATTTATGCATCAAATATTTGGTGGTCAGCTTCTTTGACAGTTACAATCATGCAGTCTATAATGTATATACTTGGTATAATAAAGAAACATTATACCAAGTGTAAATTTAACTGCCTAACTTTGACATCATCACTACTTTAAATATTAGTATAGGAGACATTTTTATGTCATGAAATGTGCTGTATAGTGCACATTTCATTTTGTTAGAGGGTTCACCACCTGCTTCTTTCATGGTAATGTCATTGACGTGTCCCAAATGTTCCCAAACATGTCTATTCCATGGAGACAAAAGATAGATACTGAACACACGAGTTCAAAAAGTTACATAGTGATCTTTTAACATAGTATTTACAAGTGATGCAAACTAACCCAAGGCACATTCATGGAGCATGCCCAACATACGCTCATGTATTCCACCCTGGTTTTAACCTTGGACTCAGACAGATATTTCTTCAATCTTCTTTCTGTGGGCTCCTCATTTTGGAGCCAGAGAACAGGTCAAACAGGCTAAACGGCACCCTGAATAATTGAACATGCTATTAACATGTGAGTTTGACATTGATTTGACACAGCCAGGACACTGCTGGAGACTAGAATCAGGCCGGTCCCACAGGGGGACAACTGGGATGTGTCTGCGTGACTTTTGATGACATTATTTAGTAGAATGGTAATGTTTTATATGGGGCTAGTCTTGTTGTCTTGTAAGGCTGACACAAAAAATACCAAAAAAAGAAAAAAAAAAAGATATGGGAGATATATACTCCATACACCTTCACTAGAATCATTAAAATAATTTCCGACTGAAAAAAAGATAAAAGCAGCCACCACTACACGACATCGCAAGGTGCAACAGAGCATTTTGAGCTTTGAAGATGTAATCAGACTAATAATAAAGGGTTATTCAAACACATATTTCTCTAGGTTACATAATAATTTGACTTGTCTCAAATGATTTCTTAAAATGGTAAATAATAGAGACAGTTCGGAATTTTGGACATAGGGCCTCATTTCCTAGTGAGCCAGAGTCTTGGAGATGAGTGGAGACACTTTTTTAAATATTCCATCCTTGTATTTGCAGAGGTCGCTGGTGCTAGGCTAGTGCATGTCAATGGCCATAGTTATCCTGTCACTAAAAACAGTCTTACCCACTCCACAAAACACCCGAAGCAAATCTGTTATTATGCCAGACTGTGTAAATGTCTGTGTTTATAGAATAATGTTTGAAATAATACTAACCGTGCATCGCATGAAATGTCGCATACTGAGGGACTATTTTTTCATATATCAGTCCGCCACTGCCAAGCTTTCTATCAGGAAGTACAACTCGCTGCTGCTGCTCAGACATAAATCCTTCAAATGCAAGGTTGGTTTTACTCCTAAAATTCTTCTATCAACACACACATTCACATCTACAGTCTGGCGTAATAACAGATTTGCTTCGTGTGCTTTGTGGAGTGGGCAAGACTGTTTTTAGCAGCAGGCTAACTATGGCCATTAACATGCACTAGCCTAGCACCAGTGACCTCTGCAAATACAAGGACTGGATGGAATATTTTAAAAAGTGTCTCCACACGTCTCCAACACTCTGGCTCACTAGGAAATGAGGTCCTATGTCCAAAATTCCAAACTGTCCCTTTAAAATAAATAATAAATGCATTCAAAGTTTGTATGTTTGATTGAAATGAGAAATATTGAAAAATAAATGTCTTGACACAAAAAATATAATGTATGCCAAATTAGTAATTAAATATAACCAATTCAATAAAAAAGGACCACATTTCTGAATTCAATGTCATTTAGAGCGAATTATTTTTTGTAGTACAGTATGAGTATAGCTCAGAAAATACTTAAGTTTAGGTATGAAAGACTAAAACCAAAATGCTATCCCATCCTTTATCTCCAATGGGACACTGCAGGGAGTCAAAGCAGTGAAAATTATTTTTGTTTTTCTGTTCAAAAATATGAATGTACCTTATTAAATAGTGTAATGATATTGTATAGTATAGTCAGTGTTGGGGAGTAACAGATTACATGTACCGGAGTTACGTAATCAGAGTACAAATTATGAGTAACTGTATTCAGTTACAGTTACTGTTTCAATGAGTGGTAATTGGATTACATTTACTTTGTTGAAATAAATTCATTACGTGGCGGTATTTTTCTGTTTTCACATTTTGGACTAATCCATGACTAAAACCAGGACTAAAACCAGGACTAAACCAGGTCGAAACAGTATGACACTAACAGTAGGTGGACATAATTGAAGGCAGCAGTGATCTCATATAAAAATCATTTCTCTATCAATAATATTTTTTAATACGGTTAAGTAAAGACTGGACTTTTTATTGTCTTTTAGCAGATAAAATTTCTTATATTAAGATTTCCTCGTCTTTGTTTCTCTACAGTAAACAAAAGTCTGTTCATGGAGACTTGGGCTCAACAGACAATTTGAAGAGAACAAACATGAATTTTCAGGATGTGGTTCCTACATTCATGTAGTTTTAAAACTCATGACAATATCAAGTAATCCAAAGTACTCAGATTACGTTACTCACTTTAAGTAATTTAATGGATTACGTTACAAACTACATCTTGGGGTGTGTAATCTGTAATCTGTAGGGGAATACATTTTAAAAGTAACCTTCCCAACACTGAGTATAGTAGTGTCTTTGCCTGTGAGTTTTATTGAGTGAATATACAATATAATACAGAAAAAATTGGAACAATAAAGTACACCTTACCTTATCTCACCCTGCCCAATATTAAAGAAATATATTGGTAACAAACATGATCATGACGTAAGTCTAATTAGCTGCTGTTGACTCTAAAAATATGTATCAAATGTATCAAAAAGTGACCTGAACCTGATAAACAGCATTAATATATGCATTGTGTTTTGTTTGTCCTGGTTTAGACTTAATTACAGAGTCTAATTAACATGCTGAACCACACTGTGTAGTCACTCGTATTTAACACCACTGTTTATCACCGCAGTATCCACATTGTGTCTATTACCTCGGACCAGATTTCTCCATTTTGGGTCAGACCGGCATAATTATACTTGGTTTTAAATGGGAGGGCTGGTAGTGATGTTAGTGTGGCCCTGAGCCAAGCAGGCATGTGTCCACTCCATGCACGCTCCAACTCCGCTGACCCCAATGCAAGTGGCAGCTCTGTCCTATTCAAAGGTCTCTGCTCCGTGCGTCTGTAAACAGATCTGTGCACTGAAAAGGATTCTCTACTTTGTCTGGACTTTGTTTGTCTGATCCACATTAACATTGTGTATTGGTAAGGTGAAATAAGGTAAGGCGTACTTTATTCTTCCATATACAGGCAACTTTTTCTAGGCAAGTGCTGTATTATGCCTTTGCTCAAAAAAACTCCAAAGCATTAAAGAAACATTTATACACAATCATTACAGTATTCAATTATGTAGAGTCATATTTTAAATAGAAAAACAATCATTATCACTGCTATGACTCCCAACACTGAAAAACTGTTTTATTAAGAATATTAGACTTTATTTGAGTAGATTCAACTTGATAAGTAAAATTATCTTAATAAGTGTGTTTTTCTTAACTCAATCAACCGATCAATCGATTTTGTTTCTTATTTATGTGTACAAAGTTGTTGATTTTCTTATTTTAAGTGTAGGAAGATGTATTTGGGCCCAGTCAAGCAGAAGTAAACAGCAAGGCCAAAAATTCAAGTTAATGCATCTGATATAAAACTGTATTGAACAGATACATATGTACTCTAGTTTATGAAACTGTTGACCTTTTTTCTGTACCATTTTTGGTTCTAAAGTTACATATGTTTTAAACAGACCATGTATGAAACATGGAACAAAAATTATTTCCCCAATTTCAAAGACCTGAAAATCATGTAAATAAACTGATGTATTTCATCATATCTTGTGTTATTCCATCTTTGAACTGTTGATGAAGGTACATGATTTTTAAAAAAAAAAAAAAAAGTATTTAAAATGATAAAAATTTGCTTGGAAGGACTGACATATTTTATAGAAATAGTTTCCTTTCATTTTGAAGTAATATTAAAGTATTCAGAAGAAAAAAACTGACAAATTATGTAAAATCCTGCACCTTCTACTTGTTTACACAATTTTCCCTCCGTTACTTTTCCCTCCATTACCATGACCTTTCTTAATAAAAAATCTCATTACTCAAAAAGTAAGAGGTTTTTCAACCTAATCTTGTACCATATGGTAGAAAACTATATGAAGCAAATATTCAAACCAGTTTGTTAAGGATATGGAAGTGAGAACCAAGAGTTATCACTGTTTGGATTTATTGCCCAAAAAGTGCTGCATATTTCATTCCCTCCGTTACCGACATGAGTTTTTAAATTTTTTGTCAATAACTTGAAAGAATATCACAGGTTTAACTTTACCCTGTTGGAGTGTTTCCTACATTCTGATACTTTACTTATTTCTAGTTTCTGAATAAGAGGATTTGAATGTAAAAAATCTGCCCCTGTTTCTCTCCATTACTGCTTGACTGGACCCATTTTCATATTTCAAGTACAAAAAGTCTTATTCCACTGGCAGATCATTTTACTTGTCAAGTGAAATTGACTGAAATCATGATAAAACTTTCAAGTCATCAATTCAAGTCATCTTCACTTGACTAGATTTTGTTTTTTGTAGTGTGTAAGGATGTCAATGGCCGTCAAAAGTAACACAAAATTCACTTATTGGCATGAAAAATTACAAAATGACAGTGCATCTCAACAGTACGGATATATGGATATACATTTGCTTAGTATGCATTTAAAAGTACTTTTTTTAGTTGCGTTTTTTCACCCAAGACTTTGATTTTTTCAAAGTTATGGAACTATATATACAGTCACGATTTCCAGTAGGCGTGATTCACAGGCAAACTATCTATATATAACACTTACCTCACCAGCCAGAACCACACGCTTCGACAAAACTTTACAGAGACGAGTGGATCTGGAGCTGTGTCCAGTCTCCCTGATTTCAAAGGGTGTGATTGGTCCAACACAGGGTTCGTTTGGGTCAAAAACAAACATGGATGCTTACAAAAGAAGAAATATCTACATAAAGGACTGAGAAACACTTTGGATTCAACAATCAACAACCGAAGCACCAAACTCTTACTTATTTCAGGTTAAAGAAATGATATATTTTGTTCTGAATGTTAAGAGAATTTTGGAGAGATGTGTTCCGGATTTGATGGACACGTAATACAAATTAGTAGTTGGATTGTCTCAAGTTTGAGCAGAGGTTTTTCATGGCCGATGGTCCGGTTTCAATTTCTTCTGGAGTCAAACAGACAGTATAAGGGACTGGCTGGTCAGGCAGGAGAAACACATGGTTAGTTCATGTGTTTGTGTCAAAACAAACATGGCAGTTTTTGAGTAAAAAAGAAAGAAAATAACACAGAGGAATGAGAGAATACCATGTGTCATCTCTACCAACACAATTAAAAGAAGTTAGACATTTCGTTTTGAATGTTAAAAGAATATTTGAGAGATGTTTTCCGCATTTTAGAGACTACAAATTAGCAGCTGTGATAAAAATGCACAAAATGACCCCTGTAACCTTCCTGCATTCAAACAGAAAGACGGAAGCACCGGCAAACCTGCCCACAAGATCCGAAATTAAACCAAAACCGTCTCACTCTGTGGCACAGTATTCATGGGTTTCAAAATGATGAAAAGTGAGGACCATTGTCATAGCAATTGAAAGGTGCTGTGTGTAACTTTTGGTGGAGCGCACACCGACGGCTTGTTTCCACGGTGATGCCTTTGTTTTACCTGGAAGTTTTACAGCATGACATTAAACATATCTATTTCCAAAAATGAGGATACACTGACAATGAGGATGCATTTTTAAGGTATTTTAAGGAGCAATAAAAATACCTGTAATTGACTTCATTTAAGATGTACCGTGTTTTTCAGACTATAAGCTTTTTTTTATGGTTTGGGTGTTTCTTGCGACTTATACTCTGGTTCGACTTATATATTAAAATGTTCACACTGACAGTCGTGAGAGGCTCTAGACTTGTGTGCCAGTATCTGCTACTCCTATTACTCCTGTACCACTGTCACTTGGCTCTCTACTGTGCATGTCTCCTGCAGAAAGAGCTGCTGTCCCACTGCAAGTAGTGAAATATTCAGCTGAAAACAGTAATCGAGCAGCAGAAAGAAAGTTTGGAGTGAGCAAGAAACTGGTTACAACCGGGAGGGTGCACCATGCAACTTTGACAACCGAAACCATCCTGTCGGGATTCAGAAAGGCCAGAATAATTCTAACTGGAACTGATGCTGAGTCTGACGACAGCGACACAGAAGAGGAAAGCGGTGCTCTGTTTACCTCCAGAGGTTGCTCAGAAATGACACCGAGGATGAAGAATTTAATGGATTTAGTGATTTGGAGTGAGATGGAGAGTTTGGTAAACTTGTTCTGTTCTGTTGTTTATGCTCTAGTTATCTGAAGTTCATATGTGACGTTAACAGTCTGTTGTTCTCTGTTCTGTTGTTATTACTATAACTTGCTTTTCAAGATGAACTTTCGGTTCCTGGTCTTTGATTTTATAGAATAAATTAGTCCAGTGCTTACATATGTTTTTTTCTTCTTCATTATGAATTTTTTGACTGGTGTGGCTTACACTCCGGAGCGACTTATAGTTCGAAAAATATGGTAATGTAAGATATGTTTTATGGTGCACCGTGGAACATTCCAAACAAAGCAATAATATCTCCATGGAGACAAGTAGGTAGCGGACCCTCCACCAGAGAAGTTTTGCAGTACACCTTTAACAAAATATTATACTCTTATTATATTTTGTTCTTTGAATATTCAGCCGTTCTCAGAATGGCACCTTATAACAGGAACCCACGAAAAGTGTTGAAGACCCAAGCCAAACTCTGTAATTATAACTTTATGTAAATGTAATTCATGCGAGTTTATGCGTTTTGATAAAATAAACACATATTACCCACAGATGCGTGCTCATTGGACAGTAGAGGATAATTTGTTAAATGCCAATGACATTTAGTTTTGTATTTTCGGTCATATTTGATAATGGCTCTACTGTAATTACGCTAATGGACAAAACACTCTTAAACCAGCATCACCACAGTTTTCCCCAAAATCTAATAAATGTAATGACTCACTCGCTAATTGCAGATGAAAATTGCGGTTCAAACGTTACCGTGGCGATGCCCAGATGCTGCCGTGTTCATAATGACTTTGATTGTGCCGTGATTTCACAAGGGAGGCACCGGGAGACCACGCATCTCCCGGGGGGCCACAGTGCACTGGAAAAAACTCATTACATCGAATTACAGCGCCTGGAAAAAGCCTGGACTCAGATACCTTTATCCCGCTCCTCTGGGCCCCATGCAGTCAGCAGCTGTCATTTACCGTCCTCCCGCTGATGTGGAGTCCATATAAAACCTGAGCACAGCAGAATGTACTGTCTCTAAGGGCCAGGGTCGACTCTGGAATATCACGTATACCAACAGACAGAGGTGGAGATTAGTCAGTAAAAATATAGTACGCCATAGCTCTTTGGGATGTCAGGATGCGGTTAGCCGTTCTGAATCTAAACTGAGAATATGTTAGAATCTTCTTTATTCTTTTGTTGGGATGCACTGATATGATACTGGTATTGAATCAAAATTTGCAGGACTGGGTATCGGTTCCATGATATCCTGGTTGAACTCTTTACTGACTTTTGTAGAACCAGGATGTCTCATGATGTTTGAACTTTAATTCATACTAAGCTGTTCAGTAGGGATGTAACAATAACCGAAATATCTTGATATCGTGTCGTCAAACTTCTCACAATATATCGAATTACAAGTGTCTTTGTTTAAATTACGAGTTATGGTGCAGCAATAGCTAAAAAAAAGACAGAGGGAACTACATAGACCATGATCCTTTGCTCCATTTCAGTGTAGACTCCAAGAAGAAATAACAGTTCTAAGCACTTTTAAGTCTTAGTTCTTTGGATTAAGTCTTGTCAAGGCATTTTAGAGGAAAAAAGTAGTATATTCACAGTTTTGTCAGCCTCCACAAAGTATCGCAATAAATATCGTACCGTGAGGTTCATACCGTGACAATACCGTATCATGAGACTTGGATATCGTTACACCCCTATTGTTCAGTGGTGATTTGGGGGACACATGACAGTGACATAGCATAATCTGATCAATTTTGTAATACGTTAACTGTGTGAGAAAAAATGCCATGCCAATGTCGTCACGATATGAACCTCACTATACGATATTTATCGCGATATCGTGGGAAAGCTCACGATATGGTGGGGAGGCTCATGATTAGAGATGTAACAATATCCAAATCTCTCTGTACGATATTTTCACAATATACATCTCACAGTACGATATTTATTGCGATATTTTATGAAGGCAAAACTGTGAATATGCTACTTTTTCCTCTTAAAATGCCTTGACAAGACTTAATCCAAAGAACTAAGACTTAAAAGTGCTTAGAACTGTTATTTCTTCTTGTAGTCTACACTGAAATGGAGCAAAGGATCATGGTCTATGTAGTTCCCTCTGTCTTTTTTCCACTATTGCTGCATCATAACTCTTAATTTAAGCAAAGAGACTTGTAATTCGATATATTGTGATGGCCCACGATATTATTGTGAGAACTTTGACAATACGATATCACGATATTTCGGTTATTGTTACATCTCTACTACACAGGTATCGGTTAATACTGGATATTGGCAGATCCTTAAAGCCATAGTATCGATATTGATGTTGGAACTGAAAAAGCTGAATCGGCGCGTCCCTATTATATTACTATTGAAATGTTCCCCGTTGTGGGATAAAGGTTGTCTCATCCTGAATCAATCAGACTGCCTGAAAGTAAACATTAAACAGAAGGCAGCTGATCTCAGATGTCAAAGGCTAAATTTATGGTTGGAAAATTAATATGTTGGGTAAAGAAAGAAGGTTGAATAGTTTTTGTGGTCCAACATTGAACTCAAGTGTAGAAAATCGAAAATCCCTGTTTAAATGATTAATATTTCACATTTACTGTCACAAATCTAACGTGAAGAATACGTTATTTGTACCCATTTTTTCATCTAGGCCAGGGGTGTCAGACTCATTTTCACCACATTTGGATCATGTTTGTCATCAAAGGGCCGCTTGTAAAGTTAAGACTGCAACTGTAACGTGTAAAAGTCTGTATTTGATTTTTCATTTCATATTTAAGATTTATTTTTATGTTTTTTACCTTTTTATTATTTACTGGTATTCTTGCGCTTATTTGATTTTACTAGTTTTATTATCTTAATGAAGATTAGTAGAGTTAAGTAGAGCTTTAGTTTATATTTCTATTGGATATGTTTTATCTGTATTGTGTGTTTTGTTAATAAAATGTGCTGTAGAAATAAAGTGGATTGGATTTGATTTAAAGGTTTAAGTTAAAACATTCACATTAGTCCTTCAGTAACATTCATGAAATAGCCGTCCTTCTGCACCAATTTTTCTTTTCTTGGACATTTGTGGGGAAAAGTGATGAGTTTTCTTGTCCTCTTTAATGACGAGATGCAGTCACTTCACGGGAAACAACAGCAGTGCATTGTGGGAGATGTAGTAGCGGCACAGAGTCACAACGTAATAATAAATTATACCTTTGGATGTGGCCCGTGGGCTTTGGCCTCGCCACATGTGATCTAGGCTAATGTAGTTCATTGTTATTGTTATCTGTGCTATTTGTGTAGAAATGAGACTGCTGTGTGCTGTCTGCATCTAATTATAAAACCATTTATCCTCTGAGAATCGGTAAGTGCACTGTCAGCATGCAATTTTTTTGTTACTATTACCGTTCTGAAACTATAAACTCATAACGATGAAAAATAAGGATGGTATAGGATGATCTTTTGGTATTTTAACTTCCTTCTTCTCTTTGTGATTGCAACTCTGAAATTCTCCTCCTTGTCGTGTAAAGCTTCTCTTAACTTCCTGAATCAGTCAAAACTCGATATTTGTTTAAAATTTCTGGGCTGGATCCCTTTCCTACGGAAGCCCTGAGAGGCAAGAGAGAGAGAGAAAAAAAAGAGGCAGGTCATTTGGGCTCTATTTTCTAAGTGTTTTTTTTTTTTTTTTTTTTTCACCAACTCAATAAATAAATAAATAATTTTTTTTTAAATTCTACATTTTTTTTCAAATTTTTTTTTTCCATAAAAAATTTTCCATTCCATTTTTTTCCACCATTGATGTGGCTGATGAAGAAAAAAGTGTTTTTCCAGCATATTCTGAGCGTTTTTTTTCTTCTTGTTCTTCATCAGCCACATCAACAGTGGGAAAAAAACAAAACAAAACAAACACACACAGGAGGGAGAAACATTTTTTTTTTAGAATTTTTTTTTTTTTTTTTTTAGTTGGTGAAAAAAAAACACTTAGAAAATAGAGCCCAAATGACCTGCCTCTTTTCTTTTTCTCTCTTGCCTCTCAGGGCTTCCGTACTTTCCCAATGTGACTTATGTATTTACTGACTTAAGTACTTCATGCACTGTGTAACTTTTCTAGTGGAGGGTCCGTTACCTCCTCGTCTCCACGGAGATGTTGTTGCTTTAACCAGAATCCTTCATATCATTTCATTTAACATATCTATCTCCATGAAACAAAAAGTGACACCACAAAGCCAACTTACACGCGAGATCTGTGGAGAGGCACCCCAGCTCACGTTTTTAAGCTGTAATTTAAACTGAATAAATCCAAGATAGATACGTTTAATGCGACTGTAGAACATTTCACGCAAAGCAATAACATCTCCACGGAAAAAAAAATAAAAATCTCATGACAGACTCTCCACTAGAAAAGTTACACAATACACCTTAGAATTGGTATTGCAGTTTCAAAAGTGCAGTGTATTTTTCACACTTTGAGACATGGGGCCATGCTGATAAATATGATACTGCAAAATATGATGTAAGCATGAGGAAAACACAGCTGTGCAGAACTTTTTCCTACAACTTCAATTCCTTCCAAAAAGTATAGTACACATATCTCATTACCAACTTTGAAAACAGACTGGCTTATATTTTGCAGAAGATGCCTTATATCCTTGTCGTCATAGATACTACCAACCCCTGTAGCAGTTTTCCGCACAGTATGGAACTACATATAACACACTTTAGCCTCCTTACTAATCCACTCTGCACCAGCGCTAACGCAATGTAAGTAGAACTCTATAACTTTAAAATCTCTCTTGAAAACAACTTAGCAGTTTGATCAGCAACATTTGATCGCGTTACGGCAAAGATTCGATTTTGCGTCATAAATCAATGACAATTTGCCCCACAGGTGAACTTTCCTGCTTGCTTGTCAGAAAGTGGCTTGGATAACAGCATTACGAAGAAGTAAGGTGTGCATAAAAACACTTAGATGAGATGACCTTTACAGCGTATGGAAAATACATGGTCATGGTTTAAAAGGGCCCATATTATGTTATTTTCTGATCTACTGTGTGTTGTAATCAGTGTCGGGAAGGTGACTTTTAAAATGTATTCCCCTACAGATTACAGATTACATACCCAAAATGTAGTTTGTAACGGAATCCATTCAATTATTTAAGGCGAGTAACGTAATCTGAATACTTTGGATTACTTGATTTGCTGTAGAGAAGCAAAGACGAGGATATCGTAACATAAGATGTTTTGTCTGATAAAAGAAAATAAGATGCCCAGACTTTACTTAACCAAATTAAAAATATTATTGATAGAAGAAGAGGAGACACGTCCACACAGCAAAATCCTGTTTGACACATAGTTTAGACCTGGTTTGGACCTGGTTTGGACCTGGTTTTAGTCCTGGTTTAGTCCTGGTTTAGTCCTAGTTTAGACCTGGTTTTAGACCTGGTTTTAGACCTGATTTTAGACCTGGATTTAGACCTGGGTTTAGACCAGGTTGAGACTTGGTTTAGACCTGGTTTAGTCCTAGTTTAGACCTGGTTTAGTCCTAGTTTAGACCTGGGTATAGACCAGGTTTAGACTTGGTTTAGACCTAGTTTAGACCTAGTTTAGACCTGGTTTTAGACCTGGGTTTAGACCAGGTTTAGACCTGGTTTAGACCTGGTTTAGACCTGGTTTAGTCCTAGTTTAGACCTAGTTTAGACCTGAGTTTAGACCAGGTTTAGACCTGGTTTAGTCCTAGTTTAGACCTAGTTTTAGACCTGGGTTTAGACCAGGTTGAGACTTGGTTTAGACCTGGTTTAGAAATGGTTTAGACCTGGTTTAGACCTGGTTTAGACCTGGTTTAGTCCTAGTTTAGACCTGGATTTTAGACCTGGTTTTAGACCTGGGTATAGACCAGGTTTAGACCTTGGTTTAGACCTGGTTTAGACCTGGTTTTAGACCTGGCTTTAGACCTGGTTTAGACCTGGTTTAGTACTAGTTTAGACCTAGTTTAAACCTGGGTTAGACCTGGTTTAGTGTTCGGCAATGAGTGGAATTACTGGAAAAAAAAATAAATAAAAAATAATAATAATTAAATACCGCAGTGTAATCCATTTATTTCAACCAAGTATCTTTAATCCAATTACCACTCACTGAAACAGTAACTGTAACCAAATACAGTTACTCATAATTTGTACTCTGATTACATAACTCCGGTACATGTAATCTGTTACTCCAACACTGGTTATAATGTTGTTTCCTCATCACAAAGAGATCTGGAGTTGTGTTTTGTTTCATTCACACATGTTTAAAGGTGCACTGTGTAACTTTTGATTGTCTGTCACTTATTTCTATGGATATGTTATTGCTTTGTCTGGAATGTTCCACAGTATAACATTAAACAGCTCTACATCACATTTATTCAATTACAAGTGGTTTTACAGCTCAAATATCTAGAAAAATAGGCTTTCTGACTGTGGGCGGGGTTGCCTCTCCACAGAGCTGACCTGGAACTTGGTCTGGTTTGGTCCTAACAGAAAGCACTTGTTTTTCCAGCCAAGACTTTATACACTAGAGCTGGGCAAAAAATCAAGCTCAGATCGATTAGTTTGGAAGAAAGTGCGTGTTTAAAGGAATAGTTTGATCTCATTCATAAAAGATTTCCCAATGTCCAATGGGTTCAATATGATCAGCGAATACAATCTTTTATTTCTTTTGGACTACTTTTACTACTGAAGTTTGTTAAAAAAAAATAAAAAAAAATAAAAATGTGGAGGGGGAAGAAAAAAAATCTGCAATTTTATTTTCAGGCAAAATCATGCAGGCCTAATACACACTACATTCATACACCAGTGTACGCAGACAACAGGGGTGAGGTGGGTCAAGTGTCTTGCCCAAGGGCACAACTACAGCATCCATCTGTGTGAACTGGAATCGCACCGCCAACCTGTGGGCCAGTGGACAAACACTAGAGGTGGGATCAAGCTGTTGTTTTGTGAGTCTCAAGTAAGTCTCAAGTCTTTGACCTCAAGTCCAAGTCAAGTCCCAAGTCAAACACAGACAAGTACAAATCGAGTCTCGCGTCACTGGCCATAAGTCCAAGTCAAGTTCAAGTCGTCTGCTTTGAGATTCAAGTCATTTCAAGTCTTTAAACCTAGATTTTTGCAACTCATATGCATTTTAAACTAAACTGTACTTAAAAGTCATGATATATTTATATATAAGTATTTATATGGTTGTAGAAATGCAAATTTTTCCTTTTTAAATATCTTGACAAGACCTGAGTGTGAATAATTATGGTGAGAATAGAAAGAATTCAGATTTAAAAGTGTTAAATAACAGTTATTTTGTCATGTAGTCGGCACCTAAATGGAAGGATCATGTTCTGTGTAGTTCCCTCTGTTTTACTGTATTGTACTGCATATTACTGTAGTACATTTGATGGTACCACACCACAGTAGTTCAGTTACATCCAAAGTACCAAACAGAGAAGTGGGAGCGACATGTTCCAGTTTGTTCCTGTAAAATTAAACACTGCATGTATCGACTTTAAAGAGAGAAATTTTCTAAAAACAAACTTTTAAGAGAAGCGTCAAGTTTTTTCAAGTAAGAGTCAAGTCCCGAATCAATGACCTTCAAGTCCAAGTCGAGTCTCAAGTCCATTTTATCAAGTCAAGTCTCAAGTCCTAAAAATAGTGACTGAAGTCTCGAGTCCAAGTTACGACTTGCAAGTTCCCACCTCTGACAAACACTCCACCAGCTGAGATACTGCCCCACTTTTCCAGAGTTATTGTGCCACTGTACATTTTCACAATTTCTGATGGCTGTAGTTCACAGGCAAACTAACCAACCAGAGAAACACATGGTCAGTTCATGTACTTGTGTCAAAACAAACATGGCAGGTTTCAAGTAATTAACAACAACAGCTCTACCTTACATTTATTCAATTACAAGTGTTTTTACAGCTCAAATACCTAGAAAAACAGACTTTCTGACTGTGAGCGGGTTGCCTTTCCACAGATCTGACCTGTAATTTGGTCTGGTTTGGTCTCCATGAAGATAGGAAGGATTAATTCCAGACAAAGCAATAACATCTCCACAGAAAAAAGCATCTGATGGACTAAGAAACATTGTGTATTTCAGTTTCATTTCAGCCATGGAATTACCAATTCTCTTATGAACTAAAGGTAAAAGGTAGCTGTTCATGGGAAAAACTACCACTTCATGACATCGCAAGGTGGACCAGTGCATTGTGAGGATTGGAGATGGAGATAATAATAATGCAGGAATACTTAAATGAATGGAACAAGACACAACTCCAGATATGTTTTTGGAAGAGTCAGTTTTGCGTAACATAGGCCCTGTAAGCGACTGTAATCCATTATGCAGTGCAAAAAAAATGCTAATTTCGTACCAGACAGCAAAATGGAGAAGAAAACATATACAAAAGAGCGTTGAACTATGTAAATAAATACATTACAATAACATCATTTCGCCTGAGCAGCAGATGAAACTTGTACATTTATTGAAAACGCAAGTATAATCGAGTCAGCAGTTTGTGACTAAAAATAGAAGTGCGTGATATTGCAGAGAAAAGCAGAATATGAATTTGATTTGTCTACTCGAGTAATACAATCAGTTATTCAGCAGAGAGAGAGGGGAGCTGCCAGAGCAAAATGAGAAAGAGATGGATGGACTGACACATTGTATTGTGTGATGCTATGGATTCTCGTACATTATTTTATATAGGTGCTGAAAATAAGGTTTCATTGCAAGCAGCTGCATCGCTATTGTAATGATAGATGTTTGTTTTTATTGCTAATATATGTCAATGTGATGGTCATTAATACAAAGCTTAAGAATTCGTAACTGCTTATACAAAAAAAGAAAGAAAGAAATGAAAAAGCAGAGACCCTCACAAACGCACTGATCCTATAACTGCGCTATGTAACTTTTCTAGTTGGGGTCTGACACCTGCTTGGCTCCACGATGTTGTAGCTTTGCCAGGAATGTTCCACAGTATGCCATTAAACTTTCATGTATTCAAGTAGAGTATTTTTATTACTCTAACCTTCAAAACCTTCTTACTGTGAGCGCAGACAAGTCTACGTAGATCTGGAGTGTGTGTATTAGGGGTGTGCAAAAATATTGAAATATCGATATACTGTATCATTTAATGTGACGATACAGTATCGATATTGTGGGCTGTTTTATCGATATATCACCAAGAGTATTTTTTTATGTATTTTGCTAAATGATTTTGTTACAGCGCTGCAGTTTTGTTGCTTGTGTAGAGGAAGGAAACTCATTTATGTGACACGTTTGATATTTTTTGATTGTGTTTCATATTAACTTTGCACAAGAAGTGCTTTAACAAAAACTTTTAGTATCATAGCCATGATTTAGCCATTATTTTTTACTGAACTGTATCGAATCTAACTGAAATATATCGTATTGAATGATATCGAATCGTAAGCTCACTGTATCGAGATATGTATCGTATCGTGGCCTATATTTTGAGGTATGTATCGTATCGGCAACTTCTTAATGATACCCAGCCCTAGTGTGTATGGTCGTAATCAGGTTTAAAGTGCGTATGGTTTCAATGATTCACTAATTTATACATAATTTGGTGAGATTATACCTGTTGTGTCCAAAGCCTCAGCAGAATTTACACAGAAACATTTAGTATCATTTTTCTGATACTTTAAATACTATTTCAACAAGATAAAGGTGTTCTCTCTTTGTAGGAGCCATCTTTCTTTCGTATAGGCAGGTGTTAAAGGTTGTATGGAGGATTTTTTTTGTTTGTTTTTTTGTTTCAAATTGTCAATGATAGCATTATAGAGGTGCAGTAGCCTTGTAATTATGATGACCAAAAATAAGAGAATAAAAATTCATCAACTCTGGACGTGGTGGGGCTAAACATTTGCCAATAGATAACGACACTGCCTCGTTATCTGTGAGCTGACAGGCTGTCAATCAAACTCCCTACGTTTCTAGCGTAACTGACTTGCCTGCGCGCCGCCGGTACGTGGTTTATGTACGTCTGTCACGCAGTCCACAGACGCAAGCCGCACAGACGCTGTTTACTCCACCAACGCAACAGTTCTTAGCGGCTTTTTTGACCTATATCTTCCTCGCAGTTCGCACAAAGTTTGTTGCAATGGCAGACAAGAATCTACGAGCAGTTAGCCCCAAAACAAAGTCCGTTTTTGAGGTCGCTGAAAGAAGAAGACAAGGGGAAAAGCAGCGAAGCCAAACTAAGGTGATTCTTGAAGATTCATTCCAGCGATGGCGCGACTGAAGCAGACGCAGGGTCTAAAGACTGACGCACTGGTCCACAAACTACTCCTGGACAGGTCACTTCTGCTTATTATGAAAACGTACTTTATTTCCAAGAGTTAGACAAACGTTTTTCAGGACACGAAAGCGATACCCTATGTCTGAAAACTTAATTTCAAGGCAAAGAAAGAGTCCACTTGCTGCTGCGTGTTGTAGTAGTAGCTAGTTCATTCGCACGGAATCTCCGCGCCCCCCTCTCTGCGCCCCTCTCTGCCCGTTCCCCTCTTCTCCCTGCTCCTCACGGAATCTCCACGCACCGCTCCCCTCTCCTCTCCTCTCCTCTCCTCTCTCCTCTCCTCTCTCCCTGCTCCGCTCTTCTCCCTGCTTCTCACTTCTTGTCCGCGCACGAAATGTCTGCGCACCCGCTCCCCCCGCTCCTCACTTCTCCGCCTTGCCTAACCAACACTGTAGTTAGTTGTTTACAAGTCATGTGCAGCGCACCGGTTTCTAGCATAAGGATGAGGCGGAAGGAGGCGTTTCTACGTAGGAGCTGTAGGGGAGGGGGGGTGGTTTCACGCATGCGCAACATTTGAAAAAGGACAAACAGTCGCTGGATTTCTCGTTCCTTGGAAAATCCTCTATACAACCTTTAATTTGGGTCACTGTCTGTCTGGGCACAGGGTGACCTATATTCGGCTTGGCCACAAGGGGGCAGGGTGGAGTCAAGCCCTATATAAATGCACAGGTGCCAGTGTACTGAGTGTATGGGTGACAGGAGGTCACACAGTTTTTTCCCCTCTCTTTTTGGTCGGTGGTCTAGCTTTCACTACTCAACTCTGTAATATTATCGAACATCTTTTCATCCATCCTACTCCCTACTCCTTTCTGCTCTACGATCCAATGTGCCAATCAGGCCTGGATCCCCTGCACCCAGAAACGACAAAAGGTTAGGACTAAAATTGTCGCTACACTCTTTATTTAATTTGTTATAATTTCTGTGTAGATTAGAGGGGTTTTGGCCTAGTGTACAATATGGTTGATCTGGAACAGTTGTGAAATTCCCTAGAGCAGACATGCCCGCAATATAATTATATTTGTCCCACGAGATCATATCAAATATGTATTAGAGTTGGCTCGCCGGCTACAGATAGGCTATAGAGACATTATTTATTTAAAATGTTGTTATTATTTTATATTATGCTTGTTCTGGACTACTAAACTATTAAACTTTTAAATTTAAACTTAAAAATTTATTTTAATAAGAAAAGGTTTACGTATCTCAAAAGAAGAGAAAACATAGAGATGTTGTTGAAATTTTTCAATAAATATTTAGTTTGGCCCACAACTTCATCCCAGTTTTTAATTTTGGCCTCTGTGAATTTGAGTTTGCCCCCTGCACTAGAGTCATGTCATGATTTCCAACTAGGAAGTAAAATTCAAAGCCTTAAAACTGGTCAAAAACATTTAACTTTGAGAAAAACCTTAAATGTAATGTTTTTAATTGTGTTTTAGTAAAATGAGTAGTCCTATAGCCACTTAAAATAGGCACTTAAAATGTTATGTATGTGATGATTCTTGTTAAGTTTGGGAGCTATAAAAAGACAACTTGACATGGGATTGTGCACTCTGTCCACAAACTCTCTTGGTTTCCCTATGGAGTTTTCAGAGAAGAGACAGAAGCAAACATTCACTCCCCCTTGCTCACACCTTTATCCTCCTCACACACAGACCACAGCAGTGTGTGTCTCCAGTCCACTCTTTCCTCTTTCCTTCCTCATCCTCAGACCACATGCATATACAGCGTGCACATCACACACTTAAAATGAAATGGATGTCCCGTCGTTTCAAGTGCATTTTGCGTAAGTGTAGGTAAATAGGCTAAAAACCCAAACAGTTTTCTTCAGACGTTTAGTGACAGTGTGATACGTTTGTCAGAGAAGCAGAGTTCACTTGTCTGTAAAGTTGCAAACGTCTGCCTCCTCTGCTGCAGTGTCTCCCTCTGTGCCCCGTGTGTCAATCAAACCCACTTATTATGGGCTCATGTTTAGGTAAATCTCATTCAGGACTCACTTTGCATTGTCCTTTTACGGGGAAATGGAGAGGTGGAGGGGGCGGGACGTGAGGTGAGATCTCGTGTGCAATTTTCGCTCCAGGTGTGTTTTAGAAATCTGAATATTTTTCTATGTATGTGAAGCTCGGGTTTTCACTTTTCCTTCTCGTTTAGTCATAGTATCTGTGTACTACACCGTGGAGTAGAAAGGTTTAATACTAGGGGTGTGCAAAAATATTGAAATATCGATATACCGTATAGTTTAATGTTATGATACAGTATCAATATCATGGGCTGTTGTATCGATATATTGCCAAGAGTGTGTTTTTGGTATATTTTGCTAAATTATTTTGTTACAGTGTTACAGTTTTGTTGCTTGCTCAGAGGAAGGAAACTCTATGCAACTCATTTGACATTTTTGGATTAAAATATTTGTGTTTCATGTTAACTTGCACAAGAAGTGGTTTAACAAAAACGTTTAGTATCACAGCCATGATTTAGCCTTTATTTCTTATTGAACTGTATCGAATCGAATTGAAATATATCATACTGAATTATATCGAATCGTAAGCTCATTGTATCAAGATATGTATCGTATCGTGGCCTATGTATTGAGGTACGTATCGCATTGGCAACTTCTTAATGATGCCCAGCCCTATTTAATACCATACTATGAAACATCCAAGTAAAGCAATAACATCTCCATGGAGAAAAACATTTGAAGGACACTCCACCAGAAATGTTACATAATGCAGTAGTAAAAAAATAAATAAAACAAAGCTCATAGACACAACAGATTTCCTGTGCTACCACATGATGTCACAAGGTGGTCATAGTATCTGTGTACTGTTATAAAAATGATGTTTAAGGCCCCATCCACACTAGTACATATTCGAGTTGTTTTTGATGTGGATACAGTGTTCGTCCTCACTTGAAAACGGCTCCAGAGACGGAACGATCTGGTGCCGCCAGTTACCACGAATTCATTCAGCTCCGGCACTGTGTGGACGCCTGAAAACGCTGATACACTGATGTAGTTCTATGCGCCGCAAAGTAATTCACGTCAAAACGCTAAGAGGCTAGAATATATTCATATATATATACGGTCTGTGTGTACGACCTGCAGACGTATAATCTCTGAAAAGTTTAGCATGAATCATCTCCAACACGATAAAAGCACAGAACAGACTCACCATCAGCAGAACATCCCTCTGTCACAGAAAGAACACTCATAATCCACTGAGTCATGTCCTTTAGTCTGACAGAAACTGAACCGCATCAGCGCACAATAGCAAGCTTTTTTTGAGCGCTTAGTTTATGCAAATTAGCCATGCAGTTTTAAGTTTTGTTTCTGTAAAATGTAAACAAATATGCGCAAAGCTGTGTGGAGAGGGAAGGCTTGCGGACACAGAAACAACATGTCTGGACGCAAATCATTTCTGATACAGTGACACGGCGATTCGTTTCAGTGTAAACAAAGCCTAAGTTGCCCATCTTTCCTATCGCAAATGTAGATATTTTTGAAGCCATTCTGTAGAACATTCCACGCAATTCAAGTCAACTTTCCAATGCTGGCAAACCTTCCATCAGAAAAGTTCATCATAAAATATTACTATTTTTTTAATATATACAGTATATAATTTATTCTCTAGCATTTCTATGTCCAAAACCCAACCATACGCCCCATATGAAAAAAAAAACAGGAAAAAAAAATAAGAATTTACCACTGTCCTTAGTAAATCTTTATATAAGGTTAATATGTGCCATGTATGGTTTACTCCTGAAAGTGGCCCCTTTTGCATTTTTCTCATACAACTATATTATGAAAAACTAGTAAAGATAAAGCTCAATCCTGCTCAACAAAGCAAAATCCCGATCCCTCACTCAACCTTAGTTACGAATTTAAAAAGTCAATGCCAAAGCGAAAGGCACCAGCTGTTCACCAAGAAACACCTTCCACTGTAAAGAGCAGAAGATGTGATGTTGCTGTAAAGTCACAAGAACAAGAAAGTACAAGCTCAGCCTGTTTGTCTTCTGTACCTCTCGATTAACAAACAGGATCCCGCTTTGTTGGCGCTCCACACACAAAATGTTCGCTACAAACTCGGGATGATTTAGGCAGTTCAAAGGTTTCCTTTTTCATCCTTCCCGTGGATTAATCCTGCCCATCGCCTTCGCCTTTCACTATTTTTCAAATCCGTTGGGCAGGGAAACAGTCTGAATGGAGGTTTGCAGTCACACAGATCTGATTCCCTTTTGAATCTATGGAGTTCACAAATACATTTCTTCGAGCTGTTTTCCACTGTTAGGATCCAACAACCACACAATTAACAATGTCCGAATCCCAAAACTAAAATATGACAATATCAGAACCAGAAACAAAAAGAGATATGGTTCAAAAGACTTGAAAAGATCAGCTTTGTCAATTCACTGTGATATCAGTGGAAGAGTGGTATGTCTTGTGTTTTTTTAACGTTGTAATGCAATATTCGCATTACTGTGTTTACCCCCATGCTGCCCAACACACACACACACGCACAGTGATAATTTTCTTTCTCACTCTCATACACACACAACACAGCAACTGATCTTAAGGAAACAATCATCTCACTTGTTTTTCTATGATTATGTAGTAAAAATGACCTTTGTCCAACACTTGTAAGGATATTGCATGTGGGATTAGTGTCATATTCAGCCCTTGCAGGTTACAAAGTTTTATATGGTTCATGCTGCACATATTTACCAAAGATCTTGATATTTTCACTGTGATATACAAATCTTTGGGATTCAGATAAAACTTGTTAAAATGGTGTATGATTTGTCTGTAACTTTTCCATATGGGCCGCTAAATTAAACTACTGGTTACTTCTAATAATGCTCCAAAATCCTGCTACATATGCCACACTAGATAGAACATTTCAGACAATCCAAGTCAACTTCTCTAAGCTGGCAAACCTTCCATCAGAAAATTTACACCATTAAATTATAAAACCTTTAGCGTTTCTATGTCTAAAACCCAACCACTGCTAAACTAAACTGCTGGTTACTTCTAATGACGCTCCAAAGTCCGGCTACATTTACTTCACCATTACCTCCAGCAGGACAAGCCATTTGCCAATTTCCAAACCGCTCCCAAACCACACAGCACTCCGCTCTGTCACTTTTTTTTTTTTTTTCTTTTTAGCTGAGGTACACCATCGCACTCAATCACTATTAGTTAACCCCCCGCTACCCCAGCATCCTTGCCCCGGGGGACGCACTATTTTGCATATGATGTAGCGGAAATAATAACTAGATGAATCATTGAGGGAGGATGTCACTTTCCAGAGAGCGGATACCTGGGCGTGCGTGTGTGATGGATGGGGGAGCAGGTCAAGGCAAAATCATGTCCAAAATAATGCACTAAATGTGTGAAGTGAAGGGGCGGGCTCTGTGTTCATTTTATGGTGTTATGAGCACAGTCAGGGTCATGGACTGGACTGTTTAAGTGCTCACGTTCATCATGTTGATACTTAGTCCTGGTTTACATATGTGTTTTGTGTGTTAGTTAGAGCCTGGCTATATATTTTAGAAAATCTTATAAGCCAAAATAAAGATCTTGTCATTATTTCATATTTGTAAAATAATGCAAAAGTGAAGTTTACTTAAGAATATTGTTGGGCAAGGCAAAATGTTCCAGTTCAAGAAAGACCTAACTAAGTCTTTGTTAGTTTACCTGATCAGCCAGTCCCTTCTACGTTCTGTTTGATTCCAGAAGGGTCTAGAACCGGACCACAGAGCGTGAAAAACCTCCCATCCAAACGGTCCAACCACAGCTGCCAATTTGTATCACGTGCACCCCGTCTTGAAAATCCTCATAACATTCAGACCAAAATGTATAACTTCTTTTACCTGTGATGAGTAATAGTTTGGTGCTTCAAGTGTTGATTATGAGAAAATCCTGTGAAGTAAGAAAGCTTTTTAGAAATATCTGTGTGCATAGGGTAGAAATCCATGCATATTTGGGAAATCCTTGCATCTTTGGCTGTAGTTGAGCGTAAAATAAATCTTCAAAACTGCTTTCGTTTTCGTACTGAAGAAAGCGTAACCGTACATTTTCAATTTGTGATTGTAATTCTTGATGTTGTAGCTTTTCAATTCGTATTCTGATGGATAGAATACACACAATACATTTTATTTACGACTGGACTCATTCGAGAGTTTACGAATATTTATTTTATGCTCAACTACAGACAAATATGCACAGATTTCCCAAATATGCACGGATTTCTATCCTATGCACACGAATATTTCTGAAAGCTTTGTTACTCCATAAAATCCACACTGTTTCTCAATTCTTCAAAAAAAAAAAAAGTTTTTTGTCCTTTTTAATGTGTACGCAGCCATGTTTGTTTTTGACACACAGAGGGCATGTGTCTCTCCAGTGCGTTAATCTGCCTGTCAACTGGCAGACTTTGACAAAACTTTACAAAGACGAAGTCTCTGTAAATAATAACAGGAATAGGAAGTGAGCATTGGTGCACTTGCTCCATTGACTCTGGCTCCAATTGACTTTAAGTTGAAAAATGATCCTCTCTCTCTTTAACTGCTGCAGTGAAACTCATCATTTTGGTATTAAAATGTTTGTATTAATTATTATAGTATAGTGTTTTAAAAATAAATGTCTAATATGGAACTCCACTCCAAATTCGCTCTCATAAAAGCCTTGTGAGCTTCATTTGACTGGATTTTAATCATGTGACGCTATGCTTGACGTCACACTTCCTTAGTCCCCTTCTTTATACAGTCTATTGTTTATGTATATGTCAAACAAGCTCTGTGTTGGTGAAAAAGAATTTCCCCTGGGGGACAAGAAAGTCCAAAGTCTAATATAATAATTAGGATGCTAAGAATACGTATGGTAAGTGAGGAATAACTGAACCACTGCAAAATGTTTAAAATGAACATGGTCTGTTTGCACATCTAAGCCCGAAAATAGATCAGTATCCACCCCGGTTTAGTCTTTTTTCATAGCCTTGATTTAGTCCTGGTTGGGTCCTTTTACAGTCTAGTTTTAGTCCTGCTTTAGTCGTGGCCACAGTGGAGTTCAGATGTGATTAAAGCGATGATAGGACGGTGGTGTCAGTGCGCCGCTCTTAATGGCTAATGCTGGGAGATGTGATGGGAGGAGACAGCAGTGTTAGAAATGCCTCCAGCCCTCACCCACAGAGGCGCACGACACATGGAGCTGCCACCGCCGCCGCTGCCACGCACACCCATAAGCACGGCCCCACCGCTCACCGCCACGCTCGCTGCAGACGCGCATAATTAGCCTTAGCGCACAGAACAATAGCGAGTTGACACTCATTGCTTTTGACATCTCATCGGACTGGAAATAAATATTCAGGGGGAAATAATGATGATGATTTCACTTATTTGGATGGATTCAGAGTGGTAATTGGTAACGTAAAAATGTGTCAGAAAGTCAATGAACTGGCTTAAAATTGTAAAAATATAGGGCAGAAACTAAAAACCGTCTTCAGCTTTAGTAAGCCAAAGCGTCACGTGTCTTTCAAATAATTATTTTAACTTCAGCAGGGGAGTAAAGTAGGCTCGTCATTTGTTTATTTAAAACTGGGGCACATGGCTGTATACTATTTCCCCCATAGACTATATTTGCTTTTACAATAGAGTCCATGGGGAAAAACTAAATATACGCTGCTAATTTACAAGAATACAGTGCCAAATTTGACAGCTGTGTCCTTTCTGCATGTAGTAGTAAAGTATTTTTTCTAAAGGCAAAAAGAAAATCAGTGGAGTAGCAGCTCTACTCTAAGCCTTTCCTGGGTGACTGATTCTTCACTATCTTTAAGTGAGTGCCCAGTAAAATGTGGATGGGGCCAAATTTTTCTGACCGAGCCCAGCCCCCGTCCCACAGAGCAGTGATCAAATTCAACCCGAGCCCAACAGGCATTAAGATATCTGTGTTCTTACCCAACACAGTTCAAATCACACTGTTTTCATAGGCCTAATGACACAGAAAGGATATTATTTGTGTGGCCTCTAATGGACACAGAGACACAAAATATAAACTCAGGATATAGCGAAAATAATGAGAATGCTTCATTACTCACCTCTCATAAAGTGCAGCATCTCATCCATATTATCCATAGAAATTGTCCTCCGCAAATAATCGATCAATCAATCAAACAAACTTTATTTATAAAGCGCTTTTCATACAAAACTGTAACACAAAGTGCTTTACAGTGATTAAAAACAATCCCACATTTCCATCCACCCACCCACCAACCCAATACTCACACCTGCCCGACCTCACACAACCAGACAACCCAAACACGCACACACACACACACACAAACACGGTAAAATACATAAAACGACACATAGTAAGATGTGAGGCTGAATACAGGCGAACCAGTTGAGAAAGCACCATCAGAGGAGACGTCTACACCAGGAGCAGAGAGACGTCCACCACCACCAGGAACCACCACAGGAGTCCAGGGGAGAGATGAAGCCTAAGCACCAACTCTCCACCAGGAGCCCACGGGACAGAACCCGGCAGCCACAGCCGACCTCCACTCCTGATGCAGAGGCTCCTACAGAGGAAACACTGGAAATCCTAAAAATATGCCTAAAATAAATAAATATAATAGAATGTGTACAATAAAAACAAGTAAAAGTATAAGATTTCAATCAAAAGCTAAACTAAAAAGGTGGGTCTTGAGCCTACTCTTAAAAACATGAATGTTCTCTGCAGCTCTGAGCTCCTCCGGCAGGCAGTTCCATAGACGAGGGCCACAGTACTGAAAAGACGCCTCTCCGTGAGTGTGTGTCCTGACTTTGGGAATGACCAGGAGCTTGCTGCCGGAGGAGTGCAGGGTCCACGAGGGTTCGTAAGGTAAAAGCAATTCTGAAAGATAAGAAGGCCCAAGACCATTAAGACATTTAAAAACCAGTAATAAATAATGGCACCCAGTCCACAAAAACGAGCCGCTAACCCAGTTTGAAGCATTCTTTAAAAGTAAAAAGGCGAAAGTAGATCATGTGTGTTTGTTTACATCCACACAGCGCACAGATTTAGATGAAGCTGCAGATCCCCGATAATGACTGTGTACTTTATCCTAGAGTGACCATATTTCTGTTTGTGAAAACCCGGACACTTTACGGGGGATGGGGGGTGGGGCCTCGACAGTGAGCTACTCTCACCTTGCAAACTGTGCACATGACGGAAAATGGGGAATTTCTTGTACAAGTCATCGTTAAATGCACATTTGTGCTTCGGCATGTTGCAGACTGACTGACTGTTTGTGTCTGCTCGCTCCTTCTGAGAGCACAGAAAACTACGAGAGACGCTTAATTTAATGGCCCAATGAAAGATAATGAAAACCCAGACATTTCCATCACTTAAAAAAAACAAAAACACAGACACCCCAGACAGGACGCAAAAAATGGACATGTCCGGGGAAAATCAGACGTTTGGTTACCCTACTTTATCCCTAATCTTTTATGCTTTAAAAATCTCATATCCCAAGTATTGCACCACATTTCACAAATGATAACACAGTTTGACAGAGCACTGCACTTCTGACTAAACTAGAAGTGCAGTGCTCTGATATTTTGAACACTTAAGAGTCTCAAAGTGAGTGGTTTTACTGTAGACAGGAAATACAGCTGATGCACTGATGTGTCCGAGTCCGACCTGAGCCCAAACAAAAGTTCTAAATATCCAAACTTTCAGGTTCTGACAGGTCCCATCGCACTTTGGTCAGGTTTCCATCCTCTAGTGCCAACTACCAGGAAAGTCATTTTAGGTTGAGGACTAAACTCAGAACTAAACCTGGTTTATTTAGACAGACAAGAACCAGAACTAAACCAGAACGTGTGCTTTCAGGCTCTGGCTCCCAAATTATGGAATGCCCTGCCCCTAGCCCTACATGAGGCAGACTGTGTAAACTCTGCAGCTCAAGACACTGCTCTTTAGACAGGCTTTTAGTTAACTTTGTCTGTAATTCCTCTGTTCTTGTTTATGTTGTTTTTGCTCTGTAAAGCACTTTGTGATTTTTTTTTTCTTTTAATCTGTGAAAGGTGCAACTTATTTAAACCAGGACTAGAACAGGACTAGACCAGCACCAAACCAAGTCCACATTAGGACTAAACTGGGTGTAAACCAGGACCAAACAAGTACAGTGTGAACTTGCAGCACCATTGCTTGTATATGGATCTAAAAAATTGCTCATTAGCATTTGTGAAAGTCATTTCTTAGTGGTAAAATCTAATAAGTTAACCTTACTTGAAAAAATCTAGAAAACCGATTGCCTTGAAAAATCTAACTCGAGTGGACTGTGAATCTAAAGCTGAGTTTTTCCTCAGTGCAGTGCCCAGTAAATTCTTCTTTCATTTAACTGGGCACAGCTCCTTGACACATAATAGTTAGCGTTAACCGTTGCTCCACTTGGATCCCAGAAAACTCCAACCGTAAAATCCATCCTACAGTATCAACCAAACATCCCGCTGTGCTCCTGCATTCTGTTACCGTGTCTTTGCCATTTCTTTTTTATACGACCCGTAGACACGAACAGAGATTTACCTCATCGTCCTAAATAGTGGACAGACTGGAGAGGGGATAAAAGCCAGCTCTATTGTTAGAGAGTATGACCCAGGACCCAGCCTCATCCACTTTACAGCCTCTCAGTCTTTTCAGGAAAAACCAGAGTGGCTGCTGGTGCACATGGCTGAATACATAAACAGGGGAAGCCCAGATTGTTTATGGTTGCAATATAGATTTTATACAGCTCCCCGGAAAAAGGGAATTACACCCTAAATTACAAAGATGTCCGCCGGAGTTGTCAGATGGAGAAGTTATGTGTTTGATAGCGTGCAGTGGTAGTACGGGCGAGAGGGAGAAGCAGAGGAGCAGAGGAGTCTAGAATGGGGCCTAGTGGAGACGCTTGACCTAGACTACGCAGAGTCAGCTCAAAACAAAGTTACTCAAAGCCCCTGATAGAAACAATAGAGCAGATGTGGCCGTAAAAGCGAAAGAAGTGAGGGGAAACAAGCGTGGTTTATGTGAATGCAGGCAGCTACCGATTACAGTTAACAGTTATCAAATTAAGAAAGAACACATGAAAAAATAAACAAACCAGACACACAATTGTAGCCATAAAACATAACAAGGAAATAAGAAATAAAAGAAATACAGATAATACAAAGTCGAGGAATGATATTTGCCCCTTTTAGCGTCTCCAGCTGAAGACGATATTTAGTTTGGCCCGAACCAACAGCCTCAAGATGCATGAAAAATATTGATATTACTCCAAAGATGGTACTGCAAAATGTGGCAGTTTGCAGTAAAAGAAGGTTGTGGGTGAGCTTGTACTACATTTTTCTTCGATAATTTGGGACAAAAACAGTTCTACATATCGGCAAAAGTCATCGGACATACAGTAGGTCCCTCTGGATTCTAAATAATCAGTATTGGCCATGAAAAAATGTGTAATGACTGATCTCTAATTTGAAGTGATTTATCTGAGAGATGTCCGTCTGGTCCAGGAGTTTGGTGGTGTACATACAGTAGAAATATCTGGACCCACATCCAGCAGCTCATCCGGACCAAAACTGGATATGATCAGCAAGAATCAAAACAAAAAAGCTATTAAAACATATAATATCTACAGGAAAAAAATATCTATAATTTAACTGTATTTTTCCCCCTGCGTTTGATTTATTTAAGTATATGTTATTAGTAGGGGTGTAACGATATGCAAGTCTCACAATAAGATATCGTCTTGGTATGAACCTCGCGGTACGATATTTATTGCAATATCATGGGAAAGCTCACGATATGGTGCGGAGGCTCACGATTAGGAATGTAGCAGTATCCATCTCTGTATGATATTTTCACGATATACATCTCAACGGTACGATTTTTATTGCGATATTTTGTGGAGGTGAACAAAACTTAACTAACATCACTTAACAAGACTTAATCCAAAGAACTAAGACTTAAAAGTGTTTAGAACTGTTATTTCTTCTTGTAATCTACACTGAAATGGAGCAAAGGATCATGGTCTATGTAGTTTTCTCTGTCTTTTTGTACCTATTGCTGCATCATAACTCTTAATTTAGGCAAAGAGACTTTGATATATTGTGATGGTCCACGATATTATTGTGAGAACTTTGACGATACGGTATCACGATATTTCGGTTATTGTTACATACATAGTGATTAGGTTCTTTTTTCTGACCTGACAGTTTGGACTGCTCACTGACGATCTTTCTCAGAGTGGTGAAGGTTAGTGGATAATGGTGGGGGGGCAGGGAGGTTGCGGTGGCACTCTTAGGGACAATATTTTCACTGACCGGAGGCGTATGTGAGAAGACGCGACGCATGGGAGGAGGCGCGGTGCATGGTTCACGCGGCATGGTTTAGTCCTGTTTAAATCCTTTTTAAGTCCTGGTTTAGACCTGGATTAGTCCTGGTTTAGTCCTGGTTTTAGTTCTGGTTTAGAGGCGTGGCCTGTGTGGCGTACGGGGGGAGGCACGGTCCACTCAGAATATTAAGCGAGCACACATGGTCCACGCGGCGTATGGGAGGGGGTTCTCACTTTCAGGGCCCAATACCAAGCGACGCATGACCCAGTAACGGTCCACAGCCCGGGAGTTGGGGAACACTGCTATAAATCGTATGTATTGTTTGTATAATTTTGACATCCCTAGTTATCCCCTGCCTTGGTATCTGTATATTTGAGTATGTCAAATAAAAAAAAAATTTAAAATATAAATAAAAAAATGGGGAAAGGTGGTTTAAGTGTATGCTCAAAAAACATCTAAAACTGATTTAAAGAGCCTGTACCTGATTTTCATTTCTTCTGCTTGAGATAAATGCAATTTATATTATGTAGTCTATTGTAAATGCAGATAACTGAGAAGAAAAAGTAAGTTAAAGGTGCATCATGTAACTTTTTAGTTGGGGGTCCATCACCTGCTTGTTTCTATGGATATGTCATTGCTCTGACTGGAATGTTCCACAGTGTGACACTACACAGCTCTACCGTACATTTATTCAATTATAGTTGCTTTTATAGCTCAAAAATACAAAAACAGACATTCTGACTGTAAGTAGGGTCGCCTCTCCACAGATCTGACCTGTAACTTGGTCTGGTTTGGTCTCCATGAAGATAAAAAGGTTTAATACCAACCAAACTATGAAACATTCCAGACAAGGCAATAACATATCCATGGAGAAAAGCGTCTGACGGACCCTCCATCAGAAAAGTTACACAATGCACCGTTAAACCTTTCCGTCTTACAAACCTTTTTGTCGGGTAATAATGTCACTTACTTTAGAAAACAACAATTAGAAACAAGAATCATGGGAAACAAGAACCTAACACCACACCAGCTGTTTCTGTGTCGTGGTGCTGTATCAAAGTCGTACAAAAGACTAAGTGGGTGGGGATACAGTTCACACGTGTTAATATTTGTTTACATCGTAACTCATTTGTTCTGTTACTGGCGCCTTGTTGCCATGATACAAAAAAATCTAATCTCACAAACATGGTTATATAAACTTCATAGAAAATCAAATTGGCCCATTTTTATCTTTTATACCAATGTCTGATAACAAGTTGTGGAGGCAGCAAAAGATAACTCATTTTATGTTACAGACTAAACCCAGAACTAAACCAGGACGAAATCTTGCGAGTAGTACATTTATTTAGTTTTCCATCTTCATCAGACAATGCAAGGATGAGTTATTTATACTTGTGAAATTCCAGTGCCTCTTCTCCGTCTGCTCCTGTACTGAGACTCACTTTCAGGGCACTAGAGTCTCCTAACCTTTTGAAAGTGGAGTTTGACACTGCTTGTGCTTCTCTCCTCTCTCTGCCCTGTCTCTCTCTCTCTCTCTCTCTCCTCTCTGCACAGGGCCCTGCAGTCGGCTCTGGAGACTGGAGCCAGGCCAGTGGAGAATGTCATTGAGTAAATGGGACGAGGCTGGTATGATAAATCTGCCTGTGTCTGCGGATCACAGCCTTTACACTGTGCCATACTGGATTAGGCCGTTTTCTGAGGAGAACAATAGGACGCATACTAAAAGGCAAAAAAAGTAAACTCAGAAGGGCTCATACTTTGGCTTTCTTAGTCATTTATATTGAGAGGATAGAGGGGTCTGTCTAGTTTTTAATTTCCCCAACATAACTCAACTGCTGCACTTTCACTGCTCAATATTGTTGGGCAGTGAAAGTTTTGTTAAGAAATGATGGTTGTTATTACAAGTGCACTATGTCACTTTTCAAGTTTGGAGCCTGCTACCTGCTTGTCTCCTTGGAGATAATATTGCTTTGTCTGAATGTTCCAGAGTATGCCATTAAACATATCTACCGTATTTTTTCAACTATAAGTCGCACATTTTTCATAGTTTGGGTGGTCCTGCAACTTTCCCATACTTTGGTGGGACTTATATATTAAAATTTTCACACTGACAGTCACGAGAGGCTCTAGGCTTGTGTGTCAGTATCTGCTGCTCCTGTTACTCCTGTACCACTGTAACTTCACTCTACTGCACATGTCTCTTGCAGAAAGAGTCTCTCTGTCCTGTCATGTCAGTTGATCACACCATTACTTCTGTACCACTGAAAATTTAAAGCAACTTATAAAGACAAATGAGAAGACAAATGCTCCCAAAATGAAAATTATATTTGGAAGATTACAAGCTGCAAGTAGCGAAATGTGCAGCAGAAAGACGAATTGAGCAGCAGAAAGTTTGAAGTGAGCAAGAAACTTGTGACAACTGGGAGGGAGCACCATGCAACTTTCCTGGAAGTCACTGGATGGATGGACAAAGCCTGGACTTCAGTGACAACCGAAACCATCCTGTCGGGATTCAGAAAGGCCGGAATAATTCTAACTGGAACTGATGCTGAGTCTGATGACAGCTATGCAGAAGAGGAAGCGCCGCTCCGTTTACCACCAGAGGTCACGGAGTTGCTCAGAAGTGACACCGAGGATGAAGAATTCAATGGATTTAGTGATTTTGAGTGAGATGGAGAGTTTGGTCAACTTGTTCTGTTCTGTTGTTTATGCTATAGTTATCTGAAGAATTGTTACTATAGAACTGTTTACTATAACTTGCCTGTCAAGATGAAATGTCCGTTCCTTGTTTCTGATTTTTTAAAATAAAATTTCCCCAAAAAGTGCGACTTATTCATGTTTTTTTCTTCTTCATTACACAGTTTTTTGGCTGGGTCGACTTATACTACGGAGCGACTTATAGTTTGAAAACATACCTAGAGAAACTGACATTGTGACTGTGATCATGGTCGCCTCTCCACAGATCTGACCTGTAACTTGGTCTCGCTTAGTCTCCATGAAGATAGAAAGGTTTAATGCCATACTGTGAAACCTTCCAGACAAAGCAATGACATCTCCATGGACAAAAGCATTTGATGGACCCCCCCATGAGAAAAGTTACGTAATGCACCTTTAAAGTTACTACTAAAAATAAAGTGTGGCTGTAAAAAGGTGTGTATCGAGTAACTGTCCGCCTCTTTAAAACAGTTTGTCAGTGTGCAATCCAAAATAATTGAAAAGCTGTTATTGCCAAAGGGAAAATCCTCATTGAAAAACTCGTCATTTCATTGTCAATAAAAAGCCTGTGATAATGGAGCAATGTTAACATCCCAAAGATCTATTAACATATTCTGTACTAAATCCCTTTTGGAACACAGTGGCCAAGCCTGTCTGTGCACGCTCTAATTATAATTTCACACTTATTAGATGAAGTTGTAACGAGCAGAGTGTCCAAGAAATTCTGCAAGAACCGCCGGAAATGTAGCTCGATAAAAAAAAAGGAAAAAAATTTTGCTAACAGTTGTATTGTTTGATATTCACAAACACACTAAAAACCCCTCCACGTGATTCGTAACGTTGTCATATTCTTTAATTTGTCATGTAAAAAATTATTCTTTCTGAACTTTAACACCTTTTTATTTGTTACCAAGGACAATAGAATAAACTAAAGGATTAATCAAGTAAAGACAGATTATTTTAAGAGTTAACCGCCTCTAAATATGTGTGTTTTTTTAGTGTGTGTTTACATGCACAACTGAAATCAGATGATCAAAAGGCAGATGTATGTGAATCCAATGACGTTTTAGAGTGCTAGTGTTATTTGGATGTAAAGGAGCAGTATGTAACTTTTTGGAGGGGGAGTACGCGTCCTGCTTTTCTCCATGGACATTGTACTGCTTTCCCTGGAATCACCCACAATATATTATGTAATGACACTTTGCAAAATGTCTTTTATTTCATTGTTTAATGTTTTGCATGTTTTTATGTTGTATTGGTTTTAAGGTGAAGCCTTGAATGTTGTAAAGGGTTCTATAAATAAAGTTTGATTGATCGATGATTATTTTAAACTACATGGTCATTCATAAAACCTTTAAAGCTGACTAAGCTAAAATACAGACTTCTTAAAGGTAACTTATATCTTTAAGTTTATGTATTTAGATACAATAGTTTTTCTTTTGAGTAGGAAATCCCCATGCAGTTTAGATCAGGTCTCAAGAGTGTGTTTACATGCACATCAGTATCCCGGTTTCTTCATGGTGCATGTAAACACAGTACCCTGATTTGAGTATCCCGATTATTAGAAAACAGGTTACTGTAGCTGGTATATTCCCATAGTAACTGGGATACTGTGGCATGTATCCTGGTTACTGCAACATAAAGTTGAGTGCGCATGCATCCAAAAGACAAACATTTTCCAGTCTTTTCACCACAACAGTAGCGACATAAATAAAGTGACCAACATAAATAAAGTGACCATACAACATGAGTGAAATGACTGTAAAAAAAGAGCTACGCTAAACCTGCACACGTACAATCTGCACTTATCTGACCTGTACACATGTGATCACTGAAAAGCTAAAACATGAACTATCTCCTATACGATACACGCACAGAACAGACTTACCATCATTAGCTACTCCTCTGTCACAGAAAGAACACACATAATCCACTGAGTCCTGTCCTTTAGTCTGAAAGAAGCTGATCGCATCAGCGGCACCAGGAGCGAGCTGTTTTTATCACTGCAAACAGTTTATGTAAATTAGCCATGCGGTCTTAAGTTTTGTTTCTGTAAAACATAAACAAATGTGATCAAAGCTGAATTATATTATCAAACGGGCTGATGTGGCTCTATAGTGGTTATGGTTTATATGTTGTAAAGTTGAGTTTATTTATGCAGAAGATTTTAATGAAGAATTGGTTTCAGTTTGATGTGTGCAGTGGATTGTGGGATATCTCATAGCTCTTTACCACTGGTTAAACTTCCCAAGGTTCCTCTGCTTAAAGGAGCTCCTGGTTTGTATTTTTCCTGATTTATTAAATTGATTTAAGTTCATTTTTGTGCTTGCACATATGTAAGATTATGTCAAGAAACTGGGATACTCCACTTGTCATGTATACGGGGATATGAGTAGGGCTGGGTATCATTAAGAAGTTGCCGATATGATACATACCTCAATACATAGGCCACGATACGATACATATCTCGATACAGTGAGCTTACGATTCGATATGATTCAATATGATATATTTCAATTAGATATGATACAGTTCAATAAAAAATAAAGGCAAAATCATGGCTGTGAAACTAAAAATTTTTGTTAAACCACTTCTTGTGCAAAGTTAATATGAAACACAAATACTTTAATCCAAAAATGTCAAATGTGTCACATAAATGAGTTCCCTCCCTCTGAACAACAAAACTGTAGCACTGTAACAATATCATTTTGCAAAATATACCAAAAACACACTCTTGGCAATATATCGATACAACAGCCCATGATATCGATACTGTATCATAACATTAAACTATACGATATATCAATATTTCAATATTTTTGCACACCCCTAGATATGAGTATCCCGGTTTCTCAGCGCACATTTATACACAGTATCCTGAATACTGACATAACCGGGATACTGCTGTGCATGTACAGTATATGCACTCTTTTTGTAAACTGGATTGTGTAGACTGATCTTTTAAAATTCTGTGACCCCCACCCATGTTGAGTGTGAACGAGTGGACGAGGTGGCCCAAAACATCCTCGGTAAAAGAACCACAACTGAACTCTTTTCAAATCATATCCAGGTAAGACACAATACACTTTACACTTACCCACCAACGGTGAACTCGAATCATGAAAGAGCTCTGTTTTAATTTGGGTTTTATTTAATTTTATTGTATATTTTCTTTAGAAATGTACACATATAAATGTACTTTTCTTGTGGTGAAATGATAAACCACCTGTAGTTTCATTTTCCTTTAATTTTGGCAAGTCATTCCAGTCTGTCATCTCTTTTGGCCAACCTAGTACATGTGAATGCTCTCCTACACTACATTTATCTTTTTTCTTCTTTTTTTAAATAAAGTTTTGGTAAATGTTTTAAATACATTGTTTATATTTACATTTATCTGCAGATATGTTTAATTTTTTGATCAGTTCAAGCTGGGGTGGAGGAAGATAATGTTTGCAAGGTAAAATTCTTTATAGTAGACAAAACTCTGGTATGAATATTGGATTGATATGACAATACCTGTTATTATATTAATTGGTACTGGATTGAAATAAAGATGATTGGTATCACCATTCACTAATTTTGGGAACATGGGTAATAATGTTTAGTTTTCACATTTAATTAAAGCAGTGTTTACAGGCCCGTTTTTGGTCTTATATTATACAAAATTGACTCTTTTAGCCATGTTATAATGTTGTTATCTCTCCAGAAACATATCTGGAGTTGTGTTTTGTTTCATTCACACATGTTTGAGTAATCCTGCATTATTGGGCCGTCTATAGCATCTCCAAATTCAGACTACTTTGTTCCACCTTGTGATGTAAGAAAGTGCAATTTTTTTTGTTAACAGCTATATTTTACCTTTAATTTAATTTAGACAGACCAGGAATAAAGGATTACTCAAATGTGTGTGAATGAATCAAAACACAACTCCATGTTTTTAATCAGGAAACAACATTCTGACATGGTGTTAAGATCACGTGTTTTTGTGTAATATAAGACCTTTACAGCATAACCTAGTAAAAGCAGGACTCATATTACTCTGGTAAAATGGGCTCTTTATCTCATCAGTGTGAGATATAAATAAAATGTTTTTGCCAGAAAATCAGCAAAGATCAGCGGGAGGCGTACAGGATGGATTCTGGTGCAGTTCAAGGTCAGTAGAACTCAGAATCTTACCGTGATTGTCAAGATGAAACTGTCACGTCCTACATAACATAAACTCAACATCATTAGTTCACACAGTCAGGATTAAAGAAGGAGTATTATGCAAAATAGATTTTTTTTTTTTTTTTTACCATGTTATATCATTGTTCTCTTATCAAAAACATTTTATCTTTATCTCAAGCCTCCTTATGTTTAGCTGTGAGATTCTGTGCAATGCTCCATCCACACAACAATCTCCATAAATATACAAAACCATCAGACAAAACTGCACACAACTTCACAAACCTGATACGATGTGCAGTAGTTTCATTAGGAGGATGCACTCTGATTGTGTTGTGATAGTGCTCTGAAGGGGTAGTGCAAAGGTGAGACTCAAAGTGCCAAAAACGACCGGAAATTTATCAAACGTGTGAGTTAGGGGTGGAACAGTAACTGAAATATCGTGATATCGTATTGTCAAAATTCTCATAATAATATCGTGGGCTGTCACAATATATTGAATCACAAGTTTCTTATCTTAAATGCATGGTTTTATAGCAGCAACAGCTTATAAACATAGAGAACTACATTTCCCATGATTCATTTCAGCGCAGACAACGTGAAGAAATATATATTTTACTTGAATTCTTGGGATTATGATGGTAATAATTCACACTAAAATCTTGCCATGGTATTTTAAAAGCAAAAAAGTGTCCCATCTGAAATTATTAGCCTCTTCAAGATATCGCAATAAATATCGTACCATGAGCTGCATATCGTGATAATATCGTACTGTGAGATTTGGAGATTGTTACATCCCTAGAATATGACAATAAATGTTGTACCAAATGACAGTCAAAGCATTTTATAATGTCACTCTTGTTATTATGTAGAATATCGTAATATCGAGAGCCTCCCAACCATATCGTGAGCCTTCCCACGATATCGCAATAAATATCGTACTGTGAGTTTCATACCGTGATGATATCTTATCGTGAGACTTGGATATGGTTACACCCCTAGTGTGAGTACATTATTTTCTGGAATTATAGTATTTTCCAAACAGTAAAAGGTACCATGGTGATCTAAACACGTTATGTGTTAACAGTTAATCCCCCATAGAAATAAAATTCCCCGTCTTACAACTTTAGTCCCAGAAAGTGTCACACTGTTGATAAATGTAACTCCAAAGTGTTTTAGAACAGTGAATGTGGAATTTCCATATAATACAAAAATATCTTTTTAAACATTTTTTTAAATCAAAATAATAAATACAATATGACATTTTTGGAGTTTTACATGTTTAATTTTAATTCCACACAAAAATTCTACATTACACCAAATGTATTAATAACATAAATGAAAAAAAAAAATTTAATTTTCAAGATTGCATGGTTTACAGTTCTTGTTATACATATTTTTACATCTTAATATTACATAACAGTGTAAATGATTAAACTAAATTGACAATGAAATGAATTTATGGAGATTAAAGAAAAAAAAAAACATGTGAAAAACATTAAGTAATAAGATATGTTCCATACATTCTAAAAACATATTCTTACATTAAGGTCAATTATTATTCACATAAACATACAACAATAAACAATAAACAACATATGATTATTATACAGATTCAAAAAAATGAACAATATACACACAGAAAGAGCATAATAAATGAACAGGGCTAGAGTTCCGTTACATTCCACATATATTTGAATGTGGCGCTTTATGAGGTCAGCGGTTACCATGACAGCAGATCTTCCAGGTTGTACTGTATAAAGGTACAAAGACTTCAGTCACTTTAGACAGACTTCGACGGGTAGCTACACGTATTCTTGTCCAGTCGTACAGTTTTCACTCAAACTCTTCCAAAGTTTGACTGAAGCCGCATTGTGACCTGCTCTACAAAATGGTAAGATGGTTTTTGGAGGAAATCTTTAGAAATTTTTCTGGGGCACGTTTGTTCAGTGGAGGGCACATACTAGATTTGGTGCAAAGAAGGTGTGTCACGGTAAAAAGTACATGAGCTACAACAAATTTAAAGATATTTCCAGATTTATTACATATTTGTTCATAAATATGAGAGAAAATTTAATGGATTTAAAAATGATTCATGAAATAAGGCTCAGTTTACTCAAGTGGGTATACGTGTGTATTGGTTAAACAGGCTTATCTTCAGATTTTAAGTAGTAAAGATGTATTCTGTTTTATTTTTTTAACATATTTTAATTTGCTACTTTGACTTATTTAAGGAAACTCTAAGGTTAAAGTAGTTAATTACTCAGAAACATCTGTACAGTACTAAACATGGGGCGTGGGTGGATAGCATCGCATCATACTACCTTGTACAACACTGAACGGAGTTACATTCATTTGGTTTATACTGGAACACTTTTATTTGTCTTGCTCAATCACTGCTTTACTGAAAATAGTAATAATATAGTCTCTTTTTAGTCTACTTTGTCAAACTAACTCGTAGTATTGATCGCCTCCTTCAGGCTTTAAGTGAGTGGCAGGTGAATTCAACCAATCACAGACAAGTGTCAATTCCCAGTTGAAAAGAGTTTTAGTTCCTTCTCAAGCCAATGTCAAGATATTAGGTCCACAGTCACACTGGTCCTGTTCTAGTCCTGCTTTAGTCCTGATGTAGACTTGGTTTAGTCCTGTTCTAGTCAGAGTTTAGTCCTAATGTAGCTTTGACTTGGTCCTACTCAAGTCCTGGTTTAGTTCTGATGTAGACTTGGGAACTGGGACATGTTCTAGTCCCAGTTTAGTTGAGTTAAACGTTTGACAAGGGCATTAAAATGAAAGAAATTAAAAATGAGTAAATGAGAATCCAGTTTTTGCTACAGAGAAATGTCTCTGTGATAAAAGTGCAAAACTGACAGAGCATTTAACAGGAAGTCAGTGGCCATGTTAAGTCATTCAATTCACACTGAACAAAACAGTAAAAGGTACCATGGTGATCTAAACACGTTATGTGTTAACAGTTAATCCCCCATAGAAATAAAATACCCCGTCTTACAACTTTAGTCCCAGAAAGTGTCACACTGTTGATAAATGTAACTCCAAAGTGTTTTAGAACAGTGAATGTGAAATTTCCATATAATACAAAAATATCTTTTTAAACATTTTTTTAAATCAAAATAATAAATACAATATGACATTTTTGGAGTTTTACATGTTTAATTTTAATTCCACACAAAAAATTCTACATTACACCAAATGTATTAATAACATAAATGAAAAAAAAAAATTTAATTTTCAAGATTGCATGGTTTACAGTTCTTGTTATACATATTTTTACATCTTAATATTACATAACAGTGTAAATGATTAAACTAAATTGACAAAGAAATGAATTTATGGAGATTAAAGAAGAAAAAAGGTCAGCGGTTACCATGACAGCAGATCTTCCAGGTTGTACTGTATAAAGGTACAAAGATTTCAGTCACTTTAGACAGACTTCGACGGGTAGCTACACGTATTCTTGTCCAGTCGTACAGTTTTCACTCAAACTCTTCCAAAGTTTGACTGAAGCCGCATTGTGACCTGCTCTACAAAATGGTAAGATGGTTTTTGGAGGAAATCTTTAGAAATTTTTCTGGGGCACGTTTGTTCAGTGGAGGGCACATACTAGATTTGGTGCAAAGAAGGTGTGTCACGGTAAAAAGTACATGAGCTACAACAAATTTAAAGATATTTCCAGATTTATTACATATTTGTTCATAAATATGAGAGAAAATTTAATGGATTTAAAAATGATTCATGAAATAAGGCTCAGTTTACTCAAGTGGGTATACGTGTGTATTGGTTAAACAGGCTTATCTTCAGATTTTAAGTAGTAAAGATGTATTCTGTTTTATTTTTTTAACATATTTTAATTTGCTACTTTGACTTATTTAAGGAAACTCTAAGGTTAAAGTAGTTAATTACTCAGAAACATCTGTACAGTACTAAACATGGGGCGTGGGTGGATAGCATCGCATCATACTACCTTGTACAACACTGAACGGAGTTACATTCATTTGGTTTATACTGGAACACTTTTATTTGTCTTGCTCAATCACTGCTTTACTGAAAATAGTAATAATATAGTCTCTTTTTAGTCTACTTTGTCAAACTAACTCGTAGTATTGATCGCCTCCTTCAGGCTTTAAGTGAGTGGCAGGTGAATTCAACCAATCACAGACAAGTGTCAATTCCCAGTTGAAAAGAGTTTTAGTTCCTTCTCAAGCCAATGTCAAGATATTAGGTCCACAGTCACACTGGTCCTGTTCTAGTCCTGCTTTAGTCCTGATGTAGACTTGGTTTAGTCCTGTTCTAGTCAGAGTTTAGTCCTAATGTAGCTTTGACTTGGTCCTACTCAAGTCCTGGTTTAGTTCTGATGTAGACTTGGGAACTGGGACATGTTCTAGTCCCAGTTTAGTTGAGTTAAATGTTTGACAAGGGCATTAAAATGAAAGAAATTAAAAATGAGTAAATGAGAATCCAGTTTTTGCTACAGAGAAATGTCTCTGTGATAAAAGTGCAAAACTGACAGAGCATTTAACAGGAAGTCAGTGGCCATGTTAAGTCATTCAATTCACACTGAACAAAATGTGACACGATGATCTTTTTATGTTTGTGTTCAGTTCTACATCTCATCATAATATTTGTCCTTTATATCTTTCCTCCCACAGGTTGACTCTTCCATTATGGCTGGCTTTAGAGCCCCATTTTCTGTGGGCGACACCATTGTCTCCAGGTCAGACAGTTATAAGGTGGAGAAGATGCTGGGCGCTGGAGGCTTCGGGGATGTGTCCTTGTGCCACAAGCCCTCCACCGACAGGAAGGTGGCCCTGAAAATAATCAAGATCACTGGCGTCCTGAAAGCCCAGGCAAAGGAGGTACTACAGATGATCTAAGTATAAAAACTGTTAGTGTCAGGATCAGAGTCAGTATTAGTCCTAGTTTGGTCTTGGTGCATCACGTGGGTCTTTAAACTGACCAGTTTAGATACAATAGAAATAGAGTAAAGGATTTAGGCTGTTAAATAAGTATCTTTGTTCATCATGAATTAAGTCTTTGTTCATTTTAAGTGTCGTAATTTGTCATTTTCTTATTGTTAATTAATTGAGTAAGCACCAGCTCCAACATTTTGTATTTTCACTACTCCTGAAGTAACATTGAACATGTATACAGCTGTAAAACTGTCAAATATAGTGGCTTTGTTATTGAGCAGAGCCCATGTGAAATTGTTGAAGTGTGTGTGACCCTGTGTTGTCTCCTCTTTCACAGGCTGTCATTCTCCAGACCCTGATGGAGCACGGAGGTGCCGACCATTGCATCGTGGAGTGGTTTGGCTCCTTTAGATTCAGGGACTACTACATCCACGAGTTTGAGGTCCTGTGCATGTCTCTGCTGGACTATATCAACGAAAACGACCAGCTCCAACTTAAACAGATCCGGCCAATCGTGCACCAGGTCAGACTTTTCATACACTAAATTTCACTTTTCTACCATGTTATAATGTTGTTCCCTCATCACAAACATGCCTGGAGAGGCTTTAGATGTCATCCATGCATGTCTGAGTAATCTAGCAATCTTTCCTGGGCTCTATTTGAATCCCCCTATGGTTAGTCGTACGATCTTGTCCAATGCTCAGCCCTCAGACTGAAGTTACCCATTCTCCAGCACAACAATTTTCCAAACAAAAAGCCTGATACAAGAAGTAGTAGTAGTTTCATTAGGGGAATGCACAGCTATTTTGTTATTGCTCTAAAAAGGGAGTGACTTAGCACAGAGAGCGGAGGAAAACAAGACTCAGACCGTTAAAAAGAACACATTAAACATTTGATATGTTGCTGTAGCATTTTCAAACAAAAAAGATAGCATGGTGTTCTAAATATGTTATGTGTTCACAGTTCTAACCCATAGAAGTGTAATACTCCATCTTTAAATACCTAATTTAGCTTTTGGAATATTGGGATGTGCAGCTTTAAATGGCTTTCAAATAAAGCAGGACTAGACTTTTTATTACTCAGGAATGACTTCATATTTCTACACACAAGGTTCATGTGTTTTACAGTTGTAAATATGAGAGTGTAAGAAGTAGAAGTGAGTGTAAGTGTATTTGTACGTTGCTGTACTGATCAGACCTCCTTTTGCAGATGGGCACCGCTCTCTCCTTCCTTAAGGAACAAGGCATCGTGCACAGAGACCTCAAGCACGATAACATCATGTTGGTGGACACGGTCTCCAAACCTCTGAGGATCAAGCTGATCGACTTTGGCCTGGCTCAGCACGTGTCCCAGATCAGGCTTGGAGCCCGTGCACAGACGCGCCTGCACAGGTACACACTACACTGTACTGCACAAAGTACTACAGAACCTACTGTACTGATGACTGAAAACTCTGACTAATGTAATGAGTAATGTTATTTAAGAGAGACGTTTTTAACAGTAAAAATCATCTGAACTGCTGTAGTTCAGGATAACTCAGTTCTTTACACAGACACACAGACATGGTGTAGGTGTGTAGATGCTAAATATGACTGTTTATTGAATAATGTCAGACTGTAGATGTGACTGAAATAAATAAATCAGTCACTGTTATGACAGAACCAAGCAGGAGCTGACCTCAGTCTAACACTGTCTTCTTTTGGTTTTGTCCATGTTGTGTGCAGAGCTCCTGAAGTGTTCCTGGGAGATCGATGTGATGAGGCCATAGACATGTGGTCCTTCGGTGTTATGGTCATGGAGATGTTCCTCGGACGTTTGCTGTTCACCGGAGACAATGACAACGAGGCGGTGAGAACAATATATATGTATATATACTGTGTGTGTGTGTGTGTGTGTGTGTTCAAAAACATCCAAAATATAAAACAAACCATGCTTTTATTTTAGTCTATGCTTTGGCAAAAATAATAATAATAATAAATAAATAAAAAAAAGACAGTAGGGCTAATTTAAAAAGAAAAGGTCTCAAATAAATGTAAAGAATTGCTAGACATACCAAGTATCACAAGTTTACACTAATACCATGTTACTTTAATCCAGTTGCATTTCATTAACTAAATGTTTTGTGTTTTTTCCACAGTTTTGCAGCATCATCCAAACCCTTGGAGTGCCTTGTACTAACCTGCTGGTGAGGGGCCTGTACACACGCAACTACCTGATCTGCAGATGCACACACTGGATATTCAAAGTGAGTATTTTCACTATTACTGTACTTTTACATTAGTGTGTGTACTGGATTATGCACTCACGTCATTTCCATTCAATACCTCCTGATGTTCTGATGGAAAATGAATTGAATCATTTAAAAGTCCCATATTACACTAAATGGATTCTTGTGAACTTTAAGTCATGTTATAATGTTGTTACCTCATCAAAACAGCATAGATCAGAAAATGGCGTAATATTGTGAGGTTAAGTCACCGTAACACACAACTTTGCCTTTCAGTGCTGTAAACTGTTGAATGTTGTGACGTGGTCTGCATAACCTCTCCTTTAACACTGACTTGAAGCTAACAAGCTAACAAGCTAACATATCTGTCCTTCTGTCTGTAGAGATCCCGTAAGATTGCCCCCACCACCTCATCGCTGGCCAATGTCTTCCGAGTAAGTACTAGTGTGCTTTTAATATCTTTACACAGCCACCATAAAAATATAAGCTCATATTTTAGTCCCTGCTCCTCCTCCCCCTCACTCACCCCTTTAGTCCTCCAGATATTTAGTCCCAACTTTAAACTTGAATTATACTTTACAGCTACTTGATTTTAATTTGACAAATAAGGGTATGGGCTGTGCATCCCTAACGTCTGCGCTCTCATTTGCAGTACACTCCAGAGAATGAAGCTGACCAGTGTGACAGTGAGTTCTTCCTGGATCTGGTGAGCCTGATGCTCCAGGTGGACCCCCGAAACCGCATCACTCCAGAAGAACTCCTCAAACACCCGTTCGTCACACTGGAGCATCTGCAGAAGTTCCGGGACCTCCATCCAGATTTGTGAGTAAACCAGAAGCAAAACCAGAGCAGGACTAGACCAAGACTAGAGCAGGACTAGACCAAGTCTAGAGGAGGTCTAGAACAGAACTAGACCAAGACTAAACAAGAACTAAACCAAGACTAGACTAGGACTATAGCAGTTTAGAGCTGATCTTGATCAAGACCTGGCTAAACAAGGACCAAAACTAAGACTAGACCAAGGCTAGACCAGAATTAAACCAAGACTAGATCAGGAAACAGTACAACTAAACAAATTAATTTAGCAACAAAAGTCTACATTTGATTTAAATGAACACATTTTTAATACCTTTAGTAACAGGTGAAAATGGTTTAACCCTGAATCTCTCTTCTAGTGTCTCGGAGTGTATGAAATTATCCTGCACTGCTACCGATTACGTGGTCCACAAGGAGACGGTCACTGAGTCGCTTGATGATGGAGATAAGAACACCACATCTCCTGAGAAGCTCAGTGGACCAACAGTGTCTTCTGATCAGGAGCAAAGTGGCAAACCTCCATCACGGAAACGCAGAAGGGAGGACAAACAGGACACAATGTGAGTGACATGAACCAGACCAGATTTAAAGATACACTCTGTAGCTTGTATGATGAGGGCTTCACCACCGTCTCCATGGAGATGTCATTGTTTTACCTTGAATCTTTGACAGTATGGCATTAAACATGTCTATGATACTGTGTATTACCGTGGGTGGCACAGGGAGTCATCAAAAATGAGGGCACAAAAATCTTGATTCTTTGTAGCCACAACACAGATCTGACATGTAACTTGGCCTGGTGTTGTCACCTACTTGTCTCAATGGAAATGGATGAGTTAAATATTGAGCTGTTAAATATTTCAGGCAAGACAATAACATCTCTAAGGCGTGACTTTGTTTTGTTAGATTAGAACACACCGAGGTAATGAAAAACATCCATATTGTAATCAGAATTTTTAATCAATTCTTCTTTTTCTAGGTACAGTAAGAGATTCTGTAAGGAGCCAGCCCCTGCTCCCAAGGGCCCCTCCTGCTGTGAGGAGCCGGCCCCTGTTCCTGAGGGCCCCTGCCACTGTGTGCTTCCTTTAGCTCAGCCCGGAGTGAGAAGGAAAAGAAAACATGAGTCCAGCACTGACTCTGACAGTAAGTTTTTCATTAGTTCTTTGTTAATTCATGATCAGTTTTTAAGTTTTTACATACAGAAGTGGCAATATTTCTTGAAGCTGAGTATTGTTTTAATAGTAAAGGAACAGAGTTTGTTTTCCCCCCACGGACTATGTTAGTATTGCCTGATGTCAGTTGTGTTATTTTCTTCTACAGCACTTAATGTAGTTTTATCAAATGAAATAATGTAATAATATAATATATATATTGTGACTAATAATACTATTGTTTCTGTAGAACTGGTGACTGTGACATCTTCAGTTTCACCAAAGAGACGGCGTGTGGAGGACACCGTCATTGACCTGACCTGCGACTCGGATGGTAAATACTATTTTAAATCATTTATGGCTTCTTTATTATAACCAGTTTAATCATGTTATAATGAAACTGCTGCACATTGTATCAGGTTTGTGAAATTGTAGTGTGTTGTTTTGTACTGTTTTTGTACATTTGGGTACAGATCATGGGTTATGTGGACTTATGGGCGGAGCATTGTACACACTTGTAGTTCTAACCCTAAAGATGATCTGAATAGTGACAGGAAATCTAAAAAAAAAAATAGTTTTTGGCATAATATCCTTCTCTAAAATAAACAACAGCTCCAAACAACCAACCTGAGGACTTTGGTTTTGCAGCACCAGAACTGTTGTAGAAAGAACTTTCATATTTTGTCACATATGCTGACTATGTGATATATAATATAGTGATGTTTTCTCCACAGACAGTCGCAGGTTGGTGATTGTAGAGTCTCCACCCCAGACACACAAACGGACTCCTCTCCAGTTCAGTAGGACTTCAGTTTCACCAAAGAGACGGCGTGTGGAGGACACCGTCATTGACCTGACTTGCGACTCGGATGGTAAATACTATTTTACATCATTTATGGCTTCTTTATTATAACCAGTTTAATCATGTTATAATGAAACTGCTGCACATTGTATCAGGTTTGTGAAATTGTAGTGTGTTGTTTTGTACTGTTTTTGTACATTTGGGTACAGATCATGGGTTATGTGGACTTATGGGCGGAGCATTGTACACACTTGTAGTTCTAACCCTAAAAACGATCTAAAAAGGACAGGAAATCTAAAAAAAAAAAAAAAAAAAAAAAGTAGTTTTGGCATAATATCCTTCTCTAAAATAAACAACAGCTCCAAACAACCAACCTGAGGACTTTGGTTTTGCAGCACCAGAACTGTTGTAGAAGAACTTTCATATTTTGTCACATATGCTGACTATGTGATATATAATATAGTGATGTTTTCTCCACAGACAGCCGCAGGTTGGTGATTGTAGAGTCTCCACCCCAGACACACAAAAGGACTCCTCTCCAGTTCAGGAGGACTTCAGAGGAACCAGCAGAGATCTCCCTGACAACTCGTCCACCAGACAGTGGTAGAGATAACTGTGCTGGATTCAGGGTTAAAGAGAAGACGGGAGAAGACAGTGAGGAGGTGGGAGAAGATACGGAGGAGGTGGGAAAGAAGAAGATAAGGAGGAGGTGGAAGAGGAGCGGCAGGAGGTGGGAGGGGAGCGGGAGGCGGTAATATTTTAAGCTAAAGCCTGGTTTATTTGACGACTGAGGGATTCTACACACATCTTGCCACAAACAAAGCAATGTGGTCCACTCCATACAGTGTAGTGAAGACCACAGTGAGCACTACATTGGAGAAACCAAACAGCCACTTCAGAAGAGGACGTACCAACACGGATGAGAGAGCAGCAGTGGACCTCAGTCTGCCGTACATCTCCACCTAAAAGCCATGGACCACCCCTTTGAGGATAGTGTGGTACAGATCTTAGCCTGAGAAAAGAATTGGTTTGAGAGGGGAGTTAAAGAGGCTGTTTTTGTTAGGAAATGCAGTCCTTCCTTGAACACAAATGGAGGACTCAGACACTATCTGTCTCCCATCTGTAACTCCATCCTCAAACCTAAAACAAAGAGAACAATAAGGGTAGCCAGGTCACGGCCAGAGGTGTGAAACACTCATTATGGGCCTGAATGATTCTGCTAATACGTCCCCTCAGTACAGATGAATAGGCCTAGCTAACAAACAGAAACTGCCAACAAGTAGGGTGTTAGTTTCAGAGTAGTTTCATTGTAGTTAGCTCCTCTCTGCAGGCAGATATGAGGCGGTGTGCACCAGCGTCTGACCACAACTGAAGAAGCAGCTTGGACGAGCAGCAGAACGTTTTCAACCTAAATAAACATTTGTTCATGCAATTACACTTTTTTGTCTTAAGTGATCAAGGTTCGAAAGTCTAACTTATCAAAAACAGTGCTGACAAAGATTCAGTCAAATGTAACTACACAAATATATATCTTTATTTATTTAGCAGTGTTTTAATCATGTAAAAATACTAAATAGAAAAGAGCTAAAATACAGTCCCTGACAAAAGTCTTGTCACTTATCCATTTTGTAGAAACAAAAGCTTATAACCTGACTTTAAATTAATCGATTGGTTTTAGAAATGTCTCATATGAAAGCTAAAACCCTCCCAAATTATGCTCAATATACTAAAATAAATTTGCTTCACTGAAGAAAGAATGATCATTTAATGAACACAGAAAGGTCAATTTTTGGCAAGACAAAAGTTTTGTCGCCTACAGAAAATTTAACAAATAATTTACTTCAAATACAAAAATATGTTGCATAACGTCAGTGAATGAAGTAGTGGTGCTGTGAGATCCATATTTAATATCTTGTATGACTCCATGAGCTTGAAGGACGCATCCATGCGGTTCGACAATGATTCATACAAGTTGTTGATGAAGTCATCAGGAATAGCAAAGAAAGCGTCTTACATGCCTCCCAGAGTTCATCAAGATTCTTTGGTTTTGCCTTCCATGCTTCCTCTTTCATTCTACCCCAGACATGCTCAATGATGTTCATGTCTGGTGACTGGGCTGGCCAGTCCTGGAGCACCTTGATCTTCTTCGCCTTGAGAAACTTTGATGTAGAGATAGAAGTATGCGATGGAGCACCATCCTGCTGCAAAATTTGACCCCTTTTATGGTTGGGAATGTAAGAGGAGCTAATACTTCTTGATATTTTAGGCTATTGATATTTGCCTTCCACCCTGCAAATGTCTCACACACCCCCATACTGGATGGAACCCCAGACCAGATTTTTCCGCCACCAAACTGAACTGTTTTCTGGGTGAATCTTGGATCCATGCGGGCTCCAGTAGGTCTCCTGCAATATTTGCGGCAGCTGTGATGTAATTCAACCGAGGATTCATCTGAGAAATCCACCTTCTGCCACTTTTCCAGTGTCCATCCTTTTAGCAGGCTGTGGGCCTTGGCAAATGCCACACGGTTTTTTTAATTGCCTTTTGTTTAGTGCTGGTTTCTGTGCACTGATTCGACCATGGAGGCCATTTCGAGACAGAATTCTACAAACTGTTGTGGTTGACACAGGGACTTGAGGTGACCAGGCCTGGTGGAGTCTGCTGCAGTGGAAAAGGGGCTGGCCTTGGATTTTCGAATCAAGAAACGGTCCTCCCGAGCAGTTGTCTTGCGGGGTCTGCCGGACCTGGGCTTGTCAAAAACATCTCCAGTCATTTCAGATCTTTTTCTTATTCTTTGTACTTGAGGCTGAGACACATTGAAGGTGTCACCACCTCAGCAGTGGATCTGGTCTTCAGCCTCTTGATAATTAACGCTTTGGTCTCAGGGTGGATCTTAGGCATGTTGTCAGAGATCAAGTTGCAGTTGATGTGAAGGTCTGGTGTGCTGGGGCTCTTTTTATACACACCCACTAATTGGCTGATCAGTAACTGATCACAGATGAGGCTCTAATCTAGGATTGGGTGCATCATATGACAAGGCCACAAGACTTTTGTCTTGCCAAAATCTGACCTTTCTGTGTTCATTAAATGATCAATCTTTTTTCAGTGAAGCAAATTTATTTTAGTATATTGAGCATAATTTGGGAGGGTTTTAGCTTTCATATGAGACATTTCTAAAACCAATTGATTAATTTAAAGTCAGGTTATAAGCTTTTGTTTCTACAAAATGGATAAGCGACAAGACTTTTGTCAGGGACTGTATTTGTGCGCTCCTCTTCCGAACAAGATGGTTGTCTGCCCAGAATCTTCTTGAGGTGCTTCGGCTCCCCGGGGACTCTTTTAGCCGAAACACTTGAGGCAGACAACAAAACATGGATCAATAATAAAAACATTTCCCCCCTGTCCTGGCTTAAGACCTACTAGTGGCCGCTCCAGGTACTGCAGCTCCCGGCTGACAGGGCATCGACAACTTTCATAAAGGTTGGATTTTGTAAGGATTCTTTTCTTTTTTCACAACATAAACTTAATTTAGTTCTAAATCCTCAACGCGCTGGAGGGACTATGTCTCTCGGCTGGCCTGGGAACGCCTCGGGGTTCCCCCGGAGGAGCTGGAGGACATGTCTGGGGTGAAGGAAGTCTGGGAGTCCCTGCTTAGACTGCTGCCCCCGCGACCCGGCCCCGGATAAGCGGAAGAAAATGGATGGATCCTCAACGTGCCTAAGAGTTAGTGTTTGTAAAACTTAGCCTAGCCCCAC
>NW_026571515.1:34450454-34514919 GCF_026225935.1 Boleophthalmus pectinirostris | reverse complement strand
ATCTTCTTGAGGTGCTTCGGCTCCCCGGGGACTCTTTTAGCCGAAACACTTGAGGCAGACAACAAAACATGGATCAATAATAAAAACATTTCCCCCCTGTCCTGGCTTAAGACCTACTAGTGGCCGCTCCAGGTACTGCAGCTCCCGGCTGACAGGGCATCGACAACTTTCATAAAGGTTGGATTTTGTAAGGATTCTTTTCTTTTTTCACAACATAAACTTAATTTAGTTCTAAATCCTCAACGCGCTGGAGGGACTATGTCTCTCGGCTGGCCTGGGAACGCCTCGGGGTTCCCCCGGAGGAGCTGGAGGACATGTCTGGGGTGAAGGAAGTCTGGGAGTCCCTGCTTAGACTGCTGCCCCGCGACCCGGCCCCGGATAAGCGGAAGAAAATGGATGGATCCTCAACGTGCCTAAGAGTTAGTGTTTGTAAAACTTAGCCTAGCCCCACTCTGAGTCTGTGCTAGTTCCGCTCTAGCAGCTCTCGCCCTGACTGGTCCAAATGCTCCACGCCGTGCACGTTACAGATGTCACACGGGTGGGAGGCGCTCGCCCGTATTGAGGAAGTAAATGTGGAAGAGAAAATGCTTTTTGGGCCCATGCACCAATGAGCACAGGCCACTGAAAACAACACGATGCAACAAAAGAGGTTAAGTACAATTCATTTCACTCACAATTACTTAAATAAATGTACTTACTCTTATTTCATTTTCTCTTACAGGTCACTTACTGCAAGATATATTTTAATCAATGAATTATCAATAAACATTTTAAAACTTTACATTTGTTTTTCATTATTCTCATTTGTTAGCTCTCACCAGGCCTATGTAATGGACCAGCCTCATTACACTTAGGTTCCAATAACAGACCATCTATCTAAAATATGATTTAAATCTTATGAGTTTAGTTCCTGTCATTTCTTGTTTAAAAATTTGAAAGCTGGTGATCTAAACACGTTATGTGTTAACAGTTAATCCCCCATAGAAGTAAAATACCCCGTCTTACAACTTTAGTCCCAGAAAGTGTCACACTGTTGATAAATGTAACTCCAAAGTGTTTTAGAACAGTGAATGTGAAATTTCCATATAATACAAAAATATCTTTTTAAACATTTTTTTAAATCAAAATAATAAATACAATATGACATTTTTGGAGTTTTACATGTTTAATTTTAATTCCACACAAAAATTCTACATTACACCAAATGTATTAATAACATAAATGAAAAAAAAAAATTTAATTTTCAAGATTGCATGGTTTACAGTTCTTGTTATACATATTTTTACATCTTAATATTACATAACAGTGTAAATGATTAAACTAAATTGACAAAGAAATGAATTTATGGAGATTAAAGAAGAAAAAAGGTCAGCGGTTACCATGACAGCAGATCTTCCAGGTTGTACTGTATAAAGGTACAAAGATTTTCAGTCACTTTAGACAGACTTCGACGGGTAGCTACACGTATTCTTGTCCAGTCGTACAGTTTTCACTCAAACTCTTCCAAAGTTTGACTGAAGCCGCATTGTGACCTGCTCTACAAAATGGTAAGATGGTTTTTGGAGGAAATCTTTAGAAATTTTTCTGGGGCACGTTTGTTCAGTGGAGGGCACATACTAGATTTGGTGCAAAGAAGGTGTGTCACGGTAAAAAGTACATGAGCTACAACAAATTTAAAGATATTTCCAGATTTATTACATATTTGTTCATAAATATGAGAGAAAATTTAATGGATTTAAAAATGATTCATGAAATAACGCTCAGTTTACTCAAGTGGGTATACGTGTGTATTGGTTAAACAGGCTTATCTTCAGATTTTAAGTAGTAAAGATGTATTCTGTTTTATTTTTTTAACATATTTTAATTTGCTACTTTGACTTATTTAAGGAAACTCTAAGGTTAAAGTAGTTAATTACTCAGAAACATCTGTACAGTACTAAACATGGGGCGTGGGTGGATAGCATCGCATCATACTACCTTGTACAACACTGAACGGAGTTACATTCATTTGGTTTATACTGGAACACTTTTATTTGTCTTGCTCAATCACTGCTTTACTGAAAATAGTAATAATATATAGTCTCTTTTTAGTCTACTTTATCAAACTAACTCGTAGTATTGATCGCCTCCTTCAGGCTTTAAGTGAGTGGCAGGTGAATTCAACCAATCACAGACAAGTGTCAATTCCCAGTTGAAAAGAGTTTTAGTTCCTTCTCAAGCCAATGTCAAGATATTAGGTCCACAGTCACACTGGTCCTGTTCTAGTCCTGCTTTAGTCCTGATGTAGACTTGGTTTAGTCCTGTTCTAGTCAGAGTTTAGTCCTAATGTAGCTTTGACTTGGTCCTACTCAAGTCCTGGTTTAGTTCTGATGTAGACTTGGGAACTGGGACATGTTCTAGTCCCAGTTTAGTTGAGTTAAATGTTTGACAAGGGCATTAAAATGAAAGAAATTAAAAATGAGTAAATGAGAATCCAGTTTTTGCTACAGAGAAATGTCTCTGTGATAAAAGTGCAAAACTGACAGAGCATTTAACAGGAAGTCAGTGGCCATGTTAAGTCATTCAATTCACACTGAACAAAATGTGACACGATGATCTTTTTATGTTTGTGTTCAGTTCTACATCTCATCATAATATTTGTCCTTTATATCTTTCCTCCCACAGGTTGACTCTTCCATTATGGCTGGCTTTAGAGCCCCATTTTCTGTGGGCGACACCATTGTCTCCAGGTCAGACAGTTATAAGGTGGAGAAGATGCTGGGCGCTGGAGGCTTCGGGGATGTGTCCTTGTGCCACAAGCCCTCCACCGACAGGAAGGTGGCCCTGAAAATAATCAAGATCACTGGCGTCCTGAAAGCCCAGGCAAAGGAGGTACTACAGATGATCTAAGTATAAAAACTGTTAGTGTCAGGATCAGAGTCAGTATTAGTCCTAGTTTGGTCTTGGTGCATCACGTGGGTCTTTAAACTGACCAGTTTAGATACAATAGAAATAGAGTAAAGGATTTAGGCTGTTAAATAAGTATCTTTGTTCATCATGAATTAAGTCTTTGTTCATTTTAAGTGTCGTAATTTGTCATTTTCTTATTGTTAATTAATTGAGTAAGCACCAGCTCCAACATTTTGTATTTTCACTACTCCTGAAGTAACATTGAACATGTATACAGCTGTAAAACTGTCAAATATAGTGGCTTTGTTATTGAGCAGAGCCCATGTGAAATTGTTGAAGTGTGTGTGACCCTGTGTTGTCTCCTCTTTCACAGGCTGTCATTCTCCAGACCCTGATGGAGCACGGAGGTGCCGACCATTGCATCGTGGAGTGGTTTGGCTCCTTTAGATTCAGGGACTACTACATCCACGAGTTTGAGGTCCTGTGCATGTCTCTGCTGGACTATATCAACGAAAACGACCAGCTCCAACTTAAACAGATCCGGCCAATCGTGCACCAGGTCAGACTTTTCATACACTAAATTTCACTTTTCTACCATGTTATAATGTTGTTCCCTCATCACAAACATGCCTGGAGAGGCTTTAGATGTCATCCATGCATGTCTGAGTAATCTAGCAATCTTTCCTGGGCTCTATTTGAATCCCCCTATGGTTAGTCGTACGATCTTGTCCAATGCTCAGCCCTCAGACTGAAGTTACCCATTCTCCAGCACAACAATTTTCCAAACAAAAAGCCTGATACAAGAAGTAGTAGTAGTTTCATTAGGGGAATGCACAGCTATTTTGTTATTGCTCTAAAAAGGGAGTGACTTAGCACAGAGAGCGGAGGAAAACAAGACTCAGACCGTTAAAAAGAACACATTAAACATTTGATATGTTGCTGTAGCATTTTCAAACAAAAAAGATAGCATGGTGTTCTAAATATGTTATGTGTTCACAGTTCTAACCCATAGAAGTGTAATACTCCATCTTTAAATACCTAATTTAGCTTTTGGAATATTGGGATGTGCAGCTTTAAATGGCTTTCAAATAAAGCAGGACTAGACTTTTTATTACTCAGGAATGACTTCATATTTCTACACACAAGGTTCATGTGTTTTACAGTTGTAAATATGAGAGTGTAAGAAGTAGAAGTGAGTGTAAGTGTATTTGTACGTTGCTGTACTGATCAGACCTCCTTTTGCAGATGGGCACCGCTCTCTCCTTCCTTAAGGAACAAGGCATCGTGCACAGAGACCTCAAGCACGATAACATCATGTTGGTGGACACGGTCTCCAAACCTCTGAGGATCAAGCTGATCGACTTTGGCCTGGCTCAGCACGTGTCCCAGATCAGGCTTGGAGCCCGTGCACAGACGCGCCTGCACAGGTACACACTACACTGTACTGCACAAAGTACTACAGAACCTACTGTACTGATGACTGAAAACTCTGACTAATGTAATGAGTAATGTTATTTAAGAGAGACGTTTTTAACAGTAAAAATCATCTGAACTGCTGTAGTTCAGGATAACTCAGTTCTTTACACAGACACACAGACATGGTGTAGGTGTGTAGATGCTAAATATGACTGTTTATTGAATAATGTCAGACTGTAGATGTGACTGAAATAAATAAATCAGTCACTGTTATGACAGAACCAAGCAGGAGCTGACCTCAGTCTAACACTGTCTTCTTTTGGTTTTGTCCATGTTGTGTGCAGAGCTCCTGAAGTGTTCCTGGGAGATCGATGTGATGAGGCCATAGACATGTGGTCCTTCGGTGTTATGGTCATGGAGATGTTCCTCGGACGTTTGCTGTTCACCGGAGACAATGACAACGAGGCGGTGAGAACAATATATATGTATATATACTGTGTGTGTGTGTGTGTGTGTGTGTGTTCAAAAACATCCAAAATATAAAAACAAACCATGCTTTTATTTTAGTCTATGCTTTGGCAAAAATAATAATAATAATAAATAAATAAAAAAAGACAGTAGGGCTAATTTAAAAAGAAAAGGTCTCAAATAAATGTAAAGAATTGCTAGACATACCAAGTATCACAAGTTTACACTAATACCATGTTACTTTAATCCAGTTGCATTTCATTAACTAAATGTTTTTGTGTTTTTTCCACAGTTTTGCAGCATCATCCAAACCCTTGGAGTGCCTTGTACTAACCTGCTGGTGAGGGGCCTGTACACACGCAACTACCTGATCTGCAGATGCACACACTGGATATTCAAAGTGAGTATTTTCACTATTACTGTACTTTTACATTAGTGTGTACTGGATTATGCACTCACGTCATTTCCATTCAATACCTCCTGATGTTCTGATGGAAAATGAATTGAATCATTTAAAAGTCCCATATTACACTAAATGGATTCTTGTGAACTTTAAGTCATGTTATAATGTTGTTACCTCATCAAAACAGCATAGATCAGAAAATGGCGTAATATTGTGAGGTTAAGTCACCGTAACACACAACTTTGCCTTTCAGTGCTGTAAACTGTTGAATGTTGTGACGTGGTCTGCATAACCTCTCCTTTAACACTGACTTGAAGCTAACAAGCTAACAAGCTAACATATCTGTCCTTCTGTCTGTAGAGATCCCGTAAGATTGCCCCCACCACCTCATCGCTGGCCAATGTCTTCCGAGTAAGTACTAGTGTGCTTTTAATATCTTTACACAGCCACCATAAAAATATAAGCTCATATTTTAGTCCCTGCTCCTCCTCCCCCTCACTCACCCCTTTAGTCCTCCAGATATTTAGTCCCAACTTTAAACTTGAATTATACTTTACAGCTACTTGATTTTAATTTGACAAATAAGGGTATGGGCTGTGCATCCCTAACGTCTGCGCTCTCATTTGCAGTACACTCCAGAGAATGAAGCTGACCAGTGTGACAGTGAGTTCTTCCTGGATCTGGTGAGCCTGATGCTCCAGGTGGACCCCCGAAACCGCATCACTCCAGAAGAACTCCTCAAACACCCCGTTCGTCACACTGGAGCATCTGCAGAAGTTCCGGGACCTCCATCCAGATTTGTGAGTAAACCAGAAGCAAAACCAGAGCAGGACTAGACCAAGACTAGAGCAGGACTAGACCAAGTCTAGAGGAGGTCTAGAACAGAACTAGACCAAGACTAAACAAGAACTAAACCAAGACTAGACTAGGACTATAGCAGTTTAGAGCTGATCTTGATCAAGACCTGGCTAAACAAGGACCAAAACTAAGACTAGACCAAGGCTAGACCAGAATTAAACCAAGACTAGATCAGGAAACAGTACAACTAAACAAATTAATTTAGCAACAAAAGTCTACATTTGATTTAAATGAACACATTTTTAATACCTTTAGTAACAGGTGAAAATGGTTTAACCCTGAATCTCTCTTCTAGTGTCTCGGAGTGTATGGAAATTATCCTGCACTGCTACCGATTACGTGGTCCACAAGGAGACGGTCACTGAGTCGCTTGATGATGGAGATAAGAACACCACATCTCCTGAGAAGCTCAGTGGACCAACAGTGTCTTCTGATCAGGAGCAAAGTGGCAAACCTCCATCACGGAAACGCAGAAGGGAGGACAAACAGGACACAATGTGAGTGACATGAACCAGACCAGATTTAAAGATACACTCTGTAGCTTGTATGATGAGGGCTTCACCACCGTCTCCATGGAGATGTCATTGTTTTACCTTGAATCTCTTGACAGTATGGCATTAAACATGTCTATGATACTGTGTATTACCGTGGGTGGCACAGGGAGTCATCAAAAATGAGGGCACAAAAATCTTGATTCTTTGTAGCCACAACACAGATCTGACATGTAACTTGGCCTGGTGTTGTCACCTACTTGTCTCAATGGAAATGGATGAGTTAAATATTGAGCTGTTAAATATTTCAGGCAAGACAATAACATCTCTAAGGCGTGACTTTGTTTTGTTAGATTAGAACACACCGAGGTAATGAAAAACATCCATATTGTAATCAGAATTTTTAATCAATTCTTCTTTTTCTAGGTACAGTAAGAGATTCTGTAAGGAGCCAGCCCCTGCTCCCAAGGGCCCCTCCTGCTGTGAGGAGCCGGCCCCTGTTCCTGAGGGCCCCTGCCACTGTGTGCTTCCTTTAGCTCAGCCCGGAGTGAGAAGGAAAAGAAAACATGAGTCCAGCACTGACTCTGACAGTAAGTTTTTCATTAGTTCTTTGTTAATTCATGATCAGTTTTTAAGTTTTTACATACAGAAGTGGCAATATTTCTTGAAGCTGAGTATTGTTTTAATAGTAAAGGAACAGAGTTTGTTTTCCCCCCACGGACTATGTTAGTATTGCCTGATGTCAGTTGTGTTATTTTCTTCTACAGCACTTAATGTAGTTTTATCAAATGAAATAATGTAATAATATAATATATATATATTGTGACTAATAATACTATTGTTTCTGTAGAACTGGTGACTGTGACATCTTCAGTTTCACCAAAGAGACGGCGTGTGGAGGACACCGTCATTGACCAGACCTGCGACTCGGATGGTAAATACTATTTTAAATCATTTATGGCTTCTTTATTATAACCAGTTTAATCATGTTATAATGAAACTGCTGCACATTGTATCAGGTTTGTGAAATTGTAGTGTGTTGTTTTGTACTGTTTTTGTACATTTGGGTACAGATCATGGGTTATGTGGACTTATGGGCGGAGCATTGTACACACTTGTAGTTCTAACCCTAAAAACGATCTAAAAAGGACAGGAAATCTAAAAAAAAAAAAAAAAAGTAGTTTTGGCATAATATCCTTCTCTAAAATAAACAACAGCTCCAAACAACCAACCTGAGGACTTTGGTTTTGCAGCACCAGAACTGTTGTAGAAGAACTTTCATATTTTGTCACATATGCTGACTATGTGATATATAATATAGTGATGTTTTCTCCACAGACAGCCGCAGGTTGGTGATTGTAGAGTCTCCACCCCAGACACACAAAAGGACTCCTCTCCAGTTCAGGAGGACTTCAGAGGAACCAGCAGAGATCTCCCTGACAACTCGTCCACCAGACAGTGGTAGAGATAACTGTGCTGGATTCAGGGTTAAAGAGAAGACGGGAGAAGACAGTGAGGAGGTGGGAGAAGATACGGAGGAGGTGGGAAAGAAGAAGATAAGGAGGAGGTGGAAGAGGAGCGGCAGGAGGTGGGAGGGGAGCGGGAGGCGGTAATATTTTAAGCTAAAGCCTGGTTTATTTGACGACTGAGGGATTCTACACACATCTTGCCACAAACAAAGCAATGTGGTCCACTCCATACAGTGTAGTGAAGACCACAGTGAGCACTACATTGGAGAAACCAAACAGCCACTTCAGAAGAGGACGTACCAACACGGATGAGAGAGCAGCAGTGGACCTCAGTCTGCCGTACATCTCCACCTAAAAGCCATGGACCACCCCTTTGAGGATAGTGTGGTACAGATCTTAGCCTGAGAAAAGAATTGGTTTGAGAGGGGAGTTAAAGAGGCTGTTTTTGTTAGGAAATGCAGTCCTTCCTTGAACACAAATGGAGGACTCAGACACTATCTGTCTCCCATCTGTAACTCCATCCTCAAACCTAAAACAAAGAGAACAATAAGGGTAGCCAGGTCACGGCCAGAGGTGTGAAACACTCATTATGGGCCTGAATGATTCTGCTAATACGTCCCCTCAGTACAGATGAATAGGCCTAGCTAACAAACAGAAACTGCCAACAAGTAGGGTGTTAGTTTCAGAGTAGTTTCATTGTAGTTAGCTCCTCTCTGCAGGCAGATATGAGGCGGTGTGCACCAGCGTCTGACCACAACTGAAGAAGCAGCTTGGACGAGCAGCAGAACGTTTTCAACCTAAATAAACATTTGTTCATGCAATTACACTTTTTTGTCTTAAGTGATCAAGGTTCGAAAGTCTAACTTATCAAAAACAGTGCTGACAAAGATTCAGTCAAATGTAACTACACAAATATATATCTTTATTTATTTAGCAGTGTTTTAATCATGTAAAAATACTAAATAGAAAAGAGCTAAAATACAGTCCCTGACAAAAGTCTTGTCACTTATCCATTTTGTAGAAACAAAAGCTTATAACCTGACTTTAAATTAATCGATTGGTTTTAGAAATGTCTCATATGAAAGCTAAAACCCTCCCAAATTATGCTCAATATACTAAAATAAATTTGCTTCACTGAAGAAAGAATGATCATTTAATGAACACAGAAAGGTCAATTTTTGGCAAGACAAAAGTTTTGTCGCCTACAGAAAATTTAACAAATAATTTACTTCAAATACAAAAATATGTTGCATAACGTCAGTGAATGAAGTAGTGGTGCTGTGAGATCCATATTTAATATCTTGTATGACTCCATGAGCTTGAAGGACGCATCCATGCGGTTCGACAATGATTCATACAAGTTGTTGATGAAGTCATCAGGAATAGCAAAGAAAGCGTCTTACATGCCTCCCAGAGTTCATCAAGATTCTTTGGTTTTGCCTTCCATGCTTCCTCTTTCATTCTACCCCAGACATGCTCAATGATGTTCATGTCTGGTGACTGGGCTGGCCAGTCCTGGAGCACCTTGATCTTCTTCGCCTTGAGAAACTTTGATGTAGAGATAGAAGTATGCGATGGAGCACCATCCTGCTGCAAAATTTGACCCCTTTTATGGTTGGGAATGTAAGAGGAGCTAATACTTCTTGATATTTTAGGCTATTGATATTTGCCTTCCACCCTGCAAATGTCTCACACACCCCCATACTGGATGGAACCCCAGACCAGATTTTTCCGCCACCAAACTGAACTGTTTTCTGGGTGAATCTTGGATCCATGCGGCTCCAGTAGGTCTCCTGCAATATTTGCGGCAGCTGTGATGTAATTCAACCGAGGATTCATCTGAGAAATCCACCTTCTGCCACTTTTCCAGTGTCCATCCTTTTAGCAGGCTGTGGGCCTTGGCAAATGCCACACGGTTTTTTAATTGCCTTTTGTTTAGTGCTGGTTTCTGTGCACTGATTCGACCATGGAGGCCATTTCGAGACAGAATTCTACAAACTGTTGTGGTTGACACAGGGACTTGAGGTGACCAGGCCTGGTGGAGTCTGCTGCAGTGGAAAAGGGGCTGGCCTTGGATTTTCGAATCAAGAAACGGTCCTCCCGAGCAGTTGTCTTGCGGGGTCTGCCGGACCTGGGCTTGTCAAAAACATCTCCAGTCATTTCAGATCTTTTTCTTATTCTTTGTACTTGAGGCTGAGACACATTGAAGGTGTCACCACCTCAGCAGTGGATCTGGTCTTCAGCCTCTTGATAATTAACGCTTTGGTCTCAGGGTGGATCTTAGGCATGTTGTCAGAGATCAAGTTGCAGTTGATGTGAAGGTCTGGTGTGCTGGGGCTCTTTTTTTATACACACCCACTAATTGGCTGATCAGTAACTGATCACAGATGAGGCTCTAATCTAGGATTGGGTGCATCATATGACAAGGCCACAAGACTTTTGTCTTGCCAAAATCTGACCTTTCTGTGTTCATTAAATGATCAATCTTTTTTCAGTGAAGCAAATTTATTTTAGTATATTGAGCATAATTTGGGAGGGTTTTAGCTTTCATATGAGACATTTCTAAAACCAATTGATTAATTTAAAGTCAGGTTATAAGCTTTTGTTTCTACAAAATGGATAAGCGACAAGACTTTTGTCAGGGACTGTATTTGTGCGCTCCTCTTCCGAACAAGATGGTTGTCTGCCCAGAATCTTCTTGAGGTGCTTCGGCTCCCCGGGGACTCTTTTAGCCGAAACACTTGAGGCAGACAACAAAACATGGATCAATAATAAAAACATTTCCCCCCTGTCCTGGCTTAAGACCTACTAGTGGCCGCTCCAGGTACTGCAGCTCCCGGCTGACAGGGCATCGACAACTTTCATAAAGGTTGGATTTTGTAAGGATTCTTTTCTTTTTTCACAACATAAACTTAATTTAGTTCTAAATCCTCAACGCGCTGGAGGGACTATGTCTCTCGGCTGGCCTGGGAACGCCTCGGGGTTCCCCCGGAGGAGCTGGAGGACATGTCTGGGGTGAAGGAAGTCTGGGAGTCCCTGCTTAGACTGCTGCCCCCGCGACCCGGCCCCGGATAAGCGGAAGAAAATGGATGGATCCTCAACGTGCCTAAGAGTTAGTGTTTGTAAAACTTAGCCTAGCCCCACTCTGAGTCTGTGCTAGTTCCGCTCTAGCAGCTCTCGCCCTGACTGGTCCAAATGCTCCACGCCGTGCACGTTACAGATGTCACACGGGTGGGAGGCGCTCGCCCGTATTGAGGAAGTAAATGTGGAAGAGAAAATGCTTTTTGGGCCCATGCACCAATGAGCACAGGCCACTGAAAACAACACGATGCAACAAAAGAGGTTAAGTACAATTCATTTCACTCACAATTACTTAAATAAATGTACTTACTCTTATTTCATTTTCTCTTACAGGTCACTTACTGCAAGATATATTTTAATCAATGAATTATCAATAAACATTTTAAAACTTTACATTTGTTTTTCATTATTCTCATTTGTTAGCTCTCACCAGGCCTATGTAATGGACCAGCCTCATTACACTTAGGTTCCAATAACAGACCATCTATCTAAAATATGATTTAAATCTTATGAGTTTAGTTCCTGTCATTTCTTGTTTAAAAAATTTGAAAGCTGGTGATCTAAACACGTTACGTGTTAACAGTTAATCCCCCATAGAAGTAAAATACCCCGTCTTACAACTTTAGTCCCAGAAAGTGTCACACTGTTGATAAATGTAACTCCAAAGTGTTTTAGAACAGTGAATGTGAAAATTTCCATATAATACAAAAATATGTTTTTAAACATTTTTTTTAAATCAAAATAATAAATACAATATGACATTTTTGCACTTTTACATGTTTAATTTTAATTCCACACAAAAATTCTACATCACACCAAATGTATTAATAACAATAAATGAAAAAAAAAAAATTTAATTTTCAAGATTGCATGGTTTACAGTTCTTGTTATACATATTTTTACATCTTAATATTACATAACAGTGTAAATGATTAAACTAAATTGACAAAGAAATGAATTTATGGAGATTAAAGAAGAAAAAAGGTCAGCGGTTACCATGACAGCAGATCTTCCAGGTTGTACTGTATAAAGGTACAAAGATTTCAGTCACTTTAGACAGACTTCGACGGGTAGCTACACGTATTCTTGTCCAGTCGTACAGTTTTCACTCAAACTCTTCCAAAGTTTGACTGAAGCCGCATTGTGACCTGCTCTACAAAATGGTAAGATGGTTTTTGGAGGAAATCTTTAGAAATTTTTCTGGGGCACGTTTGTTCAGTGGAGGGCACATACTAGATTTGGTGCAAAGAAGGTGTGTCACGGTAAAAAGTACATGAGCTACAACAAATTTAAAGATATTTCCAGATTTATTACATATTTGTTCATAAATATGAGAGAAAATTTAATGGATTTAAAAATGATTCATGAAATAACGCTCAGTTTACTCAAGTGGGTATACGTGTGTATTGGTTAAACAGGCTTATCTTCAGATTTTAAGTAGTAAAGATGTATTCTGTTTTATTTTTTTAACATATTTTAATTTGCTACTTTGACTTATTTAAGGAAACTCTAAGGTTAAAGTAGTTAATTACTCAGAAACATCTGTACAGTACTAAACATGGGGCGTGGGTGGATAGCATCGCATCATACTACCTTGTACAACACTGAACGGAGTTACATTCATTTGGTTTATACTGGAACACTTTTATTTGTCTTGCTCAATCACTGCTTTACTGAAAATAGTAATAATATAGTCTCTTTTTAGTCTACTTTATCAAACTAACTCGTAGTATTGATCGCCTCCTTCAGGCTTTAAGTGAGTGGCAGGTGAATTCAACCAATCACAGACAAGTGTCAATTCCCAGTTGAAAAGAGTTTTAGTTCCTTCTCAAGCCAATGTCAAGATATTAGGTCCACAGTCACACTGGTCCTGTTCTAGTCCTGCTTTAGTCCTGATGTAGACTTGGTTTAGTCCTGTTCTAGTCAGAGTTTAGTCCTAATGTAGCTTTGACTTGGTCCTACTCAAGTCCTGGTTTAGTTCTGATGTAGACTTGGGAACTGGGACATGTTCTAGTCCCAGTTTAGTTGAGTTAAATGTTTGACAAGGGCATTAAAATGAAAGAAATTAAAAATGAGTAAATGAGAATCCAGTTTTTGCTACAGAGAAATGTCTCTGTGATAAAAGTGCAAAACTGACAGAGCATTTAACAGGAAGTCAGTGGCCATGTTAAGTCATTCAATTCACACTGAACAAAATGTGACACGATGATCTTTTTATGTTTGTGTTCAGTTCTACATCTCATCATAATATTTGTCCTTTATATCTTTCCTCCCACAGGTTGACTCTTCCATTATGGCTGGCTTTAGAGCCCCATTTTCTGTGGGCGACACCATTGTCTCCAGGTCAGACAGTTATAAGGTGGAGAAGATGCTGGGCGCTGGAGGCTTCGGGGATGTGTCCTTGTGCCACAAGCCCTCCACCGACAGGAAGGTGGCCCTGAAAATAATCAAGATCACTGGCGTCCTGAAAGCCCAGGCAAAGGAGGTACTACAGATGATCTAAGTATAAAAACTGTTAGTGTCAGGATCAGAGTCAGTATTAGTCCTAGTTTGGTCTTGGTGCATCACGTGGGTCTTTAAACTGACCAGTTTAGATACAATAGAAATAGAGTAAAGGATTTAGGCTGTTAAATAAGTATCTTTGTTCATCATGAATTAAGTCTTTGTTCATTTTAAGTGTCGTAATTTGTCATTTTCTTATTGTTAATTAATTGAGTAAGCACCAGCTCCAACATTTTGTATTTTCACTACTCCTGAAGTAACATTGAACATGTATACAGCTGTAAAACTGTCAAATATAGTGGCTTTGTTATTGAGCAGAGCCCATGTGAAATTGTTGAAGTGTGTGTGACCCTGTGTTGTCTCCTCTTTCACAGGCTGTCATTCTCCAGACCCTGATGGAGCACGGAGGTGCCGACCATTGCATCGTGGAGTGGTTTGGCTCCTTTAGATTCAGGGACTACTACATCCACGAGTTTGAGGTCCTGTGCATGTCTCTGCTGGACTATATCAACGAAAACGACCAGCTCCAACTTAAACAGATCCGGCCAATCGTGCACCAGGTCAGACTTTTCATACACTAAATTTCACTTTTCTACCATGTTATAATGTTGTTCCCTCATCACAAACATGCCTGGAGAGGCTTTAGATGTCATCCATGCATGTCTGAGTAATCTAGCAATCTTTCCTGGGCTCTATTTGAATCCCCCTATGGTTAGTCGTACGATCTTGTCCAATGCTCAGCCCTCAGACTGAAGTTACCCATTCTCCAGCACAACAATTTTCCAAACAAAAAGCCTGATACAAGAAGTAGTAGTAGTTTCATTAGGGGAATGCACAGCTATTTTGTTATTGCTCTAAAAAGGGAGTGACTTAGCACAGAGAGCGGAGGAAAACAAGACTCAGACCGTTAAAAAGAACACATTAAACATTTGATATGTTGCTGTAGCATTTTCAAACAAAAAAGATAGCATGGTGTTCTAAATATGTTATGTGTTCACAGTTCTAACCCATAGAAGTGTAATACTCCATCTTTAAATACCTAATTTAGCTTTTGGAATATTGGGATGTGCAGCTTTAAATGGCTTTCAAATAAAGCAGGACTAGACTTTTTATTACTCAGGAATGACTTCATATTTCTACACACAAGGTTCATGTGTTTTACAGTTGTAAATATGAGAGTGTAAGAAGTAGAAGTGAGTGTAAGTGTATTTGTACGTTGCTGTACTGATCAGACCTCCTTTTGCAGATGGGCACCGCTCTCTCCTTCCTTAAGGAACAAGGCATCGTGCACAGAGACCTCAAGCACGATAACATCATGTTGGTGGACACGGTCTCCAAACCTCTGAGGATCAAGCTGATCGACTTTGGCCTGGCTCAGCACGTGTCCCAGATCAGGCTTGGAGCCCGTGCACAGACGCGCCTGCACAGGTACACACTACACTGTACTGCACAAAGTACTACAGAACCTACTGTACTGATGACTGAAAACTCTGACTAATGTAATGAGTAATGTTATTTAAGAGAGACGTTTTTAACAGTAAAAATCATCTGAACTGCTGTAGTTCAGGATAACTCAGTTCTTTACACAGACACACAGACATGGTGTAGGTGTGTAGATGCTAAATATATGACTGTTTATTGAATAATGTCAGACTGTAGATGTGACTGAAATAAATAAATCAGTCACTGTTATGACAGAACCAAGCAGGAGCTGACCTCAGTCTAACACTGTCTTCTTTTGGTTTTGTCCATGTTGTGTGCAGAGCTCCTGAAGTGTTCCTGGGAGATCGATGTGATGAGGCCATAGACATGTGGTCCTTCGGTGTTATGGTCATGGAGATGTTCCTCGGACGTTTGCTGTTCACCGGAGACAATGACAACGAGGCGGTGAGAACAATATATATGTATATATACTGTGTGTGTGTGTGTGTGTGTGTGTTCAAAAACATCCAAAATATAAAACAAACCATGCTTTTATTTTAGTCTATGCTTTGGCAAAAATAATAATAATAATAAATAAATAAAAAAAGACAGTAGGGCTAATTTAAAAAGAAAAGGTCTCAAATAAATGTAAAGAATTGCTAGACATACCAAGTATCACAAGTTTACACACTAATACCATGTTACTTTAATCCAGTTGCATTTCATTAACTAAATGTTTTGTGTTTTTTCCACAGTTTTGCAGCATCATCCAAACCCTTGGAGTGCCTTGTACTAACCTGCTGGTGAGGGGCCTGTACACACGCAACTACCTGATCTGCAGATGCACACACTGGATATTCAAAGTGAGTATTTTCACTATTACTGTACTTTTACATTAGTGTGTACTGGATTATGCACTCACGTCATTTCCATTCAATACCTCCTGATGTTCTGATGGAAAATGAATTGAATCATTTAAAAGTCCCATATTACACTAAATGGATTCTTGTGAACTTTAAGTCATGTTATAATGTTGTTACCTCATCAAAACAGCATAGATCAGAAAATGGCGTAATATTGTGAGGTTAAGTCACCGTAACACACAACTTTGCCTTTCAGTGCTGTAAACTGTTGAATGTTGTGACGTGGTCTGCATAACCTCTCCTTTAACACTGACTTGAAGCTAACAAGCTAACAAGCTAACATATCTGTCCTTCTGTCTGTAGAGATCCCGTAAGATTGCCCCCACCACCTCATCGCTGGCCAATGTCTTCCGAGTAAGTACTAGTGTGCTTTTAATATCTTTACACAGCCACCATAAAAATATAAGCTCATATTTTAGTCCCTGCTCCTCCTCCCCCTCACTCACCCCTTTAGTCCTCCAGATATTTAGTCCCAACTTTAAACTTGAATTATACTTTACAGCTACTTGATTTTAATTTGACAAATAAGGGTATGGGCTGTGCATCCCTAACGTCTGCGCTCTCATTTGCAGTACACTCCAGAGAATGAAGCTGACCAGTGTGACAGTGAGTTCTTCCTGGATCTGGTGAGCCTGATGCTCCAGGTGGACCCCCGAAACCGCATCACTCCAGAAGAACTCCTCAAACACCCGTTCGTCACACTGGAGCATCTGCAGAAGTTCCGGGACCTCCATCCAGATTTGTGAGTAAACCAGAAGCAAAACCAGAGCAGGACTAGACCAAGACTAGAGCAGGACTAGACCAAGTCTAGAGGAGGTCTAGAACAGAACTAGACCAAGACTAAACAAGAACTAAACCAAGACTAGACTAGGACTATAGCAGTTTAGAGCTGATCTTGATCAAGACCTGGCTAAACAAGGACCAAAACTAAGACTAGACCAAGGCTAGACCAGAATTAAACCAAGACTAGATCAGGAAACAGTACAACTAAACAAATTAATTTAGCAACAAAAGTCTACATTTGATTTAAATGAACACATTTTTAATACCTTTAGTAACAGGTGAAAATGGTTTAACCCTGAATCTCTCTTCTAGTGTCTCGGAGTGTATGAAATTATCCTGCACTGCTACCGATTACGTGGTCCACAAGGAGACGGTCACTGAGTCGCTTGATGATGGAGATAAGAACACCACATCTCCTGAGAAGCTCAGTGGACCAACAGTGTCTTCTGATCAGGAGCAAAGTGGCAAACCTCCATCACGGAAACGCAGAAGGGAGGACAAACAGGACACAATGTGAGTGACATGAACCAGACCAGATTTAAAGATACACTCTGTAGCTTGTATGATGAGGGCTTCACCACCGTCTCCATGGAGATGTCATTGTTTTACCTTGAATCTTTGACAGTATGGCATTAAACATGTCTATGATACTGTGTATTACCGTGGGTGGCACAGGGAGTCATCAAAAATGAGGGCACAAAAATCTTGATTCTTTGTAGCCACAACACAGATCTGACATGTAACTTGGCCTGGTGTTGTCACCTACTTGTCTCAATGGAAATGGATGAGTTAAATATTGAGCTGTTAAATATTTCAGGCAAGACAATAACATCTCTAAGGCGTGACTTTGTTTTGTTAGATTAGAACACACCGAGGTAATGAAAAACATCCATATTGTAATCAGAATTTTTAATCAATTCTTCTTTTTCTAGGTACAGTAAGAGATTCTGTAAGGAGCCAGCCCCTGCTCCCAAGGGCCCCTCCTGCTGTGAGGAGCCGGCCCCTGTTCCTGAGGGCCCCTGCCACTGTGTGCTTCCTTTAGCTCAGCCCGGAGTGAGAAGGAAAAGAAAACATGAGTCCAGCACTGACTCTGACAGTAAGTTTTTCATTAGTTCTTTGTTAATTCATGATCAGTTTTTAAGTTTTTACATACAGAAGTGGCAATATTTCTTGAAGCTGAGTATTGTTTTAATAGTAAAGGAACAGAGTTTGTTTTCCCCCCACGGACTATGTTAGTATTGCCTGATGTCAGTTGTGTTATTTTCTTCTACAGCACTTAATGTAGTTTTATCAAATGAAATAATGTAATAATATAATATATATATATTGTGACTAATAATACTATTGTTTCTGTAGAACTGGTGACTGTGACATCTTCAGTTTCACCAAAGAGACGGCGTGTGGAGGACACCGTCATTGACCAGACCTGCGACTCGGATGGTAAATACTATTTTAAATCATTTATGGCTTCTTTATTATAACCAGTTTAATCATGTTATAATGAAACTGCTGCACATTGTATCAGGTTTGTGAAATTGTAGTGTGTTGTTTTGTACTGTTTTTGTACATTTGGGTACAGATCATGGGTTATGTAGACTTATGGGCGGAGCATTGTACACACTTGTAGTTCTAACCCTAAAGATGATCTGAATAGTGACAGGAAATCTAAAAAAAAAAAAAAGTAGTTTTGGCATAATATCCTTCTCTAAAATAAACAACAGCTCCAAACAACCAACCTGAGGACTTTGGTTTTGCAGCACCAGAACTGTTGTAGAAGAACTTTCATATTTTGTCACATATGCTGACTATGTGATATATAATATAGTGATGTTTTCTCCACAGACAGCCGCAGGTTGGTGATTGTAGAGTCTCCACCCCAGAGACACAAAAGGACTCCTCTCCAGTTCAGTAGGACTTCAGAGGAACCAAAGAGACGGCGTGTGGAGGACACCGTCATTGACCAGACCTGCGACTCGGATGGTAAATACTATTTTAAATCATTTATGGCTTCTTTATTATAACCAGTTTAATCATGTTATAATGAAACTGCTGCACATTGTATCAGGTTTGTGAAATTGTAGTGTGTTGTTTTTGTACTGTTTTTGTACATTTGGGTACAGATCATGGGTTATGTGGACTTATGGGCGGAGCATTGTACACACTTGTAGTTCTAACCCTAAAAAATGATCTGAATAGTGACAGGAAATCTAAAAAAAAAAAAGTAGTTTTGGCATAATATCCTTCTCTAAAATAAACAACAGCTCCAAACAACCAACCTGAGGACTTTGGTTTTGCAGCACCAGAACTGTTGTAGAAAAACTTTCATATTTTGTCACATATGCTGACTATGTGATATATAATATAGTGATGTTTTCTCCACAGACAGCCGCAGGTTGGTGATTGTAGAGTCTCCACCCCAGACACACAAAAGGACTCCTCTCCAGTTCAGGAGGACTTCAGTTTCACCAAAGAGACGGCGTGTGGAGGACACCGTCATTGACCAGACCTGCGACTCGGATGGTAAATACTATTTTAAATCATTTATGGCTTCTTTATTATAACCAGTTTAATCATGTTATAATGAAACTGCTGCACATTGTATCGGGTTTGTGAAATTGTAGTGTGTTATTTTGTACTGTTTTTGTACATTTGGGTACAGATCATGGGTTATGTGGACTTATGGGCGGAGCATTGTACACACTTGTAGTTCTAACCCTAAAAACGATCTAAAAAGGACAGGAAATCTAAAAAAAAAAAAAAAAAGTAGTTTTGGCATAATATCCTTCTCTAAAATAAACAACAGCTCCAAACAACCAACCTGAGGACTTTGGTTTTGCAGCACCAGAACTGTTGTAGAAGAACTTTCATATTTTGTCACATATGCTGACTATGTGATATATAATATAGTGATGTTTTCTCCACAGACAGCCGCAGGTTGGTGATTGTAGAGTCTCCACCCCAGACACACAAAAGGACTCCTCTCCAGTTCAGGAGGACTTCAGAGGAACCAGCAGAGATCTCTCTGACAACTCGTCCACCAGACAGTGGTGGAGATAACTGCGCAGGATTCAGGGTTAAAGAGAAGACGGGAGAAGACAGTGAGGAGGTGGGAGAAGATACGGAGGAGGTGGGAAGGAAGAAGATAAGGAGGAGTTGGAAGAGGAGAGGGAGGAGGTGGGAGGGGAGTGGGAGGCGGTAAGAGGGGAAAAGAGGGAGGAGGCAGGAGGGTAAAGAAGAGGGAGGAGGTGGGTTCTGGTCTAACAAGTCACACTTCAGACTCCGCCCCTGCAGCCAGGAGTCTGGAAAAAGAAATACCTGTCTGCAATAGGGGCAGCCTTTTGTGATGTCACCAACTACTGCACACTGCAGAGGCCACTGAAAGCAGCTCAAACATAGATTTAGATGTTTTTATTAGAAAGCTGCTAAGTTAATGACAACAACAGCAGTTTGGAGATGACAGATCTTCAAAAAGACGTGAGCCACTCCAGTGAGGACACAGCTGTGTGCTTACACTAGCCATCAGAAATGTTGTTTTAATGTGGGTGACATGAAGCAACAGCCTCGTTTATTGGGCCAACCGATGCTCATCAAATCCTCATTTCCGTTCCATCAGCATGGCTAACCAGCTTTATTGTAGTAACACGTAACCAGGCACAAACCTGGTCGGGATGACTGTTAAGGTGACTGTTAAGATCCGGTTGCTGGCATCCGGCTTTTGACATCCGGTTCCTGGCTTCTGGCCACTGCCATCCGGCTCCTGACATCCGGCTCCTGACATCCGGCTCCTGACACTGGGCACTGATTTGAATAAAGTGTGTTACATGAAATGAAAACGTTTATCATTTCATTTACATTCATTTAAGTTTTAAGTATAACTTAAGTATCACAATTAAATGTGATAAAGTATTGAAACTGACAAAAGTCTATCACACCAAAATACAGTATAAAGCTTAGATATTGAACTTTTCAAAAATCACTGACAGCTCGTGTCACCTTGTCTCAAATTTTGGAGGTCTGGTCTATGGACTACAAGTCTAATAATGATGAAATGGTTACAGTAATGCTAATGTGACAGTGACATTAACATGTGCACTATATGGGATGACCTTAAGCTAGTCAGCCTTATTAAGAGACATATGTTTAGGTCAAAACAAGAAGACAGAACCTCTCCAGTGTAGCTTTAACACTGTACTTATTACTAACAGCACAGCCATGACTATAGGCGCACATTCGTCCATATGCTTGAGGCTACATGTGATTTGGTCCATTGTTATTTGTGTAGTGATGAGGAGGTGTGGGTCAGCACATGTGACCTGACTCAACACTGCAGCAGGACACTTATAATGAGAGGCTCATTTGGGGCATTTCAGACACAGTTTATAAGGATGAGTCATTAAGTCAACATCTACAAAAATACTGTGCATTGTTTGTAAAGTTCATAAAATACATATTTTTATAGAAAAGCTAACTAAGTGATTTGGACACAAAATGTAAAAAAAAAAATAAATAAATAAAAATAATGTGACCACTGTGCTTTCATGTGCTATGTTTATCCATATTGGACTGATATATATTCTAGGGATATGATACGAAATTGACTATCATACTAATGATACTAAATTGACTATTCAATTAAAGTATGTAACTCTTTAGCCAAAAAAAAAGGACTAAAATTAAAACATGTTATTGTGAGCGAGCTTGCATTTCCACAAACCTGACTCTAACTTAGCCTGAAGGACCTGCTTGATTTTCAAGTAAATGTTCCTTTGGCTATCATCTTCTAGCCAGGCTGGCGCCACCTAGTGTCTCCGCTCAATTTTATTGTGACTAGGTCAGGAATCAGAATACACTACTAGACGGTTTGCAAGAACCCCAGAAGTTGTAGACCAAGCACAGGCCAATCAGTGAAGAGCTGTGAAGCCATGACGTCAAACTCCTGCCTGTGTCCCTTATTTGGTACAACACAACAGTAAACAAAGCGGTCGAGATGGATGTAAACACAGCCATACATTCTGTGTTGGCAACGATTCTCGAGATCGAGGATTTAAAGTCAGAACAAAGACAATGTTTGATGAATTTTATCAAGGGGAAAGTCGTTATTGTCTTTCTTACTACGGATTTGTTGTATTACATATGTCACGACCAAATAGCAGTGATTGGTTAAATAAAAAAGTACCTGCCTCAAGCGAATGAATCCTAATGCTTCGAGGTCAGACTAAAGGTATAGTTTTGCGTCGACTGAACGCACACTGCCGGTGTCACCTTGTCGCCGTCGTTTTTGATTTATGGATCTGCGTCAAAGTCTGTGCACCGCAAAGTAATTCACTGCCAAAACGCTAATGGGTGACGATATCTGTCCATTCATATATACGGTCTGTGTGTATGACCCGCAGACGTATAGTCTCTGAAAAGTTGAACCATCTCTAACACGATAAAAGCACAGAACAGACTCACCATTAGTACAATATCCCTCTGTCACAGAAAGAACACACATATTCCACTGAGTCGTGTCCTTTTTAAGTCCGAGAGAAGCTGACTGCATACCAGGAGCGAGCTGTTTTATGAGGCTTTGTTTATTAAGTTAGCCATGCGGTTTTAAGTTTCATTTCTGTAAAACGTAAGCACATATGTGCAAAGCTGCATTAAACACATCATTTCTCAATATATACTGAAAGAAAGAAAAGCCGACAGGAAATGTATACAGAGCGGTGGAGGACCAATCACAGCTCTTATCGTCTGCGTCGCTTCCCCTGCTGTGTGCGTCGTTTTGACACGTAGTTAGAAAATTTCGGAGGTGCACGTCGGTCGACGCAGAGGCCCTGTGTAGGGGGTACGCGTCGACGCAGAGAGTCTGCGTGATGCAGACGATTTGACGCTGGACCGTAAATTGGCCTTAATTGTGTTTCACTACAGGACGTAAAATGTCTCTCTCCTTGAAGAATGTTCCAAAGTGCGGTTTTAACCATAAGATTAAGTTAAAGGGCCCTCCAGAAAGTTACATACTGTATCTTTAATTTTTTTAAAGGAATAAACACATTTTTGCTCCTTACCATTGCAAGATTGCAAGAAGACTATTGCTTTGGTAGAGATCAAGCAATGACATCTTTGTAATATTACTGTACTTTAATTACCTCACTTTCACCAAACCTTTACTCCAGCCCCATCTTTACTGTATGTTGCATGGGCTGGACACAGTGCTGTGACTTGAATAAGCCTGTGTCCATCTACCTAACCTATATTGGAGTCTGCTGCTCTCTGGATTGAGCTAATAGGGGTCACAGCTCATATATATGGCACCCACAGACAGGAGCAGCAAACTTCACTCTCACAGCTTTTAATCTATTTCCACATTAACCTTTGGGTGTGAGTTGACCTGAGAGCTTCCCAACATGGCGTGGCGGTGTCAGACAGGCGCTCCTTGTGTCAGCTGGAGGCGGTGGAGCGGAGAGGGCCCATATTACTGTTTGTGGATGTGCTGAGGCTGTGCTGAGAGGGGACTGTGGGCACGGCCTGGCCACAGTGCTCACCACGAACCAATAAATCATCCTCACGACAGGAGCAGTGCCCTTTAGTGTGTCCCTCCATAAAGCAGCATATGGTGGACAGTGGAGGTGTAAGGTGTAACAAGGAGGACTATGAAGTTTTAAGACATAATTATAAAAGATGGATCATTATTTTTTATCATTTCAAGTCTTGTTTGTAGCGTTTGTATGATATATATACTTTAGTTTATTTTGTTTATTGTACAGGAGCATTCATCAAAAAAAAAAAAAAAACCACACTGAAGAGATGCTTTATACCAGACTATAGCTTTAATTTCCATTTGCAGTTCCTGAGACATATTTGTGCATTTTGAGAACCACCACATCTTAACCATCTTAACTTCAGATCTAAATTAAACGTGGCCATACCGGTTTCTCAAAGCCTGATCTCCTGAGCCAGAGATGTACTTGGATGGGAGGCCGTTGGGAAAACCAGGTGCTACAGTGATTGATAGTGGCAAAAAATGCTGTTGTGTTTATAGGTAAGACATTTCATATTCCATCAGTTCCATCAGTCCATCCCAGAGCGACTGTGGCTGCAGTAGTATTTTACCACCACTGAGGGAGTAAATGAATAATGCAATGTAAAGTGTCCAAAAAAGTACTATAGCAATCCAATGTTCTCTTTCTCAAAATTAAGAACCTAGAGTAAAATATATCTAGCCTGATTCATCGATTTCACTTCGTGGAAACTGTCTGACCTCGCAGAATTAGAATTCATTCGCTCAATGATAGGTGCGTAGTTTTTTTATTTAACCAGTTGCTGCTATTTGGTCATGACTTATGTAATGCACCAAATCTCGTAGGAAGGACAGTAACGTCTTTCCCCTTGATAAAACTCACCAAACATTCTCTTTGTTCCGGCTTTTAATCCTCAATCTCGGGAATCGCGGCCAACACAGAATGTATGGCTTTGTTTACATCCATCTCGACCACTTTATTTACTGTTGCGCTGTACCACAAAAAGGACCCAGACAGGCGCTTGAGTTTGACGTCATGGTTTCACAGCTCTTCGCTGATTGGCTGGTGTGCAGTCTACAACTTCCAGGATTCTTATAAACCGTCTAGTGTATTCCGATTCCTGACCTAGTTGCTGGAGAGAAATGAAATTGAGGGCAAGGTGACATGAGCCTGACTAAAATATAACTACAATTTGGCAAAAATAGTTCTAAAAGAGAATTAATGAAAAAAAAAAATGTTTTGAATTATGCTAGTATATTTAGGAAGGGATGTCTTTTGCAATGGACGGACACAAGCTACAAATTAGGGGCTCTGATTGAAAAGGCTCTATTCATGCTTACGTCACAAACCAGGTCCAGCTCCAGCTCAGGGTGCCTAAGACGAGACTTAAAACCAGGGGGGACAGGGCCTTCTCTGTGGTCGGCCCTAAGCTCTGGAACCATCTGCCACTTCACGTTCGAGCAGCCCCCACAGTGGAGAGCTTTAAGTCTCGTCTGAAGACCCACTTTTATTCTCTGGCTTTTAACACCGCGTGAGTTGCGTGGTCCTCTGTGTCTTTTATTTATTTTTATGTGTTTTTATTGGTTTTACTGATTTAATTTATTTATTGGTTTATTTATTTCTATTCTATGATTTTGTTTTTATTTTATTTTACTGGTTTTATTTTATTTTACTGGTTTTATTATTTTAAGACTAGTATTATTTTAGTAGTTTATTTTATCATCTTATTATTGTTGTTGTTTTTATGTACTTGTGCAGCACTTTGGAAACAGTTTGTTTGTGAAATGTGCTATAGAAATAAAGTGGATTGGATTGGAAACCAGGAAGACATTTGGAAAGATGCGACGACAACTTCCGGTGTAATTAGCGACACTGGGGTCACCTAACATGGATCTATTAAAACTGACTGTGATCAAACCCAGATCAGCACTAAAATTAAGACTGCAGACATATGTTCTGTTTGGAATCATGTTGAATTTGGTGCCTCATCTCTTCTAATCACATGTACCAGTGTGCTTGGGATTGCGTGTCAGTGGGGAAATGATGAAAACTGAGGTATGGTTGTAATTGTTGATTAGCCGAACATAACGGAACGCTACGATGACATTTACATGAAGAAAACTGGGCCTGGGAAGTTGTAATCGCATCTTTTCAAACATCTTCCTGGTTTGTGACATGTAGAGAAGTGTTTGTAACTTAAGTCAGACGTCGTTGTGAAAGTGGGTTACAGTAAACTACCCAGATTGTTTCTACTTAAAGGTTTCTTCAGTTGTAAGGGCTGGCTTTACTTATCCAGCCTCTAAAATCTGAAAAGCAGTAACATGAGTTGAGTTTTTAGAATCTGTTGATGCCCCAAAAGAATTATTATGTAAAAAATTGGCAGCAACAGTGGCAAGTAATACTATTTTTGTAACAGTAATTTTCTTGCTGAAAGCTCTCTCTGGGTTTCAGCTAAAGGAGACATCAGCCGCCATGCTTGGGTATTACGCTGACATTATGATTGCTGTAATGATTAGCGCCGCGGGCCGTTATTTCACATCTTCACTTTTATAACTTTGATCTTTTTCGAAACACAATCTTCTTTCTGTTTATTAAAACCTCATCTGCCTGCCAGTCTTAATACCGCCCTATACCCCTCTGTAGCGCCATGACTGATCTCTCAAACAAAACAAATCAATAACTCCACGCGTCAGATTCCCCCATGTAGTCCGTCTAATCAAAACTATCCATCCTCACTGTCTACGCAATCATTACTCGCAGCCTGTAGCGCTAAAGGCTATTAGCAGCGCGTCTACCAAGCAAGCTGCGGACTTTGAACATTAGAGCACGCCCCCAGAATGAATGGCGGGCTCCAGGGGGGCGGCGGAGCGTGGTCATACTAATGGGGCATGGTAAATGGGGTGTGTATTTGAGCAGACCGGCCCCGTCCCGTGATCCGGAGCGCTGGTCATTTCGCAGTGTCCGGCGCGGCCCCCGGCACCCACCGCTCTCAGTCACGGAGATGGAGCGCTCACTCAGAGGTGGAGGTGGGGGGAGGGAAGGGGGAGCGGGGGTGTCCGAATTTATAAGAGGTGCCAAGAAAGTGATGGGACAAAAGAGTGGAAGCAATGTGGCGTGGTGAGTTATGGAAGAGATGACGGACGGAGGAGAGGGCTGTGGTTGAGTGGACAGAGCAGTTAAAGAAGAAAAAAGAGCTTAATAGCATTGACTTCTATTGGTCAATACACTAGAGATTATGGGTGGACATTTACGACATTTTTGCCAAGCCTTATTAGAAGATTTCCTAATGTGACTTAAAAAGGAGGAAAAAATGAAAGCAGCTCTTGAGTGGAAAAAAATAAACTCAAAAATAGTTGGCTGTCACCAGCGTCTCACCATAGACTCACTGCTGTCAAGCTCACGTGCAGCAGCTCTGTTTCCTTCTTCGACAGCCACATCAATTGCCTTTAACATAAAAGCTGCATCATCTGCATTTCTCTGTGTGTTTTCCATGAGGAGGATGTGTGTATGAAGCGCAAAATAACTTCAAAACACAATCAAACTAGAATCTTCCTCAACGCATCACCCCTGTCTCTCCCTGCACTCTGCGGCGCATGTCTCCTGCAGAAAGAGCTGCTGTCCTGCTGTCCTGTCTGTATCATATCAGTGTCTTGTTGGATTTCAACAGATATTAGGCATAGGCATATTCGGCAGCTAGCAGCTGAAACATGTCAACAAGGTAAATACACTTTACTGCATTGTATTTAAAAAGAACCTAAGAAGTTAAAGATATTACAGTCTCCTGGGGGCAGGGTTAGTTGTATTGGTCAGGTATGACATGTCCAGCAACTGAAGTTTGAGAAATTTCTTCTCGTCATTTACGCACTCACGTGCATTTAACGCATATGGGTAAGATGTAACCCGCTCGGGGTCAGCCTTATCATCAGAAGACCCTCTAGTCAGAAGACCCTCTAGTCAGAAAATCCATGTTCAGGTAGTGTTTTCAGTATACCACAGATCTTGTAGGGTATTTTCAAAATTTTCACCTCAAAGTTCATAAAGACATACATTTTTCTATGACCTTCCAATTTTGCGAACAAATTGAAAATAAGAGGCCTTAATATTTTTAGCTCACCTCAAAGTATATGCACTATTTAGGCGTGTCATAAAAATGCTCCTGTTCTGGGTATCCCGCCTGGTCGTATTGAAAAGGGCCAACTGTAAGGCATTTTTAGCTCAGCTTGTGAGCTGTAAACTCAAGCTGAGCTTATGCGATCACCCATTGTCGGGTGTCCAACCGTCCGTCCGTCTGTCTGTCCGTTAACCATGGCTGGACAAATCTAGACTGTTTGACTTACAGAGTCCATATGAATGTGTTTAGATACCTTAGGGTAATAGCTCTTTCCAATTCTTGAATTATGTCACAGTGACCTACTTTGTGGATCTTATAGGGCAAGTTCACTTTTCCAATGCATTTCAATGGGAATTAGATTTGCTTATAATATAAAGGACTTTTACAACAAGATCCTTTTCACTATGCCAAATTATTATCCCTACCATGACCTTTGTCCCATACCAGCCATTTGACCTTGACCCATTTTCCAAGTTCACAGCAGCCATTTCAGTTTTCACATGGTCAAACTTCAAAAGCCAGACAAATCTAACCCAAATGTCTACACTACAGGGCCTTCTGACTAGGGGGCTTTCTGACTAGTGGGCTTTCTGACTAGTGGGCTTTCTGATGACAAGGGTTTAACCACCCCGCTCACTAATGTTAATTTAGCATCATAACTTATTTTATCACATAGCAATAGACTGTGTGACTGCGCTGACAATATCACTAGCTAACACCCCAACTCCATGTTAACCCTACATCCATGTGTTACCGCACAGACAGCGGCGCTTTCTGCACTCAAGCTGAACCATAGACCGTATCTATGAATGGACAATAGGCCAAACAAATAATCCATCCATATATTAGCCGCATCCTTTTATTAGCCACAGGGTTCAATGTGTGAGAAAAAAGTATCAGCTTATAGTCCGGAAATTACGGTATGTAAGAAGGTGAAAAGCAAACCAGATATTGCAGAGGTAAGGTGAAATCTACACGATCAAATAACATCCGTGCCAGGTTAGGGTCACTCGTGTTTCATTTGATTGCTTTTAAGATAAAGCCTTGTCTATGATTTCCTTTAATGACAAAAAAAAAAAAAAAAAAAAAAAAAAAAAGCAGACTGCCATTCATTACTGCTAATTCTCCAGTGTCAGATTCAGTCACGTGGCTGCAGGAGCTCGACTGGGTGTAATTGTGATCATAATGCTTGAGAAAGTATAATGACTATATAATTTTATGGAGAGTTTGGCTTTTATTCTTGTTCAGTAGGATCATATGCTTCAAATAAGTCAAATAAGCCTAACTTTTACTTTTGTCAGAATACTTAGACGGGCACTATCCAACTCAAATAAATCACCTTATTGATCATCAGTGGAGATTTGTGTAATCGCTGTTAAGATTTAAGTAAGTAAATCATATGTCACAGAGACGCTTTACAGATCAGCGCTATTCATTCTCTCCACACCCGGTGATGGTAAGCTGCTATTGTTGCCACAGCTGCCTTGGGGCAAACTGACAGAAGCGTGGCTGCCATGCCAATCTGTGCCATCGGCCCCTCCGACCACCATCATCACTCACACACACCACTTTCATACTAGGCAATGTGGGTGAAGTGTCTTGCCTAAAGATACAACAGCATTTTTTTTTTTTTTTTTGTGACTGGCACTTCACTGTGGCACCTGATTTTCCCAGTGGTCTCCCATTTAAAGGTTGTATAGAGGATTTTTTTAAGGGAAGAGAAATACAGCGACAGTCCTTGTGCGCATTCAGAATTACTGTTGAAGTTTCCTGTCTAGAAGTAATTCAGCGACCAACGCGTCAGTTTTTAGACCCTTCGTCTGCTTCGGTCGCGCCATCGCTGGACGAGATCTCCAAGAATCACCTCAGTTTGGCTTTGCTCCTTTTCCCCTTCTCTTCGCCTTTCAGCGACCTCAAAAACGGACTTTCTTTCGCGGCGAACCGGTCGTGGATTCTCGTCCGCCGTCGCGACAAACTTTGTGCGAAATGCGAGGAAGCAACAGTTCGAAAAAGCCTCTAAGAACCACTGCGTAAACCACGAAATCCCCGCGCTCTGACGAGTCAGTTATACTAGGGAGTTTGATTGACAACCTAACAGCCAATAGAAAATGAGGGAGCCTCATTTTCTATTGGCTGATGTTTATCTGGCTTCACTACGTCCACAGTTGATAGATTTTCGTTCTTTTTTTTTTGGTCATCATAATTACAAAGCTGCTGCAGCTCTGTAATGGTATTTTAATCTTTCACTGACAGTTTGAAACAAAAAAAAAAATCCTCCATACAACCTTTAAGTACTAACCAGGCCCGGCCTTGCTTAATTTCTGAGATCTGACGGGATCAGCCTTTGACAAGCCAGTATGGTCACATTTCCTGCTTTACTAAAGGTGCACTAGTCCCATCACTGGCTTGTCTCCATATGGATGTTATCACCTTGCCTGGAATGTTCCACAGTATGACAGGAATATATATATGGCTGTTTTTACTGCTTGCTTGCCTCTCCATATATCTGACCTGTTCCTTGACCTGCTTTCTCCGTGGCAGTAGGTTTACAGCCATAGGTGAAACATTCAAGGCAAAGACATAACATCTCCTTGGAGACAAACAGATGGTGGACCCTCCAACACAAAGGTTACATAGTGCACCTTTAATGTTACACAAAAGCATGAATTGTCAACTTTTGTATTAATGTGTTGTGAAATAACTGTGACCATTTAACAGGGGTCTCCAACCTGAAGCTCGAGATCTACTGGTAGCTCTCCACCCCCTTCCAAGTAGCTCGCCAAAGGATTTCTGAATTAGACATATAGTGATGAATAAGCAAAATTTGATTGATCAAATACCTATTACCATTATGCATGTGTCATTTTGATGCCTAACTTTGTACACTATAGGGGTGTGCAAAAATATCGGTAGTTTAATGTGATGATACAGTATCGATATTGTGGGCTGCTGTATCAATATATCACCAAGAGTATTTTTAGGTATGTTTTACTAAATTATTCTGTTACAGAGCTACAGTTTTGTTGCTTGTTGAGTAAAAGGAAACTCATTTATGCGACACATTTGACATTTTGATGATTAAAATGTTTGTGTTTCATATGAACTTTGCACAAGAAGTGGTTTAACAAAGACTTTTAGTGTCACAGCCATGATTTTGCCTTTATTATATATATTTTTTTTACGGTATCAAATCAATTTGAAATATATCATATCGAATCGAAAGTGCACTGTATCGAGATATGTATCGTATCGTGGCCTGTGTATCGAGGTATATATCGTATCGGCAATTTCTTAATGATACCCAGCCCTAGTACACTACTATGGATAATGGTCCAGCTGTACCTCATCTAAGGCCATGGCTGTTATATTTACTTCATTTTTTGTTTGTAGGTAGCTCACCGGAAGACAAAGGTTGGAGACCCCTGCCATAGACGTTCATTTGGGAAGGTTATTTAGCATCTCAGTCATCAAAATATGACACTGACAACATCTTAGCCACGGTCCTATAAAAAGGAGTCAGATCCACTATATTATAACACTACACCCCCTATAGTAAAAACCTCGAGGGACCCCCAGCCAATCAAACTCCAGAGGGAACAAGTTATGCAGGAGAGGAAAAGGCCAAAGTCTGATCCTGTAAATGACAAAAATCACTGTCGCGAAAATGAATGCACGCCCCAGCGCTAAGTTATTGTACCGTGAAGTCCATAAATCTATCAAAAAGGTCAACGCTGCTCACGATGACATTAATCGCGCTGGATCTCGAGAAAGGAACACGGAATAAGGCAAAAATGGAGGAAAACTGCTTTGGAAATTGCACAGATTTCTACAATAGGACAGAGAGAGGTGTCTTTCCAGAACATGGGATAAATCAAGGTGTTATTTTCTCATTTTCAGTACAGAGAGGTGATTATGTCCTATGTGTCTGTGTGGAGCTTGTTAAGAGATGGTCCTCAACATGGCTCTTGGTTGGATCAGAGAATATTGTAGATTTCCGTAAATGAAACCAGCTCTGTCACTTCACTTGTAAATGAAGATAAAATTGTTATATGGAAAGCAGGTAGAAATCAAATGTACAAATTTCAGTGTCAAATTTTGGTGAAGAAAGTTGTTTTGGAATAAATCAAACTGCAGATGGAGACAGGGTGACTGGTTCTTATAAAGGTCTCCTATCGGGGAAGTTATTCATAATTTATAAATTTCAGAGATGACCCAAGGCTCTCAAAGCTTATTGGCTGAAAAGATTGGACACTGCAGCAAGAATTAAAATGACTTCATTTACATGCAAACATAGACCTTATCTGGCTAGGTTTTTGTATTTGCACAAAGCAAGAAGCTTCAACTCTTTGTATGGAGTTTGTGGAGTTCTCCCATTATTTTCAGAAGACTAGTTAAAGCTGTGTTACGCATCTTGTAAATGAGTCTAATGACAGGTCAGGTCTGTGGAGAGGTGAGCCCACACACAGTAAGGACAGTAAGAATGCATTTTGTTGTTTGTTTTTTTAGTTATGTTTTTAAGGACAAAATAATAAATGCATGATCAAGAAGCATACTGAAACTTTCAAAAACATCTCCATGGAGACAAGCAGATGGAGGATAGACAGGCTGGCGCCACCTAGTGCCTCCGCTCAATTTCATTTCTCTCCAGAGACTAGGTCAGGAATTGGAATACACTAGACCAGGGGTGTCAAACTCAAATTCACAGAGGGCCAAAATTAAAAGTCGTGGGCCAAACTAAATATTTATTGAAATTTTTCAACCACATCTGCATGTTTTCTCTTCTTTTCAGATATGTAAAATTAAACCTTTTCTTATTAAAATAAATGTTTAATAATAGTTTTGCTTAAACACTAAATCTAGAACAAGCATGATATAAAATAATAACACAATTTTAAATAAAGTATGATCTCGCAGGCCAAATATAATGATATCACCAGCCAAATTTGGCCCCCGGGCCTGAGTCTGACATGTTTGCACTAGATGGTTTGCAAGGGCCCCGGAAATTGTAGACTGCATACCGGCCAAACAGCGAAGAGCTGTGAAGCCGTGACGTCAAACTCAGGAGCCTGTGTGGGTTCTTTTTTGTGGTACATCACAACAGTAAACAAAGCGGTCGAGATGGGTGTAGATGAAGACATACATTTTGTGTTGGCAACGATTCCTGAGATTGAAGATCTAAAGCCGGAACAAAGAGAATGTTTGGTAAATTTTATCAAGGGCAAAGACGTTATTGCCCTTCTTCCTATGGGATTTGGCGCATTACATATATTGCGACCGAATAGCAGCGATTGGTTATATTTAAAAAGTACCTGCCTACCGTCGAGCGAAGGAATCCTAATGCTCAGACAGCATCTACGGTCAGACAGTTTCCATGAAGTGAAACCGGCTTGATGAATCAGGCAAGATGAACATCCCCCAAAAGTAATGTTGCACCTGTAAATGTCTTGCCTCTCCACAGATCTGACCTCAGCCTCATGGCATTGCCTGCTTGTTTCAATGAAGACAGATGCGTTTAATGCCATACTGAAACTTTCTGGGCAAAGCAAAAACATCACCATGGAGACAAGCAGATGGAGGACCCCTCACCAGAAATGTTTAACAGTGCACTTGTAAATATCTTATCTCTCACAGATCTGACTTAAAACTTGGGCTTGTTTCCATGGAGATAGATAAGTTCAATACAGTACTGTGGGTAGATAAGTTTAATGCCACGCTGCGTAACTTTCTAGACATAGAAATAATATCAGGTGTAAATTGGGTTGGAAACTGGATTCCTCATGCTGCGTGACGACATGGTACTAAAGCATAATTAACTTCTCTAGTTTTTACAATTATTCTTCCAAATTCAAATTAAAATTTCATGTGTCCAAATGTGTAATGTTCGACGAGTGCGCGGCGCTGCCTTGTGTGTTTGACAGAGAAACAGAAACTCATGCATCAAAAAGCTATTATCCATCTTGTGTTCCATTTGGCTCCGAGCGACTCCACATCCCAGCATGCATTAGCCATAATTACACACTGGCCTGCATTCGTCTTCCTCTGGCTGCCATTTGTAAACGTTACTACTTCAAAATTATGTCTTTTTATGTTCTTCTAAATATTTGATCAAGTTGCCGTAGCGATCGTTGGCATGACAGCTGGGGAGTGCATCGTCGGATCAGAGCGATGCATTCAAATAAACCTGACAGCCCTGACCTTTTGAAAACTATTTGTCTTTATTTGTTTCTACACAAAAGCAAAGAGATGGTAACTAGTACGCTACCTCCGCTCCGGTAGGCTGGATAAAGAAGATAAATAATTTAGCGTGGTGGGGTAGTAAGTGAGATGTCTGTATGCAGGGGGGATCTGGCTGGAGATGCGGTTTCTAAGTGAGATGGATGAGAACGGGGCTAAAGCTGCCAAGGGCTGCAGAGAGTTAGACACATTACGATGCCGCTTTCGCCATGGCGATCAAACCCAATGTTTCAGATTAATGGAGTAAGTTTAAAGACCAGGCCAAGTCCATATTCGCCTGTGACCTAATTATAATCGGTCACGAGTATGGCGTCTGTAGTAGAGGTCGGCATGGAACGTCAAAAAAACTGCTGTTACTATGGAAATCCGCCGTGTTTGTGGCAGTAGTGCAAAACTTTCACAGAGGTATATTAAATGAAACAATGTTAAAGTTCACAAAAGCACAGCAGAACAGCTCGATAAACTGCTCGATAAGGTCAATACTGGTATCACAAGTGTTAAAGATGCACTATGTACCATAATTTCCGGACTACTGAGTGCACCTGAAAGCCTCATCAACAAAATTTTAAAAGAAAAACTAATTTGTACATAATATATAGGCCACACCTGTCTTTAAACCGCAGGTGTCCATGTCTTCAAGAACGTTTTCAAGTTAGGGTCATCTGCTTTTATTGCCTCAAAGCTTTTGTCATTGAGTCAGTTTGTCATGCTGCCATCGCCAAAGTCTCACCATCGACGCATTGATGCCAAGGTCAGATGCAGCAGTTCTATTTCCTTCTTCAACAGCCTTTGCCTTTAACTTAAAAGCTGCATCATTTGCATTCCTTTGTGTATTTTCCATAAAGACCGTGTGTGCGTGAAGCACAAAATAACTGTTCAAAACACAATCAAATCAAGCATCCTCCTCAGCGCATCACCCCGTCTCTTCCCGTGCTCTACTGAGCATGTCTCCTGCAGAAAGAGTCTCTGTCCTGTCTGTATCATGTCAAGTGTCTGTAGGATTTCAGCAGATTTCAGGCTCTCCTGGGAAGGGCGGGGCTAGTTGTCTCAATCAGGTGTGGGTGGATGTCCAGCTCCTGAAGTTTGAGACAGGCATACGGGTCATTAAGATGTATCCCACTCACTGATGTTCATTTAGCATCATAACTTATTTCATCACACAGCAATTCATTGTTTTAGAGCTGACAACAGTGCTAGTGTTGGAGCTTCATGTTAACCACACAGACAGTGGCATGTTCTGCACTCTGGCTGCGTGTATGTGCTGTGTTGCCAAACTATAGACTGCATGTATGAATGGAAAATGTGGCAAACAAACCATCCGTCCATATATTAGCCACATCTTTGTATAAGCCACAGGGTTCAAAGTGTGAGAAAAAAGTAGCGGCTTACAGTCTGGAAATTATGGTCGCGTTTTGTCTGGGGGTCCGTCACCTTCCTGTTTCTATGGAGAGACAGTTAGACAGTATGACATTAAACAGATCTACCTTACATGTATTCAATTACAGGTGGTTTCATAGCTCAAAAATACCTATAATAATAATAATACACAAATTTGACCTGTAACTTTGTCTGCTTTTGTCCCCCTTGAAGATAGAAAGGTTTAACACCATACCAGCTGTTTTCAGGCCAGAAGGGTGCCGGTTCCTGCACCACTTACACTGGGAAGTGCTTACCGGTGAACTACCTATGTTCAAACTATTTAAGTGAACCTGTGATGTGTCATGGACAGAGGGTGTGGATTTACCACCAAATAAAAACAAAGCAGATGTCACAGCAAGGAAAATAACAATCATGTATTGCATCATTGACACCAGCGAGTATTTGTACTCATACAAATAATTATTTATATGCGCCAGGGTCTGCTGCAACATCTGCTGTGGAGAAGGCAGCAGTGATGCTGAATGCAAACATGTAACCTTGCCATGCAAACATGGATATAGCAAATATTTGGTCTCCTCTGCTGACCACTGCACAATCTTCTTGTCACCTGATTCCTCCACCATATTCCACACTCACACTTGTTTATTTTACCACGTGTGACCTGGATAAACATGCTGATGTCTACTGTGTTGTTATGGTGCGCTTGGAAAAAACAAGTTTTACTTGGTTCAAATCGGTAACCAACTTTTCGTTCCTGAATGCTTTGATTTTTGGCTTGAACACGTCAGTCGGTTCTAGATTGGTTGAGGGAACCAGCACCGGCGTGTTTCTCTGTTGGCCTGAAAACACTAACAGTGAAACATTTCAGACAAAGCAATAACATCTCCATGGACAAAAGCATTTGATGGACCGGGGAAAAGTTACACAATGCACCTTTAAGGCTAGTATTTCACATCTTAACATTAGGCTAATTGACCAGCTGAAGTCACCATCCTTCCAAAATAAAAAAAACAAACATGGCACCAAAATAAACATGTCTGTCTCATTCATTTTAATGAGACAGCAAAATAACAACACTTTCTCACTTTTAGACTGTGGACACAAAAGGTTTTAGTTGATGCGTTTGTTATATTTGCCATTGAGTATTCAGAATCAATATCTACATTTCAGCTACACCAATGAATTACTTCACTAATATTAATAGCATACTGATATATTTTGGTCTGATAATGAATGTAAGATTTAAATTAAGAAACAATTTACTCATTTATTGTGATATCTGAGCAAATCTTTACATCAACAAACAACACTAACCTCAGCTTTTTTCCAAAAGCTCTGGTGTTACTCACATGTGGTCTAGACTCTAGTAGCTGTTAGTCCCTAATATAGTTCTAATTCAAGGTTGTGAGACTAACACTAACTCAGCCATTCAGTATGCATGTGTTCAATTGATCTGCGAAGCCAGGGAGTTTTAGTGTGGTGTCACTTAAAAGTCCTATCCTTATAGATTACAAGTGAAGAAAACATTGCAGGAATCAGGAAAAGGTTATATGGAAAATACTACACCAACCCTAATCTTGTTCCTTGAGTTGTATTGTATTTGTTATTCTAAAAATCTCCAATCGCTTAGATAGACCCAGTGATTAAAATAGTGGAACATCCAGAAACTTGGAGTACTGATGCAGGAATACTATAATTCTTTATGACCATCTGCAGAGTTATAAAAGCTCTTACAACCACTACGCCTGGAGGTAGTGGGAATAGTTGGAAAAATTTCAAGGTAAAAAGCACAAGTACAGAACGGTAACCTATAGAAAATGATGGTGGTCAAAATAGAATGCAAATTGCTCTGAGCAGTTGGAAAAAGCCAATTTTCTACACGTTTGAGTCTATTGTGTTGCAGTCCATCTTCCTGCTTGGCTCTGTGGTAATCCATGAAGCTCCTCCATGTTTTTAAAGTCCATACACATTCTCTAGATTGTTTTTTTCTGTATGTTTACTACTTTCTACATTTGATATACATACAGGAGACATCAAATACATGAAGTAAAATGTATTGAATTATGTAGAAAAGAAAGAAATGTATGAAATGTAGAAAGTGCTAAACATGTAGAAAAAAAAAAAAACATTGAATGAGTGAAGATGAGTCCAAACTTTTGACTGACTAATAAAATACTGAATGAGAGAGTGCGTCCAAACTTTTGACTGGTGCTGTTTAAACATTCACGATCAGTCAAAAGTTTGGACACACTCATTTATTCAGTGTTTGTTTCCCTCTTCTTCTTCTACTCGTCGTCCTCCTCCTCTTCTGGGTAAAACACTGACCCCTCGAGCTCTTTGTGTTTGGACCCAAGGTTTCTGTGGCCCAACGCAGAACTGTGGCACTTTAAACTTTGTCCTGGGTCAGGCTAAAGCAGGAGGAACCACATGGCCGTGCCTCCACCAGAAGAGACTGGTGGAGGCACGTCTCAAAGTGGAGTTCATGTACAGTGCGCTGGTGGGAGAGGTGGAGGTCTGGTGAGGCAGTGAGGAGGTGTTTGTGTTCGGTGAAGGAGGGGCAGTTAGTTTTATATCTGTAGGGGGGATTAGGACACGAGTCATGGCTGTGTTGGCTCTTTGTTGTCTTTGGCTGTTTAGCAGAATTTTAAATAACGTGACAAGTAATAAATGTATTGTTAAAAGTCCCTCCACGTCCGAACAGCCCCCACAGTGGAGTGTTTTAAGTCTCGTCTTAAGACCCACTTTTATTCTCTGTGTGAGTTGTGTGGTCCTCTGTGTCTAATTAATTGTTTTTGTGTATTTTATTTTTTTAGTACTGCTTTTATATATTGATTTTATTATTTTTGTTTCTTGAGTTTTTTTATGTAAATTTTTTTACACTGCTATGTGAAGCACTTTGGAAACTGTCTTGTTTACAAAAAAATGTGCTATACAGTCATCCCTCACTATAACGCGGTTCACCTTTTGCAGTCTTGCTGTTTCGCGGATTTTTTGTGTGCAATTTTGCATGCTTTTTTTTTTTTTTTTTTTTTTTTTTTTTTGTAGACCATTGTCTGTAGACCATTGTCAGTCAATCTACTCCGTGCCGTGTCTCCTGTACAGTACAGAATGCATTAAGCTTGGCAAATTTACATAAAAGTTTTCTCCCCAACAAAACCCAGAATGTCGATGAAACGTTCTGCACCGACAAAGGCTCCTGCGGTCGTACCCAAAAGGCAGAGGAAGATGCAAACCATCGCACAAAAACTTGGACTTCTGGACAGGAAGGAAGGTAGAAGTTACACAGCTGTAGCAGAGTCCTGCACAGGTACAGGCAAATAGTTGCTGAAACTGTCAGGATTTAACGTTCTGGAAATTTTACAGGTGGGTAGTGATTACACATGGGGTGTAGGACTAAATCAGTACTAAACCAGGACTACACCAGAACTAAACCAGGACTAAACCAGGTCTAAACCAGGACTAATCTTGGACTTACGAGAGAGAACCCCAAGCCCACGGAGCAGGGTGTCCGCAAAGCGTGATCAGGCGACAGCTGCGCTTACCTCTGACCTCTGTGACCTCTACGCAGGTCCTTTCTCCTGCGGTCACCTCTGAGCCTGTCCCGACAGTGAGTCCTGATTCACTTCTGATTTAGTCCTGGTTTAGTCCTGGTTTAGGCCTAATCCTAGTTCAGTCCTGTCCTGGAATCAGTCCTAGGTTAGTCCTGGGTTAGTCTTGGTTCAATCCATGGCGTATGCAGCTCAAAAGTTTGATATAATCTCAGGTTAATGGACAAGTGCGGTGTTGTACTGTGTGAGTGCGAGTCTCCAAAAATGGACCCGTGCAGGACTCTGCGCTGTCGGGCTCCTTTACGGAAAAAATGAATCTTTGTTTTGTTACATAAAGAAGGAGGAAAATAACAAAAGGACGACAGCAGCAATAAGTTTTAAGAGGGATGCAAAAAGGGTTGTAACTGCCCTGTCTGAAAAAAAGTGTATAAAGTGTGTGCTGAGGGGTTTTACAGCATTAAAACAGATATAATAATTGTAAACTATAAAGCTGACTACTTCGCAGATTTCACCTACCGCGGGTTATTTTTAGAACGTAACCCCCGAGATAAACGAGGGACCACTGTACAAATAAAGTTGGATTGGATTGGAAAGGTTAAGAAAGTCTCCCCCTCCTTCTTCTGCTTCTCCTCTCTCACCTTCTTCTCCTACTCCTGCTTCTCCTCCACCTTCTTCTTGTACTTTTCCCTCTTCTCCTCCACTTTTTTCTTCTTCTCCTCCTCCTCCACCACCTCCTTCTTCTTCTTCATCTTGTTCTTTTTCGTCATCTCCTTCTTCTTTGCTACATAATTCCATACATCTTTCTTAATATATTTGTCTTCTGTTTGGAATTGAAATGTAGTAGAAGTAGAAAACAGTTAGAAGAAAACATTCAATAAGTGTGAGTCTAAATGTTGTGTTTAGTGTAAATATTCTGATTGTGTTCTGCAATTCTTGCGTTGCCAACACCTCCGTCCTGCCTGTGTCTAATCACCGAAGTGCATCCGTTCAGTTATATTGGACTCATTTGTCTGTCTGGTTCCTTCTGGCTGAAATGTCACTCCGTCTGCTTATTGAGAAGATATTCTATTTAACTCACCAATAAAGTCTTTTACTCTGTCACCCTCCCACTTCATATTTTCTCTGCTGCAAGTCTGAAGTGAAGGATCAACGCGAGCGGACCGTGAGGAGACAAAGTTGAGCTCTCCATGGTAACCGGGCGTCACCGTGTCACGGCTCGGCTCTGTCCCAGACTCATTTGATTCTCAATAAATGTTTGACAAGGTTTGAGTGGAGGAGTCCAGGCGAAGGCCCCATCACATTTTAAAAACATCCCCTGACCTTTTGGATCGCGCCGTAATTGCTAATGCCAGACAAGGAGAGAATGGGAGCGTGCTATGAGCTAACTGAGAGGGGACGTGATGGCATTTAAGGAAGGAGACAGCCAACTACACAAACTTTCACCCGCGTAATGATGAGGTTCTAAAAAGACCAAGTTTTAGAGAGGTGTGAACTAATGATAGGTTTTAAGGATTATGTTCTTATAAAGTTCTCAGAAAAGATAACCAAGAGAGAAAAGATTACAGATTTTGCTGCAGTGTTTATATCTTTATTGATACTTTGCACTTGTATCATGCTGGGGGTGTTCTACATATATATGTGAGTAGGATTGTTCATCAGTTACCATGGTGACACAATGCACACATTAGCAAGCAGAGTCAAAAATGGATTTGAGAAGCACATTTCAAAGATCAATTTTAAAGTTCTTTTACTGGTTTTTAAATGTCTTAATGGTCTTGGGTCTTCTTATCTTTGAAGTTTACCCTACGAACCCTCGCGGACCCTGTGCTCTTCCGGTCATTCCCAAAGTCAGGACACACACTCACGGAGAGGCGTCATACTAGTACTACGGCCCTCGTCTTCATGTTTTTAAGAGTAGGCTCAAGACCAACCTGTTCAGCTTAGTTTTTGTTTGAAATTTTATACTTTAACTTGTTTTTATTATACATATTTTATGACAATTATTTATTTTAGGTGTATTATTAGCTTGAACTCATATTCCTTTATGATATTTAGGATTTCCAGTGTTTCCTCTGAGGAGTCCTCTGCACCGGGAGTGGTGGTGAGCTACGGCTGGTCTGTGATGTGGGCTTTTGGTGGAGGATTGGTGTTTGGGCCTCATCTCTCCCCTCAGCCCTGTGTCCGGGTGGAGGGATGGTGGCGGACGGCTCTCTGCTCCTGGTGTAGACGGTGGTTTCATGTATTTTAGCATGTTAGTATTTGTGTGACGGTTGTTTGGTTGTGTGAGGTTGGGCAGCTGTGGGGGGTGAGTGGGTGGAAGGAAATGTGGGGTTGTTTTTAATCACTGTTTGATTGATTGATTTTCAAGAACCTGTGATCAGTTTGAGCGCACATGGTCCTGTTGTTCAACAAAAAGGTGAGAGTAACTGAAAAAACTGTAATGTTACCTAGTTTGTGGCTGTAATGTTGTAATGTGAGAGGGAGTTGTTTAACAGTAAAAATCAGCTCACCTTTTGTGGCACTAAGTCAGTTCCTTCTGGTCAGATTGTGTTGAAATAAAGGTCAGATTAAAGTCTTAGGCTACGTTCAGACTGCAGCCTGAAGTGACCCAAATCCAATTTTTTCACCCCATGTGACCTGCATCTGATCTTTTAATGACAGTCTGAACGACACAGATAAGATTTTTTCAAATGTGACCCAGGACACTTCGATATGTGCTCCTAAAACCGATACATATCCGATCTTTTGACATGCGACTTCAGTGTGAACGGCCAAAGCACATTCATCCGACCTACACCTTATCAACAAGCCACAAATGTCACTATTCTGTGCTGAAGTGGGTGAAAATTGTTAATGAACTCCGTGTCACTGAAGCGAAGCACATCACCACTCACCACTCTTGGCTACGTCTCCACATCCACTCGTTCCTTTCAACAAACGTCACTGCCGCTGCCCCACAAAACACCACAGCCAAAAACCTCGTCCTTCTCCTTCTCAATCTCCTCCTTAAAACAAGTAAGTTGTTCATGTTCTGGCTTCGGTACAAAAAGAAAAAATTGCCAGGTGCTCAGTGTTCGCGTCCATGTTTAGACAACTTCTGTAAACACAGAGCACGCTCGCTGTGGTTGACGTCATCGTGTCTCCAGTGCACATGTGGGACACTTTTGGGCTGTTTAATGTTCACACTGGAGTCACATACAAGTTACATTTAATTGGAAATGTGAACGACCTTACAAAAACAACGAATTTCACAAAAAAATCCAAATCGAGCATTAAGCCCTGCAGTCTGAATGTAGCCTAACAAACCTCAGACAGAGCATGCCTACAGTTAGCATCACACCCTCATTGAGTGTTGATAATATCAGCTGTAAAGTATCAACAGGTTAAAGAGAGAAAGATGCCTGTGTAACCCTGCACTCGTCCAGGTAAGTTTTATCCTAAAAGAAAATTGAATTTTGCCAAATGGACAAAAGTTTTGATGAGTGAATATATTTCAGCACTGAGAGTTCACAAAGTTCACAAACTTAGATTAAGCAGTTAAATGATCAATAGTTTTTTTTATTAGGGCATTTGGATTCAGACCAGATAGGCTCCTAGGGTTTCTCCCATCATTCGAAAACATTCTTAAGAAAATCTCACTGCTTCTAGCTTAAATGAGCACCTGCAGAGCCTTATAAAAGCTCTTACAATCACTAAGCCTGGAGGAAGTGGGAATAGTGGGAAAAATTCTCGGAAAGTAGAAAAGTACAAAGTAGAAGTACAGAAAGGCAACCTATAGAAAATGATGGTGGTCAGAAATGGCACGCAGATCGCTCTGAGCAGCTGGAAAAAGCCCATTTTCTACACATTTTAGTCTATTGTGCTACAGTCCATCTTCCTCCTCAGCTCTCTGGTAGTCTGTGGTAGCTCCTCCGTGTTTTTAAAGTCCATACATCTTCTTTTGATTTAGAACAAACACTTTTTCAAAACTCAAATAAATGAAGTTCGATTTTATATTTACATTTGCCTGGGATCCAGAATATACACCCCTTCAATACATCCATCCCGAATTGCGGACTTCTGGTCATCGTGCAATGCATACTGGGAAGTACTCTGAAAAACTGAGCATCAAACCGCCATGTTTGATTTCTCATTGGGATGCGTCTGTTGTCAAAGCTGATCTTTTCAAGTATTTTGAACCATATTGATGATATGATATTGTCATATTTTACTTATGGGATTCGGACATCGTAATTGTGTGGTTGTTGGATGTCCTGACAGTGGAAAACGGCTTGAGAAATGGGCTTCAGAAGTTTGCAAATTCCATAACTGCAAAAGGGAATCAGATCTGTGTGACTGCAAACCTCCGTTCAAAGTGTTTCCCTTCCCAACGAAACTGAAAAAATAGTGAAAGGTGAGGGCAGTATTGATCCACAGGAAAGACAAAAAAGGTAACCCGAGTTTGCAGTGAACATTTTGTATGTGGAGCACCAACAAAGCAAAATCCCCATCCCTCACTCAACCTTGGTTACGAATTTAAATAGTCAACACCAAAGCGAAAGGCTTAAAGACTCTGACCAAGACGTGATGTTGCTGTAAAGTCAGTCGATCAAGAAAGTGTGAGCTCGGCCAGCTTGTCTTCTGTACCTCTACCTTAACAAATGGGATCCCGTTTTGTTGGCGCTCCACATACAAAATGTTCGCTGTAAACTCTAGATGATTTCTTAGGCAGCCAAAGGTTTCCTTTTTGGTCCTTCCTGTGTGTTAAATCCTTCCCATCACTATTTTTCAATTCCGTTGAGAAGGGAAACGGTCTGAACGGAGGTTTGCAGTCACTCAGATCTGATTCCCTTTTGCATTTATGGAGTTCGCAAACTTCCGAAGCCCATTTCTCGAGCCATTTTCTGCTGTTAGGACATTCAGCAACCACACAATTACGATGTCTGAATCCCATAACTAAAATATGACAATATCAGAACCAAAAACAAAAGCAATGTGGTTCAAAAGACTTGAAAAGATCAGCTTTGTCAATAGACGCGTCCCACTGGGAAATCAAACATGGCGGTTTGATGCTCACTTTTTCGGAAAATCCTTCCTCGGATGCATTGCATGAAGACCGGAATTCTGAAATTCGGGATACATGTATACTTTACAAAGCTGTGGCTGTGAGTCTTAGGAACACACATGGTCCGTGTGTATTGGAACACATAAAGGAAAAAAAAAAATCACAGTGGCTGAAAAAAGCTCCTTTGTTTCACGTGTCACTGAAAAAAGCAAATGTGATTGGACGATTATGTTTGGCTTTGGCTTGATACGCGACGGAGGGAGTGGGGACCAGACTGATCTCAATCTGTGTATAAAATTCTGAGATTCGCCAGGCAATACTGGCATCGGAATCACGTGGCAAAAAAAAATATGCGTTGAGACAAAAGACGTCTCCAGGCACAACAAATGACTGAGCGATGTGAAAACAGTAGCAGGCGTCCATTTACTTTATTTGGTCAACGTATTATAGCTGAGCCAATTATGAGATCACAGCAGCAGTGAGCTCCTTCTGGCCAAAAAAGAAACCACATGCATTTTATCACCTGGCTCGCTGCTGATCCCACTAATCATGAACACGGGAGAAAGAGAAAGAGGAGAGGAAAGGAGGGAGAAAGAGAAGAGAACAGAGAAAGCGTTGGAGAAGAGGACACTGGAGGATCGTAAGAAAGGGAATGAGGAGACGGAGAGAGATTGGGAGCGTTACAAAAAGATGATGGGGGATGAGAGTAAAGAATGGAGGAAAGAGGGAGGAGAGAGAGAAAAGGAAAGCGGGGATGAGAAAGGAGAAAAAGAGAGACAAGAGAGAGGAGCGAAGTGAGAAGAGGATATGAGTCTCTAAGAGCATTGGGCAGGTGTCAGCGACCCCTCTCTCCTCCTCCTCTCTTCCTCTCCTCCTCCTCTCTTCCTCTCCTCCTCTCCCCCGCCTCCCCTGTCCTCTCTCTCCTCTCTTTCTTCTCCTCCTCTCTCCTCTCCTCCTCCTCTTTTTCTCTCTCCTCCTCTCTCCCGTCCCACCGTCTTCTCTCTCTTCTTTCCTCCTCTTTCCCACTCCCCTCCTTGTCTCCCTCTCCTTTCCTCTCTGTCTCCTCTCTCTCCTTTCCTCCTCTCTCCTCCTCTTTCTCACTCTCCTCGTCTCCTCCTTTCCTCCCTGTCTTCTCTCTCTTGTCTCCTTCTCTCTCCTCCTCTTTCCCACTCTCCTAATGTCTCCTTCTCCTTTCCTCCTCTCTCCTTGTCTTTACCCACTCTCCTCCTTGTCTCCTCCTTTCCTCCCTGTCTTCTCTCTCTTGTCTCCTCCTCTCTCCTTCTCTTTACCCACTCTCCTCCTTGTCTCCCTCTCCTTTCCTTGCTGCCTCCTCTCTCTCCTTTCCTTTTTTCTCCTCCTCTTTCCCACTCTCCTCCTTATGTAATTCTTTTTTCCTCCCCATCTCCTCTCTCTTCTCTTTTCCTCCCTATCTCCTCTCTCTCCTCTACTCCTCTCTCCTCCTCTTTCCCACTCCCCTCCTTGTCTCCCTCTCCTTTCCTCACTGTCTCCTCTCTCTCCTTTCCTCCTCTGTCCTCCTCTTTCTCACTCTCCTCCTTGTCTCCTCCTTTCCTCCCTGTCTTCTCTCTCTTGTCTCCTTCTCTCTCCTCCTCTTTCCCACTCTCCTAATGTCTCCTTCTCCTTTTATCTCGCCGTCTCCTCTCCTCCTCCTCTCTCCCGCCTCCCCGTCTTCTCTCCTCCTCTTTCCCATTTTCCTCTTTGTCTCCTTCTCCTTTCCTCCTCTCTCCTTCTCTTTACCCACTCTCCTCCTTGTCTCCCTCTCCTTTCCTTGCCGCCTCCTCTCTCTCCTTTCCTTTTTTCTCCTCCTCTTTCCCACTCTCCTCCTTATCTCCTTCTTTTTTCCTCCCCATCTCCTCTCTCTTCTCCTTTCCTCCCTATCTCCTCTCTCTCCTCTACTCCTCTCTCCTCCTCTTTCCCACTCCCCTCCTTGTCTCCTTCTCCATTCGTTCCTGTCTCCTCTTTCTCCTCACTCCCTCTCTTCTTTCCCTCTCCTCCTCTCGTAGCAGACAGCTGGTGAGCCTGGCCCCTGATCCCAGCACATTAGTTGGATGTGTGTGTGTGTGTGTGTGTGTGTGTATGTGTGTGTGTGTGCTCTGGGTTTTGGCGCAGCAGCAGCAGCAGTAGTAGCAGCAGTAGTAGAAGCAGTAGACTCAGGCACAGACTGGTACTTCAGACTCAAATACAAAGGAGTGTTTCGACTAAAACGCTGATTAGGTGTATTTGCACATTTGCTGCTCTTGTGTTTAATGTGGCTTTGGTGATTTAATCCACAATAAAAATGAAATAAGTGGAAATAAACAAATTATAACAATCTTTTATTGCATATTACACTTTTTTTTTGTTACCTCATCAAAAACGTGCACGGGGTTGTGTCTTGTTTCATTCACACGTGTTTGAGTAATCTTTTATTATTAGTCTGTTTACATCTGCAAAGCTCAAAATGCTCTGTTCCCTCTGTGATGTCATGTAGTGGTAGTTTTACCTTTTATCTTTTGTTTAGAGATTGGCACTAGGGCTGAAATGATCCAAATGATTCTAGTGAAGGTGTATGGACGTAAAAACGCAGGGGTGACATCACAAGGTTTTTCATTTAGGAGAAGAACAGGGTTTGTGTGTTAAACATACACTAAAAGGTACTGAAATTCGGGAACCTGGTAAAATTTAAAACATGCCAAATCTTATTTAAAGTGAAACTCAACGTGCTCCCAGACAACAATCAAAAACTGTTCTGCACAAATGAATTCAAACACAACCTGAGAGGTTCAATGAATTTTAAAAAACAATCTCTGGAAACACTCTCAGAAGCATTTGTGTTACCAGACGTGGGGTACACTTATGGAAGAGCTTAGGCTAGGGTGACCAGATTTCCGTTTATGAAAACCCGGACACCTTGGAGGGGGGGTCAGTCGTGGTTTAGTCTTCCTCTTCAGTCCTGGAATCAGTCCTGGGTTAGTTCTGGTCTTAATCTTAGTTCAGTCCGTGGAGTAGGCAGCACAAAAATTTGATATAATCTCGGGTTAACGGGCAGGTGCGGTCCTGTACTGCGCGGGTGCGGTGTTGTACTGCGCGGGTGCGGTGTTGTACTGCGCGGGTGCGGTGTTGTACTGCGCGGGTGCGGTGTTGTACTGGGGGTCTCTAAAAATGGAGCCGTGCCGGACTCTGCGCTGTCGGGCTCCATTACAGAATAAATTAATCTTCAGTTCGTTACATAAAGAAGGAGGAAAATAACAAAAGGACGACAGCAGCAATAAGTTTTAAGAAGGAAGTAAAAAGAGTTGCACCTGTCCTGTGTGAGAAAAGTGTATAAAGTTTGTGCTGAAGGGTTTTACAGCCTTAAAACAGATAGAATAATTGTAAAATATAAAGTTGATACTTCGTGGATTTCACCTATCGCGGGTTATTTTTAGAACGTAACCCCCACGATAAACGAGGGACACTGGCCTCTCACCTGTATGTTACAGACTGACCGACTGTTTGTGTCTCGCTCCTTCTGAGTCACAGAGAACTAAGAGAGACGCTCAGTTTAATGCCCCCAATGAACGGTACTGAAAGCCCGGACATTTGCATTACTTTATTAAAAAAAACCCGGATGCCCAGGACAGGACGCAAAATATGGACATGTCCGGGGAAAAACGGACGTTTGGTCACCCTAGCTTAGGCCCCGTCCACACTAGTATGTATTTGAGTCATTTTCATTGTGGATGCAGTGTTGGTCCACACTAATCCAATGGAAAATAACTCCAGAGATGGAACGATCTGCTGCTGCCAGCTCCCACGATTTCATCTGAGTACAGATCTGACTGTATGGACGCCTGAAAACATTCATACTCTGACGTAGGAGCTCTTGCGTCCTTATTGGACCAAGTCACTGTGACTTGTGCCTTCTTGATTCGCTGGGTTCATGACATTGGTCATGTGACACTACTGCGGAAAACAGTTTAAACAAACCATAGACCAACGGGAAACAGTGTAGTTAGAAGTACCACCCACGTGACATTGTGACGACTTGAGGCCGGCCTAGTCATGTGACTAGAGTTTCAGCCAGTTTTGTGTTACTGTATGTATAGGGAACAGACACAGAAATGATGTGTCTGGACACAAATCATTTCCAATATGGTGATAAGGTGATTCGTTTCAGTGTAAACGTAACCTTAGATGATCATATCAAAGCTTGTACTAACTTGGTGCACTTCAAAAAAACAATAAAAAAATCTAATCTTACAGAAATACTTAGAAGACTAAAATACCTTGAAGACTAGATACACTGTGTTCACAAGTAAACCACGACTATTAACTAAACACATGCTTTTCTTTGAACATTTTCTTTAACATTACCTTTTATTTTGATATGACGAGTTTTGTTTCTTTGTCACTTTTTTTAGTTTGTACGGCCATAAACGAAAACAAAAAAATCCTTAAATTTTTTTCAGTCTCATAGACGATAGACTTTTGCACCTTTGTTGACATTAGTGTTCATTTGTGGACGAAAAAAAACCCCAACAAAACTGGCATCTTTTTAAAAAATGAAGATAAGAACTAAGAAAAAAAGTGACGGTGTTCCTGTTCGAGGGGTTAGGATATGGAACAATCTGAGTGATGATTAAAAAAAAGTAGAGTATAAAGCCTTTGTGTGTTTTAAAAGATATAAAGCTCTGGAATTAATGATATTATGCATTAAATTGAGTTTGTTTTAACTGATATTTTGTCGCTTATATATAGATTAAGCTATAAGTGAAATTGTAAATGCAAATTGCTGTTCATACACTGCTTTCTTTCTTGAAATTCTGTCATTAAAAGTACTTTTTACTTCAGCCTGAAACCCTTTTGATCATGATCCATGGGGTTGCAGTCTATGTTTTGTTTTGTTTTGTTTTGTTTTGTAGTGCTGCAAAGTAACTGAATAAAACTCCTACTACTAACACGTGAATGAAACAAAGAGATGCAGGTATATCTAGCAAGCATGCCATATAACATTAACTCTAACAACATGTGCTCATGTGACAGACCCCATGTTGTAGATCACTAAACGCCTGCAGCCTCAGAGATGACCAATTGTTCCTCAAGAATGAAGCCATCCATCCTCGTAGACGCCATCAGACTGAGAGCAAGGGCCAACCAGCCTCCATCTGTCACAGTCCACACCTGAGCAGAGCTAAGAACAGCCAGTCCCCCCCCCCCCCCCCCAGTCTGCTCCAGCCCTCTCCACTCTGCTCCAAAGGCCAGAGACGGTGCACATCTGGAGCTCTATAATCCCCCCTCCACACCTCCCAGACGGGCAGATGGGCAGATGTGGTGGTGGACCTGAGCCTAAATGTTCTCAGATTTCATTTCCTCCTCCTCCTCCTCACCTGGACCGGAGATATTCTGCCAGATGTCCTGCCCCCCCGAGGAGAAGAGCAGATCAGAGGCAAGATTTTGTAACAAGATGGTGGATGATGAGGCCATAACCACACCAGAACCCTTGAAATAACTCATGTACTACTTTTACGACTACTGAAACTGGAGGGTTAAAATTTTAGGGTAAAATATGTCAGAGTTGTTTTTAACACCGAAAGTGTTATTTTAACTATTTGAAAGTTAAATAGGGGTTTGAGTTGGGGTTATTTGCCAGAGTTGATGTGGTTGAGGTTAATTCAACTTCCTCTAGTGTTAATTCAACTTCTCTTAGTGTTAATTTGGCTCCTCCCGTTCACCACTTCAAACTCTTGTGATAGAAGACCAGTTTGAACCAGTTTTGTGCATAATTTCATCTTAAATTAACTAAAATAAAGTAAAAATAAAACAAAACACCTCTGTGTGTTGTTTAGCTAAATCAGAATAACTCTACAAAGTGTTATCTGTTTACTCTCAAAACATGAATATAACTCTGGATGTCGGGGTTAAACAGAAACTTTGGTCCAGTGTTACTTAAAGGTTGTATAGAGGATTTTCCAAGGAACGAGAAATCCAGCGACTGTTTGTCCTTTTTCAAATGTTGCGCATGCATGAAACCACCCCCCCTCCCCTACAGCTCCTACGTAGAAACGCCTCCTCCCGCCTCCTCTTTACGCCAGAAACCGATGCGCTGCACATGACTTGTAAACAACTAACTACAGTGTTGGTTAGGCAAGGCGGAGAAGTGAGGAGCGGGGGGAGCGGGTGTGCGGCAGACATTTCGTGCGCGGACAAGAAGTGAGAAGCAGGGAGAAGAGCGGAGCGGGAGGAGGAGAGGGAGAGGAGAGGAGAGGAGAGGAGAGGGGAGCGGTGCGTGGAGATTCCGTGAGGAGCAGGGAGAAGAGGGGAACGGGCAGAGAGGGGTGCAGAGAGGGGGGCGCGAGATTCCGTGCGAATGAACTAGCTACTACTACAACACGCAGCAGCAAGCGGACTCTTTCTTTGCTTTGAAAATTAAGTTTTCAGACATAGGATATCGCATTCGTGTCCTGAAAAACGTTTGTCTAGCTCTTGGAAATAAAGTACGTTTTCATAATAAGCAGAAGTGACCTGTCCAGGAGTAATTTGTGGACCAGTGCGTCAGTCTTTAGACCCTGCGTCTGCTTCAGTCGCGCCATCGCTGGAATGAATCTTCAAGAATCCCCTTAGTTTGGCTTCGCTGCTTTTCCCCTTGTCTTCTTCTTTCAGGGACCTCAAAAACGGACTTTCTTTTGCGGCTAACTGCTCCTGGATTCTTGTCTGCCATTGCAACAAACTTTGTGCGAACTGCGAGGAAGATATAGGTCAAAAAAAGCCGCTAAGAACTGTTGCGTTGGTGGAGTAAACAGCGTCTGTGCGTCTGTGGACTGCATGACAGACGTACGTAAACCACGTAATGGCAGCGCGCAGGCAAGTCAGTTACACTAGAAACGTAGGGAGTTTGATTGACAGCCTGTCAGCTAACAGATAACGAGGCAGTGTCGTTATCTATTGGCAAATGTTTAGCCCCACCACGTCCAGAGTTGATGAATTTTTATTCTCTTTTATTTGGTCATCATAATTACAAGGCTACTGCATCTCTATAATGCTATCATTGACAACTTGAAACAAAAAAAACAAAAAAAATACAACCTTTAATAAACATTTCCAGAAATGTTAAATTAACTCTAGAACAGATTGGACTCATATAAACTCTGAGAAAATGTTAAAGTTGATTCTGTGAGAGTCAGTTTTAACACTCCACCTTTTGCTGTGTACATGTACTAATACTACTGTACTTATTTGGTAGTTTATTTTATTCTAAGATCTTACTTTATGCTTGTTTATGCTTGTTATGCTTGTTTTTTTAATGATACTTTAAACTTTAGTAGTGTTATGTGGCACCATATAGTCAAAGTAAATTGCTAGTTTGTGAATTTGGATCACTAAGAATGGGAATAAAATAATGATTCTGATTCTAGAAAACTTGATTAGGGAAAATTTGTTTAGATAAAATATTTTGTGTGTAATTTTTGATCTGTTATAATCTTGTTTCCTCATCAAAAACAGACCTGGAGTTGTGTTTTGGTTCATTCACACATGTTTAACACCAAACCCAGCAGATTTAAGAGTTCTTCTCTCAAACAGAAAACACTCTCTTCCACCTTGTGATGTCATGTGGTAAAACAGGAAGTGCTCCACTGGATTTTTAACGTCCATACCAAGCTCCGGGGTGTCAAAATGGCCGCCCATTCAAGTCAATGGGCCGAGCTCAACGGAACATGATTCCAGATTCGCCTTTAGTCCGGCGAGGTACTTCCGGTGGCTGTGGGCTGACCGAGCATGTGCAGTAGTGCTCTTTTCTCCCGCAGGCACACGCAAATGAAGCGCAGTCTCGTGTATCATGTGACTGCTTTGACCAATCAGAGCGAAAGGAACTAGAGCGGAGCCAGAGCGAACGATTATAAAGTGTTTTTTTAAGACAACTGAAGGATTTTGAGCTGAGAAAAAGTTTATGATCTAAAAAGTTGTAAAAATCACCACAAAATCCCACATTTTTGAAAGTTGTAGGTCCCCTGTCAGCCAAACACGAGCAGTTTGGGATTACACTGCGCTCTATGAGAAAAATCCTCTCTCAGCCCAGGGTATTTTTTCCACTGAAGTTCCAGTGAGTGACCACTACTCCAACAAGCAGCAACACCCTATTAAGTTATTTTAATAGATCCATGGTCCGTACACTTTTACTAGAGTCATTTGGATCATTTCAGCCCTGGAATTGCCAATCTCTACTAAACAAAACGTAAATGCTAGCTATTAATTTGAAAACTACCTCTCCATGACATCACAAGGTGGGCCAGATCATTTTGAGCTTTGGAGATGTAAACAGACTAATAACGCAGGATTACTCAAACAAATGTGTGAATGAAACAAAGCACAACTCCAGGTTTTTGATGAGGTAACAACATTCTAACATGACTTAAAGCTCACACTTAAACACTGATTGTTTTGTCCTATTGTTCTGCCCATACTGCATACAGTTTGTACTTAACTGATTCCAGCAGGCTTATTCTAATTTATGAACTGACTCTAAACCTTGATGTTTCGATTAAATATTCTCTGCCCTGGGTCCATAACATGAGAATAAAGCACAAAGACAGTATGACACTTCTTAAAAACAGGACATTTCGTGCTCTGTTTTTAAACTTGTGACTCATTAACACTTTAACACAGTCTTTTTATTATTATCTTCAAAAAGTCTTAAATGTCATACAAATTAATGCATGCTCTTTGTAATTATATCTGGGCCTGTACAGGGGAAATGTATCAATGTTAACGGTGCACAGAGTAACATTTCTAGTGGAGGATACGCCACCTGCTTGTCTCTGTGAATGTTCCACAGTATAATCTCAGCCTATCCATCATGAGGGAGAGAAGCAGGTCACAGAAGTATCCTACATTACAAGTCAGATCTGTGGAGAGCTGACACTATTCGCAGAAGGAATTATAGTATTTCTGAGCAATAAAAACATCTGTAATTAATAATGCCAGATGGATATGTTTAATGTCATACCATGGAACATTCCAGGGAAATCAATAACATCTCCATGGAGACAGGCAGGTAGCAGACCCTTCACTAGAAAAGTTGCACAGTGCATTTTTAAAGGTCCTGTATTATGCGATATTGTCTCTTTAAGCTTTAAGTCATGTCAGAATGTCAGAATGTTTCCTCCTCACAAACAGTCCTGAGGTTGTGTTTTGTTTCATTCACACATTTGAGTAAAGTTCCGTTCAGATCGGAGTGTCAAGACGTCCAGTTTACATGCAAAGTCTATTTGAATACACGTCTAGGGTGTTCTGAGGTTTTTTGCGGCGCGTCTTCAGGCGTCAGAGAGGTGCATCTTGAGCGTTCAGGAGTCAACGCTCTGGATACACGTCCAGGGCATCAAAAGTTGAAAATGCTGAACTACTTGACGTCGGACACACTGCTTTAACCAATCAGGGATGACTATCCAGTGACTTGGCGATGTTATTCAGACGTCATCTGAAAGAATGAGAAGAAAACAAAAGACCCGAGAACTGGGATCAGGAGCCACAAACATGAGCGGAGTATCAATATATACACCGTAACCTCCCAGTCGATCACCAGGATTGAACCAGATCTAAACCAGGTCTATTCTAGGACTAAACCAGTGTCATTAGCGGAGTGTACACATATCGATGAGCTGATCTCCTCCGCTGATGGTTTTATATAATAAATAGACTAAAGCCTCTCTCAGCCTGGTCTACCATCGTTCCGGGAAAAGTACGCGTGCCCTGGACACACGTTAAGTATTTTTCTCCTTTTGGTCCATGGCTTCCAAGACGTGCGTCGGGTCATCTAAACTCAAATGCAAAGGCGTCCAGCTAGAGGCATCCAGGGAGTTTTTTGACACGCCGGTCTGAACGCACCATTACCATTTATTAGTGATGGGCGAATGGAGCCTCGTGAAGCATTGACACCTCAGTCGCAATATTGTCTCAAATGGTTCGACGTGTCTGAGGCCTCGGAGAAACACTGACCTCTAGTGGACACATTTAACCAATGGAGCATACACCGTACCTACCAACAACAATAATAATGATGATTTAAAATAACATGTAAAGAGCAACATAAATAGCAGCTGTAAATAAGAAAATAGGTTTTACCTTGTTAGGTGGAATTAGATCAAAGTGATCCCAAACCATGGATCGCTTTTTTCCACTTGCAGATGCCATCAGAAATGAAACAAATGCCAAAAGTCACCAAAATCACTCCTCACTACCCAACATTTTTAAGAAATATTGGTGCATCTTTTATACTGTTTAGCGCTTGTCAAACCACGGAAGTGCGCTGAACACTCTGAAGCACTCTGAACCAATCACAGAGCGGAACATTCCCTGAGCCAATGAAACGCTTCGATACACTGAAGCGACTGACACGCAGAGCGAAGCAGTAGGGGGAGGGACCGACACTTCCACACTTTGGTCACGTGAGCGGCTGCTGCGACATGAGCTCCGAGGCAGTGCTTCGGAGCAATTTGTTTCAAAAAGTACGAGACGTGCTCCGGAGCTCCGTCTCATTTGTCCATCACTACCATTTATTATTAGTCTACATCCCCAAAGCTCAAAACGCTCTGTTCCACCTTGTGATGTTCCTTTTACCTTTAGTTCAGTAAAAACAGGCAATTAAAGGGCTGGAATTATCCAAATGATTATAGTGAAGATGTATGGAGTTTAAAAACACAGTGGAGCACTTCTTGTATTACCACATGACATCACAAAGTGGAACTCAGCCAAAATATGCAGGATTTCTGAGGTAAACGTGTGAATGAAACAAAACACAACTCCATGTCTGTTTGTGATGAGGAAATAGTATTTGAACATAGATCAGAAAATAGCGTAATATGGCTCTTTATTGTTAGATTCAACTTTCACATTTTGCAAGTTCAGAGGATATTTTTCATTAAATAAGGTTATGAGCAGTAAAACCTGATATTGTGGCATATGTGACTCTTCTCACACCACCATAGGACACGGTGAGAGCAAACATCCATGCACCTACAGGCCTGTCTCTGTCCATCACCTGCTGCTTATCTGAGCCGTGTCCAATCAGCAGCTCCAGTTTAAACAGGAGATAAATGAGCCTCATAATGTGTGCTCAGTCTGGAGCCCGGGCTCGGGTCAAGACAGGAAATCTATATAAAGAAGCAATGCAAACAAGGAAAAAACGACTGAAATCACAGTACTTAATCTTGAGTTTAATTTGACAGGTGTAGAGGTAATGACTGTTTGGGGTTTGATTTGTTATTATCTCTTTCTGACTGTACGGTGTCAGTATGTTTTCCTTATGTTAATCGCATCTTTTCACAGTTAAATAAAAAACAGTAAAATATATTGTAAGCTAATTTTGTAGTCCTGAAGTAAATTAAAATATTCAAATCTGTCCATTTTAACTCACCTATATTCTCGTTTTGACAATTACTAAATGAAGACTTAGTGACACGTTTTAAACAAAACTGTACAGCTGTGTTCATTTCATTCACTAAATATTTGCTGACAAAAACAAAATAAAACAGAATTACAATGAGTGCATATGCGCAGTGTTGGGGAGTAACAGATTACATGTACCAGAGTTATGTAATCAGAGTACAAATTATGAGTATCTGTATTCAGTTACAGTTACTGTTTCAGTGAGTGGTAATTAGATTACAGTTACTTGGTTAAAATAAATGGATTACCATACCTCTGGTATTTTCCTGTTTTCACATTTTGGGCTATTCCCTTTTTTTTTTTGTTTGTTTGTTTGTTTGTTTGTTTTTCCAGGTAATTCCACTCATTGCCGGACACTAAACCAGGTCTAAATCCAGGTCTAAAACCAGGTCTATACCAGGACTAAAACCAGGTCGAAATCAATAAAGCAGAACTAAAGCAGGGCTAAACCCAGGTCTAAACCAGGAGTAAAACCAGGACTAAAACCAGGACTGAACCAGGACTAAAACCAGGTCTAAACCAGGTCCAAAACCAGGACTAAAACCAGGTCTAAACCAGGTCCAAACCAGGACTAAAACCAGGACTAAAACCAGGTCTAAAACCAGGACTGAACCAGGACTAAAACCAGAACTAAAACCAGGACTAAAACCAGGTCCAAACCAGGACTAAAACCAGGACTAAAACCAGGACTGAACCAGGACTAAAACCAGAACTAAAACCAGGACTAAAACCAGGTCCAAACCAGGACTAAAACCAGGACTGAACCAGGACTAAACCAGAACTAAAACCAGCTAAAACCAGGAAAACCAGGACTAAAACCAGACTAAAACCAGGACTAAAACCAGGTCCAAACCAGGACTAAAACCAGGACTGAACCAGGACTAAAACCAGAACTAAAACCAGGACTAAAACCAGGACTGAACCAGGACTAAAACCAGGTCTAAACCAGGTCCAAACCAGATCTAAACCAGGTCTAAACCAGGACTAAAACAGGATTTAACAGGACTAAATCATGCTGCGTGGACCGTGTCTCCTCCTCTTCTATCAATAATATTTTTAATACAGTTACGTAAAGTCTGGGCTTTTTTATTGACTTTTATCAGACAAAACATCTTAAGTGAAGATTTCCTCGTCTTTGCTTCTCTACAGCAAAGTAATCCAAAGTATTCAGATTATGTTACTCACCTTAAGTAATTTAATGGATTACATTACAAACTACATTTTGGGGTATGTAATCTGTAATCTGTAGGGGAATACATTTTAAAAGTAACCTTCCCAACACTGCGTATGCGTACGTACATCAGTATCCCAGTTATTAGCCATATCCCGGTTATTGCAGTAATCGGGATATTGCATATACATGTGCGCTGAGAAACCGAGATACTCATATCCCTGTGACATTATCACATGGAGTATCCCGGTTTCTTGATATAATCTTACAAATGCAAAAGCGCAAAAATTAGCTTAATTTAAATGAATAAACCAGGAAAAATACAAACAGCAGAGGAAGCTCAGGAGGTTTAAGCAGCGGTAAGGAACTATGATCCACTACAGATCAAACCAAACGTTTCCAAACAGCAGATTCTTCATTAAAATCTTCTGCATAAATAAATCCAACTTTACAATATATAAACCATAACCACTAAAGAGCTTGTCTGATAAAATCATTTCAACTTTGCGCATATTTGTTTACGTTTTACATAAACGAAACTTGAAACTGCATGGCTCATTTGCGCTTTGATAAAAACAGCTCACTTCTTGTCCCTGATGCGGTTCAGCTTCTGTCGGACTAAAGGACACGACTCAGTGGATTATGTGTGTTGTTTTTGTGAGTGAAGAGGTGCTAATGATGGTAAGTGTGTTCTGTGAATATCGTAGGAGATGGTTCATGTTTAACTTTTCAGTGATCATATGTGTGCAGGTCATACAAGTGCAGATTCATGTGCAGGTCATTTCACTCATGTATGGTCATGTTGGTCACTTTATTTATGTCACTACTTTTGTGGTGAAAAGACTGAAACATGTTTGGGATACTGCGTACACATGCCACAGTATCCCGGTTCAGAATATACCAGCTGCAGTATCCCAGGTTCTCATAATCAGGATATTGTCTTATTCAGGATACTGGAACTGGGATACTATGTATACATGCACCATGACGAAACCGGGATACTCAGAAAATCCGATCATAACTGGGATACTGATGTGCATGTTAACGCATTCACAGACAATTTGAATGCGTAAACTTGCAAACACTCAATGCCGAGGGATGACTAAAAGTAGATTTTTTCATCAACTAAAATGATGATATTTTTGCAGAATAATCAAAACTAAACATTATGATTGAAAGAAATGAGTGAAGAAGAGTATAGATCCAACTTCCTTTTTCAAATCCCAGACCTGACCATGAACAAACCCAACGCTAAATATAATGCAACACAATCTATTGCAGTTTAAATAAATAAAATGTATTTCCTGGGTGACTAAAACTATTATGGATTCAGTCAACTAAATTTGCTTTACATTTTCAAGTATTTGGCAACATTTCCTTGACATTTCTGCACATGTTTGTATGAGGTTATATAGACAAATAGGACAGTAAAAGTCTCCTGCAAAAGACTTTGTTGTTCTGTTTTCTGGTTGACTAAAACTATTATGTGTTCAGTCAACTATGTAATTAGTGTCACATTTTTGTCCCCTAAAACCAGTGGTGGAAGGAAAAACAAAGTACAAAAGTAAAAGTACAATGCTTATGTAAAATTTTTAGGTATCTATACTTACAGTGGATACTTTTTGATTTTACTCCACTACATTTTAGATCTGGACTGAAGTAAAAAGTACTTTCTGAAAAGGTTGACTTATTTTTAGCACATTTCATTTGAGTTAATGTCCCAACTTTGAGCAAACCAAACACACAAAAACCCAAAACAACTAGAAAAATAATCAAAATTATTAAATTTGATGTTTTAATTGTTAAAAAAAAAAAAAAAAAATGCTAAGTACTTTTGCTTTCTACCCTTAAAGTACAAACAAGCACTTCAGTAGATTTACTTTTTATTTCATGTGATACTTTGCCTCTCAGGGTTCCAACTCTTTTTCACTGACAAAATTTCAAAACTTTTGTATGAGCTAAAGTGAATTTTCCATAACTTTACAGCACCTACATGGGTAGAAATGATAGGTACTTTTACTTTTTACCCTTAAAGTACAAACAAGCACTTCAGTAGTTTTACTTTTTATTTCATGTGATACTTTGTCCCTGTATCTGTATTTTTACTTAAGTGAAAATTGAGTACAGTCGTTTCAACTGTCCCTCACTATAACATGGTTCACCTTTAGTGGTCTCGCTGTTTCGTCTTTTTTTTTTTTTTTTTTATAGTGTATGACATGTTGTGTTCCTTCCTTCCTCCTTTGCTATAACGCAGTTCACCTTTTGCAGTCTCGCTGTTTTGTAGATATTTTGTGCAATTTTGCATGCTTTTTTTTTTTTTTACATCGTATAAACATGTATTTTGTTCCTTCCCCTGCGTCCTGTTTGGCTAAGGGACTGTAGACCATTGTCAATCAGTCTCTTCTGTGCCGTGTCTCCTGTACAGTACAGAATGTGTTCAGCTGCCAAATTTACATAAATGTTCGATCTCTAGCAGTGTGATTCTGAAGTGCTGTATGTTTGCAAGTTTTCTCCCCGACAAAACCCTCAATGTCGACAAAACGTTCTGCACCGACAAAGGCTCATGTTGTCGCACCCAAAAGGCAGAGGAAGATGTAAACCATTGCACAAAAATTTGGACTTTTGGTCACGCTGAAGGAAGGCAGAAGTTAAGCTGCTGTAGGTGCCATTACAGAATAAATTCATCTTCGGTTTGTTACATAAAGAAGGAGGAAAATAACAAAAGGACGACAGCAGCTATGAGTTTTAAGAAGGATGCAAAAAGGGTTGTAATTGTCCTGTCTGAAAAAAGTGTATAAAGTGTGTGCTGAGGGGTTTTACAGCCTATATATATATAATAATTAATAATAATAAACTATAAAGCTGACTACTTCGCAGAGTTCACCTACTGTGGGTTATTTTTAGAACGTAACCCCTGCGATAAGCAAGGAACCACTGTACTTTGTCCACCACTGCCTGAAACTAAACCAAAAATAAAACTATAAAAATATATCTAAATCCTTGACTACATCCATGCACATTGTGTTTATATCAGGTTATAGACATTTAGAAGAGTAGAATCCCCCCATAGTCTGAGTGTTTTTGTCCTTGCAGATGACAGCAGTTGACAGCAGCTTTTCAGTTTGAGTTAAGCCGCCTCAGGGTCATGACGAGGACGCTTCACGCACCACCTGCCAATAACATGAACACAGCGCTGTGCTGATGTGAGCCGCCTACAGGGGGCGCTGCGGGGAACACGCCTATCTGTCCCACATGTGTCCAGCTCCGAGGGACAGTCTTCCTAACAGAGCCTCCAGGACACCACATGGGACAAAGTTACACTGTCCTTTTACACGAGAATGAAATAAAAGAGGAAATATGACTTCACTGTGAAACGTGAATGTGCTTCTGCAAATCTCATATAAACATGTTTTATTCATGATGCAAACAACAGAGCAGGTATTAGAAGTGAGATAAAGCCCCACGATACTTCACCCAAAAAACACTAAAGGAAAAACATTCATTTCATTGAGTCTTTTTAAAATAATTTTAATTGTTTAGTATGAGTGCTTGCCTCTCCACAAACCTGACTCATAACTTGGCTTCCTTCATGAGTTTGTAATGATGAACTGAAAACCTATAAGCCAGTAAAATATGTATTTATTATTATTAGTTTGACCCATTTCTTGATTATAATGAAGAAAAAACATTTGGTAAGTGACTTCAGTTCAATATGTAAATGGTAGTGTCACCTACTTTTAGATTTGAAAAGCTATACTGTGGAACATTCCAGGCAAAGCAATAACATCTCTGAGACAAGCACATGACACACACTGCACCAGAAAAGTTACATTGTGCATCTTTAAAGGGCCCGTATTATGCAATCAGAGTTCCCACTCTCTTTCACTGACAACATTCCAAAACTTTTCCATACTTTTTCATGACCTAAAGTGAATTTTCCATGACTTTATGGCACCTACATGTGTAGAACTGATAGGAGTGTAATGATACCCAAGTCTCATGATATGATATCATCACGGTATGAACCTCACGGTACAATATTTACTACGATATCGTGGGAAAGCTCACGATATGGTTGGGAGGCTCACGATATTACGATATTATACATAATGACAAGACTGACATTAGAAAATGCTTTGACCGTCATTTGGTACAACATTACAACATGTACGACATACGCCATACCAGCGTGTCAAAGTGCCACAGGGGGTCGTGGTGTCCATAGGCAAGACACTTCACCCACATTGCCTAGTATGAAAGTGGTGTGTGCGTGAGTGTTGGTGGTGGTCGGAGGGGCCGGTGACGCAGATTGGCAGCCTCGCTTTTGTCAGTCTGCCCCAGAGCAGCTGTGGCTACAATAGCAGTTTACCATCACTGAGTGTGGAGGGAATTAACAATGAACTGTAAAGTGCTTTGGGTGTCTTGAAAGGCTCTTTATGAATGCAATGATTAATTCATTCATACGTTCAGAAATAATCATCATAGCCTAATGAGAACGCTGTAGTTGTGTGAATGAGACACTAAAATTCCATGACTTTTCCAAAATTTTCATTGAATTTACAAAATGCCATGACTTTTCCAGGATTCCATGACTGTGGGAACCCTATGCTATTTTCTCACCTATGTTATAATATTGTTTGCTCATCAGAAACCTGGAGTTGTGTTTTGTTTCATTCACACGTTCAACACACAAACCCTGGATAATTAGACTGACTTCTTCTGACTTCAAACTGAAAACACTCTATTCCACCTTGTGATGTCATGTGGTAATACAGGAAGTGCTCCACGGTCTGTGTGTGTGTGTTTAACTGCATACACCTTCACTAGAACCTTCTGGATGATTACAGCCCTGGAATTGTCAATCTCTGCTGAACAAAAGGTGTATCCTGTAGCCGTTAACTTGAAAACTACCACTTCATGACATCACAAGGTGGAACAGAGAATTTTGAGCTTTGGAGATGTAGACAGACTAATAATACAGTGTTGCTCAAACATGTGTGAATGAAACAAAACACAACTCTGAGTATGTTTTTGATGAGGAAACAACATTATATCATGACTTAAAGCTCCCAAGCGTTAATAGGTGGGTTTCACGTGACGTCACAGGGCTACGCTTGTCAGCATGTAAAATCAGATGGACGGCAGGAAGTGAATTGACTGGAAGAAAATGCCGATGTGTTGTGTAGTTTACGGCTGTGCCAATTGTTCTAACCAAGAGAAGGAAAAGCGATTTTTTTAGAGTACCGAATATAGTCGTTCACAAATGTCAGAAATGGGAAAAGCCGACAGAACAACACCGTAAAAAGTGGATTACAAACCTGTTTGCGGTCGGGAGGAGCAGAATTCGTTAATGCTCGTGTCTGCAGTGACCACTTCGACAAAGGTTTGTTACAAAGCTAAATTGTTTTTTGTGGTTTACCTAAACATAAACGAATCATTAACGGCTAACGAAGTTTGTTGACATTAAATAGTTCAGATAGAGGTTACTGCCGATACACTGCAGTTTTTCCCATAACAGTCTATACACATAAAATAAGAGAAACACTCACCCCGGCGAAGACCAAACTATAATCATCATTTAGGCGTTTTGCACCAAGGTTGAGGACCCATCCACTGACAAAAAAAGTTCTATGTCTCCAAACTTTTGTACACCTTCATCTGTTGTCTGGTGTAGAACCATGTCTGAAGAGCTACATAGTTCGTGAAATCCTCTGCCTCGATTGTCAGCAAATCTTTTACTTCGGTTGAAAATTCTCTCATTTTCAATAAGATGGGGTCACGCCCAGTATATTTGTCGACTAACTGCTCGTACTTTTGCCTTGCCACTGGCTCTAAATCCTTACAATAAGAAGAGCCGTGTTTGTCGTGTTTGTCTTCACTTCCTGCCCTCCACCTGAAATTCGCGCATCATCGTGATCACGTGACTGAAACCCTCCTATTTTTTGTAATATGACTTTTAATATATGGCAATTGATTTAATTAATAAAGCTGTCAGAATGATTATGGATTCTTATATAAAAATCTAAATCTTCAACACCAAACTGGAACAATGTGTAAAATCAAAAGCCACTATCTTTGAACACAGTTTTTAAGTTGCAAGTTATGAAAAAGCAGAGAGAGAAAGTGCAGACAGGCACTTGGCTACATTACCACAGCATCAAACATTTAGCGGCGTGGACTACATTCAGACAAATAAAACACCCCAATAAAATCCAGTGAAGACTCAAATATGCACATTATTTCTGAGTCCTGGCCTGATTATTTGCATTGGAAAGCGGAGAGGAGAGCTAACAAACCATGCAACAAGCTTGAACAGCCATTCCCAGACAGAACAGGCACTTTGTTGTGTATTAGCGATGTCATTTCACGCTGCTCGGGCGATTTGAGTGCTCCTCTTCCTCTCCTCTTCCTCTCGTCCGCGATGGCGTGCATAATAAAGAGGTGCTAGGAGCATTCGTCAGGCCGAGATGGAGGGGGCCTGTGGGTGCTGTCATGGAAGCGTTTAGGGTGTCAGGATTAATCGATTGTGCAATTAATAATGATTAGAGATGTTAGCTTTAAGGGGCAGGGTGGCGTAGTGGTTAGGAGACTGGCCTTTTGACAGGAAGGTTACAGGTTTGCTTGGGTTTTCTTCAGGCGTTACAATTTCATAAACATGGTAAGTTATGCAAACCTCTGGCTCTCTGGAATAAAGGTCTGGAGAAGGGTCACTGAGTTCTGTGATCTCATGTTGTTCTTGTAGATAACCTTAGGACACTATTCACACGTTTGAACATCAACCTTAATAATCGTAGAATCTTTGAGAAGAATTACATCAAGTTTAAAGTTTCACTGTGTAACTTTTCTGGTGGATCTGTTTTTGGTTTGCAGTATGGTAGACAAGAAGGTGCCTTTTTTCTGCAATGAAAACACTTGTAATCGAATAAATACAAGACAGAGCAGTGTAATGCACTGAGGAATATTTCACAGGGTTCCCACTCTTTTTCACTGACAAAATTTCTAAATTTTCCATGACTTTTTGATGACCTAAAGTGAATTTTCCATGACTTTATGGCATCCTACATGCGTAGAATTTAGCATACTTTTCAGGCTAAATACGTTTTTTAAAGATTCAAAATACTGTCAATGCATGTATAGGTCTCTCTCTCTTTTTGCATATGCATATGTTCAGAAAAAATCTTAACAGCCTAATGAAAACTCAACAGAACTCTTGTAGTTGCGTGAAAGAGATACTAAAATTCCATGACTTTTTGAAAACATTCATTGAATTTACAAAATCTCAAGACTTTTCCGGGCCTGGAAAATAACTTTTTTCAATTTCCATGACTTTTCCAGGAATTTCTGTGACCGTAGGAACCCTGATTTCAGGCAAAGCAATACCATCTCCATGGAGACAAGCAGTGCCAGTCCCTCCACCAGAGAAGTGACGTAGTACATCTTTGTACATGTACTGTTGTCGAAGTTTTTAGCTTGTCCAAGAAAGGGTGGAAGTAAAAGTCTGGAGACCAACTGAGTGTCTTAAGCAAGAAGACAGAAGAGAAGTTTATTTACCATCAATTATACCAGCCCGCGGGAAAAGTTAATATAGTATGATTTCAAAGGTGAACATAGTATGATCTTTGAGTGTTCAAGCCCCTTGACTATGCTTCCAAAGAAGGAGGTTTATAAAGCAAGTGGTGAGACTATGAAGGCCAGTAGACACAGGTTAGACAGAAATGTGCCACAATTTAAATAATGGTACGCCAAGGGAAGATCCATGGTGTAAATAGAGCTTTTGAGTCAATGTTAAACTGAGATGTACGTGGAAGATAAATGACTTAAATTCTCTTACAGCTACAATATTGGATTAAAATGGAAGGTGCAATTTTGGATTCAGATGTTCTTAATAAAGCCATATATCACTTTTTATATTATGTAATTAAAGAAAAACAGCAGAGGTGAATAAAAAAATACTTGATTTCATGTTTTTATTTTTGATATCTTATATTATCATAAAAATGTTCAAATCAAATGGTTTCTTCTCTAAAAAGAGACATTGTGACCTCCCTACAGTGTTGATCGCTCATTATACATGATGCTTTACTTCCTCTTGTTATAATGAAATGATCACAGCCCTGAGTGGACGGAGGATTCCTCTTTGACGAGGCCTAATCACTTTTAATGGGAGTGTTTGCAGTAATCATGCGGGCTGCTCCGTCCCAGGGCTCAGGGCCTATTACACTGTGTACAATATTAATGACTCTAGTAAAAGCCATTTAAAAAGACGGGCTCCCAGCAGACCTGCAGCCGGGGCCTCCCCACTGCTCCCACAGCTCACTGTTCAGGGCTTTCAGATACCGGTTATATGGAAG